>NW_026889753.1:4217500-4815000 GCF_033153115.1 Saccostrea echinata
GGACGAAATATAATATTTTTTAAAGTTTGGCAATGGTTGCCATGGTTTTAATACCACAAAGTTATTTTAAATTTACTTTTTCAGTGTTTTAATCTTATCCTATCTTTTTAAAAAGCATATTTCTATATAACTGATGATCAATTTTTAAAGGCACTGGGGTGACCCTAATTTTCACATTTCAAAAAATTTAGATTCAATTCTTTAAATTGAGCGTTGCTATGGAAATTAGCCGAAAAAATATGCATAGAAATCTGAAAAATATTTTGTTTCCTTGGATACGTACCCTTGTACGTAGATTCCCAAAACTTTTATGATTAATATATATGAAAAACTATCCCGACTTTCAATTTTGACTACCACCCAATCTCTAACTGGATGCAAAAAGCTGGCACATAGGATTTAAGATTGATATAAAATTAACAAAATCGAACATGTTCCCTTCTTGGTAACCATAGCAACAGTGTTGTAATTTTCAACAAACTTTATCAATATATGATATTCAACTTTAGTCCTACCAGATAAGTACTGTTCAAGGTGAGTCAAATAATATGTTTCTTCATTAAAAGCTAAGTAAATTCCTAAAGCAGCATAAAAATATCACTTTAAACAACTGGTACGTTTTTTCCATGGTTACACTGCAAAGTAACAATTAATCCCAATATTTCTTATGTTGTTGGTGTTGCAAGGTCCTAAGGATGTATATGTGCCAGTCATGAATTTTATTGTTTTTCTCAAGATAGTAGCATTAACCCAATCTTAGCAACAGATTTTGCATGGTTACACTGCGTTACCATGGCAACCATGAAAGTTATTTTTAGAATAATACTGCCAATACCTTATTACTTAAGGTCAAATATTTTTATTGTTTTTCTTTGGTTGTTGATTGAGTTTGATCATGTAACATCTATCATTAGTGAATATTGAGCAGTTTTCAGCATTTTTCAGCATCTAAAATGTATTCCAAATGTACCCATGGTTACCACTTAATTAGAGATAAATTCTAAATTATAGTTTCTTTATAGCATACACTGTAAGTGGCAACAAGGTGTCATGTTTTTGTGAGAATAGTTTGTTTGTTTTTCTTAGTCTTTATTAAGGCTTAATAAAGATTCAAAGTAGCTGAAAATCTCAATTTTTTCAAGTTTTCTGGCTGTTACCATGGCAACCAAGACACATAGCAACGGAATTTTGTTTGATATATGTTTTTGGTGTCAAGTTGTAATAATTGGCAAAGTTTCATCAAAATCGGTGACCATGCGTGGTAAAGAAGTTTAAGTGGTTACAGAGAATCGCTATTAATTTTTACTACCCATTTTAACTAGCTACATTCTTCACCAATCAAGGAACTTTCCGAGAAACGAAAGAAAACGTTTGTACTAGAAACTTGTAGATACAATGAAAATCACAGAAAACTTTCGACAAAACTTTGGGATGCGATGGTCATAGGGTTGCTGAAAAAGTTATTTGTCCGACATAATTTTCAATTACCTATAAATATATAAAACGACTCATATATAAACATTTAAACAGACCTTTTTTAAAATAGGGCATAGAACACCATTCTCACGAGGATCGATAAAGTAAGTAGCTGAATAATACATACCGGTAACGATAATACTTTACGAGCAGGTTTAAATTTCCCTTGAGGGGGAGAAGGCTCAAACACCTTTCAAATTTAAAATCGGTATAGTCCTCTGTCATCACACAGGTGAAAAATACTTAGTTAATCACAGAAAAATATCAATAATCTTATACTATCATTATTCATTGTATAATTTAGAAAATTTCTTGTGCTGATATTTTTCTTACTTTTTAAATCGGGATCGAGGTCCCTCCGATTCAGATTCGTTTCAGATTCGGATTCGATTCATATTCAGAAACATCTCTATTATAACCTATTAGACCCCTGTAAAAAGATTGTGAAATCATACTGCCGACCTTAGATTGTGCGTTATTTAAAAATAACCAATTATCTATTTCAAACTTGTGTGATTCTGTATATAAAGGCAACCTTTTTGTACTTAAATTTAGTAAAAATATTTTGATACCGGTATATTTGAGTAAAATGTGACGTAAAAGTAGAACTTACATAGCACGGAAATCGAAAATTCACATGTAAATATGCCACTATATGTCAATTCCTCTTTCAAAAAATGAATAATTAAATTTTTAGAGAAAAATCAAGAGGATAATTGAAATGAAACCATGAAATGACGTCAGTATATTTGACCTTTGACCTCTTAACATGATATTGACCAGTATTGCATAAAAAGATGGAGACTCAATATAGATATGTCCAGATATCAGGTCACTACTATAGATGGATCAAAAGTTACTTTGCATTTAATACATGTAACAGATGGTCATATGGCATGAAGATGGCATAAACGATCCAAAATGTAGGCTTCCGATTTACCAATATATAGGATATCTCTAATTTTTTTTCCAAAGTATGGTGAAAACATGTCACAGCTTATTGTTTTTCTTAAGAAGATCTTTGATTATTGACATTATAGTAAAATTCTTTTTTTTTCTGGTGTACTTTATAAGATATGCGTTAAAACAGATTTCATGGGTGTTGTGTACTACCTTAAATCAAGTATGTTATTTCATTTGAAACGAGAAATGGAACTTCGTTATGTTTTACAAAGATCTGAAGTACAATATGAAGAGTACATAAACACAAAAGGCTATCAGAGGATACCCTCCCCCCCCCCCTCCATGTATTAGGCAGATTTAGATGAGTAGTTCTGATGAAAATTAATTCACTGATTGAAATCAGTATGCTGATTGGCATTGGACAGGGTTCCAAGGAAGCTTGCAATATTGTCAATCAGAAATTCAGGCAATTTTTTAATATCAACTTCTGAATACACTACTTGTGTGTACAATCAGAATGTTTTTTAGCAAAATAATTTTGCTTAATAAACAAATTCAATATTCTCCATACATACAGATGTATACGCTGCCACAGTGCATAAATCCGTATTTTTACACAGTTTTATGGTCAATAATAGTAAATAGGGCAGGTACATGTATTCGAGATCTGCAAAGTACGATGATAAGTATATTAATATTATTAAGGGGAAATGGAATGAATGTTTCTAAGTAAAGGAACTTATATAATTACTTAGTTCCTTTAATTAGGAACTACTATCTCCTACTTAAAACATTATTTCCTTTGTTCAGAGAATTAAATAAAAACTAGTATCAGATATTAAGAATTTATTTTGTTAGGTAGCACACATACAATGACAAGTTAATTGTTTAAAAAATGGACAGTCACAGGTAAGCTAGGGGTGAACAGCAATTTGTTGATTAGCCATTGTGTCTCAAGATGCAAAATAACAAAAGGTCTTTGTCTTAAGAATGGACAGTTACAGGTGGATTCCAGTATTTATACAAGTATGCTATGCTTTTAAATCAGTTTATAGTTTGCGTTGTAGAGGCATACACGTTTTCCTCCAATGGGAGAGTATATGACAGAATTAAAAGCTAATGAACCAAAGATTCACAAAATCAGTGATATTTGGACCTGGAAACAGAGAATAGTAAAAGACAATATTAGCCAAACTTTGACCAAAAAATGAACTACGAAAAAATACAGATGATCAAATTCGAATCAAATCTGAAAATGTTTTATTGGAATTCAATTTTTGAGGATATATTGACTGCAGCCGTGTAATGGTGAGATGTAAATCGTGTTCTGAGTGTTCGATTAGCCATAAGCCGAACTTCGACCTGAAAATGTATTTCAAATAAAATCTGAAAATGTTTCAATTTAATTATTTTCTACGGTAATATTTACAGCAGCAGTGTGTTCTGGGTGGTTGATTTAATATTAGCCGTACTTCGATCTTAAAATATGTTCTTCTCGAGGGAATAATATTTTCGAAATTTAAAACAAATGTAAAATTGTGCCATTTAAATTCAAGCTTTGAATTTGAAAAGGAAATTGAGTTTCGAGTATTGAAGTTGTGTATCATTCATGGATTTAAAAGTGTAAAATCAAGTCGATGCTGTGCAGACATTACGTTCTCGATTAATTTAGATCTCCACGTTCTTTTTTTTTTTTTTTTTTTTTTTGTTATTTACATTGAAATTGAAGCGTATTTAATGTATTTGTTTCCCTCTTGGGCACATTCCAAAGCTTACCTGTAACTCTCCATTCTGATTGTTTTAACTGTCCGCCCTTTTTGAAAAAAACTGTCCATTCTTTAAAAGAATGGACAGTTTTCCAAAAAGAATGGACACTAACAGGCATCTTAATGGATTGTTTGAGGAGTTAGTTCAACATTAAGCTATAGAATGGACAACACAAACAAAAGGTTTACTTCACAATAATATTTTAATTTATATTCATATTAAGATAAAACGATCATGTGGAACACAATTTAGATGTATATTGCATTTTTTTAATTTTCTCAAAGGACTAAGGAACAGTAATAACTGTAACCGGTCATTTTTAAAAATAAATCGACAAGTATATCGACATTTTGGGGTCCAAAAATTTAGTGGGTAAAATCTTTAATCGAGTTGAGTAGCCATATCAATAGGGTGCACGTGAAGGAAAAGTTTATAACTAAATTGGTGCCAGTAATACTTTAACTGACGATTAAATTTACATGAAATGTTATATAATTTACATCCAGGATTGGATGGTCGTGTTATTGACCAGGATTGAAATCAAAACCTGACCGGTCAAGATTGGATGTACATGTGTACCAGGGTTGAAAATCATGGATTGGTCTTGTTTGCAATCCTGACTTAACAAGGATTCTACCTGGCCATAGGGGCGGGGAGCACGGGGGGGGGGGGGGTGTCCCCAATAGTTTTGCCAATATATAGAATACTACATATATAGAAAACATAGCAACTGTGCTACTATATGCTTGTGCCCCTCAATAATAACGTCTGATGACCTTTTTTTATTTTTGCTTGTAAAGGAATTCTGGTAGTTGAACTGAAACCCAACTGAAAATGTATGGTCGTGCCCTCTCAAGGTGAAATTGCTTCCTACGGGCCTGTAGTGTAATCCCAACCTGTCGGGATTGAAATACAATGATGTATTTAGAACATGACTTGAGATTTCCATAGGACAGACAAGCTGAAATTATAATTGTTGCGTGAAAAAAAAATGTAAAAAAGCAGGAATTTTATTTTTGGATGCCATTTTAATTTTTGGTATACTTATAATAATGTGGGGGGAGGGGTACCTGTACGGTTTTCCATATTGAAAATATTGAAAATAACATGTATTTACGTATTAATGGAAATAAATATCAACTGTTTATACTAAGAAATCAAAATAAAATCAATTAAGTTAATTTCTCTTTTAACTACCATTAACTAAAGTGCAATTTCAAAATGTATGATGACTCATGTATTTGCAAATAGTAAACATATTCCACCAATACCCAACTTTACGATTTTTACTCAACAAATTGATAAAAGTTTTCACAGAAATCTGAGACACTTGTCAATATTTGGTTGCATGTAGTTGATTTGACACAGTTTGATGACTTTTATTGTTTATCTTTAACTCCTATCAATGGGTGGTTGGATGCCGAAAAACGGTTTATCAATATGCTACACCTTAACATTTTTCAAATTCATTTACACAGGCCACCTTTTATCCGTACTCTTTCGGTAACCATCTTATATTTGAGAACGCAAAATAGTGTCCATTTTCAAAATCACAACTGTATGTTTTAATATTAAATAAATAAGATTAAAAAATTAACTATATTTTTTACTAACATACTGGATGTCATTAACGATTAATCAAATACACAAGTTTAATGTGTTACTATGTAAATACATGCAAACGACCAGGCCCAAAAGGACCATATGCCTTAAATTAATCATACTGCTCTACATTCTAGGACTATCAATATAATTGACAGGAAGCATTTTATATGTATCGTATATATATATATGGCGACGGCTGAATTACAAAAGGGTTAATTCCTAAATATTGTACTAGTATCATGTATGAGTTAAGAATTTGATTAAAAAGGACAAGAATAGTACTGAAGTTACAAAATGATTTATGTTGATAAAAATTTCATGGCTTCCTGTACGACATCTTTGCCTTCAACATCTCTGGTTTTCAACCAGTTCAATGCTTTCTCCTCGATTATCACCCATTCCTCTCTTTGTTTTAAGAAATATTTTCTCAAAAATGCAATTCCAAGAGCTGTTGTCCAAACACTGACATCCTGTGGAAAAAGACAGTATCGAATGACAATAGCTATATATGTATATCATTATACCATCGTTCTTGTCTTTTCTGAATGTAATCCATACTCTCAATCCATGAGTCTACTTTGTTCTGGTTTTGCAAAACATAACATGAACCTTTTAGTTGTTGTAAATATCAAATATTTTTGACTTGTATGATCTATAAATTGACATTTGTCTATGTTTTTCGGAGACCAGGTCTTCCAAAAATCTGTTTGAATCCCATAGGTACTAATTATACCCCCATTATAAGCAGATCTGTTTTTGTATTCATATAAATTTATTCAAAAAACCCACATGAAAAGAAGACGTCTCTTGCTGTGGCCTTGAATTTGATATTTAGATATATCGACGACGTTTAAGTAAATAACAGCTTTTATTATATAGTCTGTAAATAGTCTCTATATAATCTATACAAACACAAACAGTTCATAATACTACATATTCACTGGATTTAAAGCCGTATTCACCGAAGGTCAGTGCGCGTGCAGCAACAACGTTGAAAACATTGGTTGCAACGGCTGGAGCAAGCTGTGTGTCCGAGCTGGAAAATCTATCGCAGGATTATTTTCCGAACATTTCGATGTTTTAAACACAGCTACGGGAAAACAAGTACGATGTAGGTTGTAATCTGGACCTTTTTTATTTTTCTACGACAGAAGTTCGTTAATGAAAATATTGTATAATCATGCTTCCTTATTCAAATCTTGACTGTATAAAAAAACAATTATGGATTCATCCGGTCGTGACTATGGTTTGTTATTCACCAGAAAAATATTAATATTGACTGAGGCGAATATTGATATTTTTCTGTTGAATAACAAACCATATTCACCACCGAAAGAGTCCATAAATGTGTATTATTTCAATTCCGACGTTGACTCGATATACATGTATTTCAATGAATGAACTCGAAATAAAAGAAAACACAGAGCTGGACACAAGTTTTTCACATTTGGATGTTTTACTAGAGAAAGACTTTGATATCAAACTGACAACTAAACTTTATGATAAACATGATGTCTAACTTCAACTTTTCTATAGTCAACTTTCCTTACTTAATTTCGTGTAAATATTATAACAGTAAATGGAGTTTATGTCTCTCAGTTGATTCGATGTGAAGCAACATACGAACAATTTCGAAAACGAGCAGCCCATTGACAAATAAGTTGATGATTCAAGGATATCAACAATTTAAAAGTCATCATTTTCCAAATTCTTTGGTCGATACAATGATCTTGTTTGCAAATAAAATCTGATGTTAGGTCGAATGCTGAATGACGTTTTTCTTTCAAATTGTAAGCTCATTATTTTCATCCTGAATTGTCTACGGATTTTCCTTACTTATTATACTTATGACTGGTCGGCTGGGGATATGATACAAACAAACTTTTATGAAAAATCTTGCAAATAACAACTTAAATCATGTGGATATAAGTAAAATAAAATGAATAAGTTTAACAGCATAGATTTTTATTTTTCATTCAAAGTTTCACAATAACTGGATTTAAAGCAACTAAAAGTTGTATAAATTAATAAGGGTGGTTGCAGAAAGGTGGAATTTTAAGCATAGTAGTAAGTTTACAATTTCTTAATATTTTAAAAATTTATTATTCTAGTCATTTACAACCAAAATAAGTCAAAAAATATCTACCTATCCAGACATCCATTTTTTTAATCATCTGTCCTTAAATGGACTTTTGAGAATGATTGCTGTTCACAGTATCACATTTCATGCATGAAATGTATGGAGATAACGAACAGTATTCAAGCTCAAAAGTCCATTAAACAATACAAAATAGGAGCAGAGCAAACACGGACCTCTAAACATTAGAGGTGGGATCAGGTGCCATGGAGGAGTGAGCATCCCCTGCCGACCGGTCACACCCGCCGTGTGCTCCTTGTCATGATCGGGAAATAACGGAAAAATCCGTCGACAATTCAGTGTGTAAATAATGGCCTAACAATTAGTATCAAAAACGTCAGTCAGCATTTGACTCAATGATAAATTGTATTTGCTGACAAGGTCATTGTATCGACCATAGAACTTACGAAATGATGACTTTAAACGAGACAGCTGATATTCTTGTTTCATCAACTTGTTTGTCAATAATTTATCTCGTTTTAGAAATTGTACATACGTAGTGCATGCTTTTGGGTATCGAATCAACTGAATCTTGCGTATCGAATCAACTGAACAACCATATACATGTGATGTTACACTTAATACTTATGCAATCTTTCAGTATACCTGTACCACAGCAGATGCTTTTATTTCATCCCGTGATTTGTTGAATATTTGTGAAAGTTTGTCTGTTAACTCCCAAGATCCGTTGAACTTTTGATTGACAATCAAATCCAGCATCTTAGAGGAAATGTCTCCTGAAAATAACAAGTCAGGATTAAAATTTTAAAAAAAATTAACTCCTTACATACATTGATATATTCAACATATTTTTATCTTCATTTTATTACTTAATACAATAAGACAGAAGTTAACTAACTGAAGGGGGGGGGGGGGGTCATGACATCATATATATGATAATATAATAACTTTTATAAAACTAAAGTCATACCCAATAGAGAAAACTCTTTTTGAAGATTGCTATTTAGATGTGATGAAAATATTTAAATGAATTTTAGATAAATATTTATCTTCATTTAATCAATTATCAATCATTTGAAAATATCCCTAAAGGATATAACTCCTTCTCGTGTATCTTCATTCAGGCATTCTCTTCATTGTACTTTTAATGTAAAATGGATTCCCTGATTTTCACAACTCAAATATATTTATAAAAAGGCAATTATTTTGAGCTTTCAACTTCAGAATGATATATTTGAACCATTTTTTACATATTTTTTTTTATCATAAAATTAATTAAAAATGTACAATTTTTAATGCTGACATATACGGTAGTTTTTATACTGTTTATCTAAATCTTACATCTTCAAAAATATGGCAACATATAAATGTTTCGCAATTATTAGTTAATTTAAACTTTCTTTAGTGAAAATAAATGCAGTTTTTCTACATTGAACCATTGAAATTGTGAGGGTGGAAAATCCTTAAAGAAAAGTTTCCTCATTGAAATACTGACTCAAGTTTCGATATATTGTATGTATTTTATAAGATTTTTTGTACATTCTAAAGAGCAGCAGAAGAATTGTTTTATTTGCAAATAAGATGTTGAAGGGTTTTAAATTTACTCTCAATAAATGCAAAAAGCATTGTATGAATATCTAGTAAAACAAGAAATGTCAGTCAGTGATTTTAGTTTTTTACATTAAAAAAAGTATAAAATATGTTAATTAAATTATGTTGTGATATAGACAACTCATTCCAGAAAATGAAAGCAGTACGTGTATCATTATGTTTTTCAAAATTTTCAAAAATAATGCATTTTTATTCATAAAGGTTTATCATTTCATTCAAATATTTTTTATTCACGTGATATGCTAGCTGATATAAACATTGAATATACTGTGCCTCTGTTCATATTTTTTTATTCATATTTCAAATTATATCACCAAAACACAGTCAGTAAATACATGTACCTGTAAAAAGTATTGAAAAATTAAGTAAATACGTGTATTTCCTAACATAAACAGAAAATACATGTATTTCCTAAGCAGAATAGGAATTTCATGTATTTCCTAAAATTCAGGAAATACATGAAATTCCTGATTACTCATATTTACTGTAACAGTAACATTATATGTATATATATGTATATATGTGTGTATATATATATATATATATATATATATATATATATATATATATATATATATATATATATATATATATATATATATATATATATATATACATACATATATATACATGTAATACTGATCGTCCGATATTTAAAAAAAAACCCTGCGGTGTCGAATGTCGTAATATATATATATATATATATATATATATATATATATATATATATATATATATATATATATATATATATATATATATATATATATATATATATATATATATATATATATATATATATATATATATATATATATATATATATATATATATATACGACATTCGACACCGCAGGGTTTTTTTTTAAATATCGGACGATCAGTATTACATGCATATACATATACACATGTATTTACTTTTAAATCGTGTATTTTGTTTTAAAATTAAATGATGTGCTAAAAACACTATCTGAAGCATTTTCAAATATTGAAAAGTGTTTTATTTAATGCCACGAATATAAACGCTAAATGTTTTATTACTTATTTATTTATCACCAAATTCGTTATACCGTGATAATCTCTATATTTAAAAAAGGCGGCGGTTTATCGAGAATTGAGTATATATATATATGTACCTCAGACCTTATGCATTTCATGCAGCCTTTTGTCTAAGCTAGCCGTGCACTATTACTTGCAAAAAATTGTGTTTAAATTGTGCAGAATTATATGCAATATGTTCAGCGTTTCGAGTAAACCTTATCGCCGAAATATGGCTGAAATATTGCCGATTCAGCGTTAAACAATAACAATCAATCAATCGAGTAAATCTTCCTGAGTTTCGGGTAAACTTTGATACGTTTTGAGTAGACCTTGTTGCACGTTGTTAACCCGAATAACGAATATCACGAATCTCTAAATACTTTTAATATAATTTTCGGGACACCTTTTTTTCGCGAGATAGTCATTGCCTCTTTATTAGCTAGAGAAAATTTTCACTAATTGTGATTATTGCTCTATATAATCTTTAGGAATACTTGTATAGGCGAGAATGAAATTTCTCGAGCACACTGTCTTGCGTAACTACGCGAAAATAAAGTTCTCGCGAATAAAAAGTGATTTACAATACTTCTGCCTACTAAGTCTGGACTTTCATGCTTCATCTTGTAATCAGTTGACACAGAGTACTCACTTTTGCTCCTGGCCACGTCAGTTGCTCTCGACTTTGGAGGCATTAATAAACTTTTTGGAGTGGGTAAAGATTCTGATGAAAATACATAAAATATTTTTAAAAAAATCAAATAATTTGTCCATTAAGATTAATTTTTTCTATCAAATAATATAAAGAACATTTTTTACCATTTACTTGAGCATAAATTTGCCATTTGCTTATTACTCTTGATGCACTTATTTCTCAAACCTAAGTACAATAAAAAATAATAACTTCATACCCATTTTACCATATACCATTTTTCTGTTATAAGTTTAGAAAGTGTGAATCTTTAACTTACTTATCCTCAAAGTTACATCTTCCGACATTTCCTCAATACAACACTCCTCAAAATTTTCCTCTGGAGATAAGTCTGTTATAAAAGAGTGAATAATTCGATAAAAATTTTAATGATCCACAAGAAAAATAAGATATTCAATAAATTTAATGTACTCATGACAAGTGAAAAAGAGTATTTCATATATATATATATATATATATATATATATATATATATATATATATATATATATATATATATATATATATATATATATAAGGGAAAAAGGGATTTCCGACTTTTAGTAGTGCTAATCACACCGACTTGCCACGAAGGCGTAATTCAAGAAGAGCGTCATTGTGACGTCACTTAAACACACGTTCGTCTGTATACTATATATCAAAAGAGCATTAAAATTAATTCCACACTTCGTTTTGTAAAAAGCACAGTTAATATACAGTGTACATGTAATTAAAAATTTATATAAATATATAATACACCTATATACTAACTATAAAGACAATAGCAAGTTTGTCTCCAAGGACAGCAATTATTTTCCGAGGCGCTGCATAGGGAAATGTTGCTACTGAAAGGGACGATAGACTTGCTAAATAATTATCTGAATAGTCAGTTAATATGTGTTATATTATACCAAAGCAGACACAAAAATTGATAGCGACCGAGCTATAATTTTCTGTGTCTGAGGTCAATACAACTTGACATTGGTCCTTATAACCACATATTGACTGTACACTGAAGTCCATAACAGTTATATAGTGTAAAATCAGTCAAAGTTAATAATCTGACATAGTTCTAACTGAACAGATTTTTCTGTAATAACGTCACAAGCTTCTTATATTAGACGTCACGTTGTACGTAACTTTGGAGCAAGCAGCCGAACGGTGAGTCGTGCGCGATATCACATTTAGCGTACGAGCTGTCGCGTCACTATCTCAAAAGTACAAATATCACGTGATATCCTTTAAGCCAATAAGAATTATAGAAATAATATATATATATATTATATATATATATTATATTATATATATTTTTCCTTAAGATTCTTTGCAAATTAATAGACTGTTCATTTTCTCATGAACTACCATGGATGAGCATGAATATCTCCATTGTTACGTCATAATACCGCACTCGACATCAAAACTATAGTGCAAACTGTTTTGCTTAAAAAAATGATAGTTGAATAGCGTAATTTATGGTGACTCATCAGAAAAATAATGTAAATATAAGAAATGAATTTAATTTTTGAAAATTCATGAGGTACATGAACTACAACGCTTCACGCCGGCATATTTATCATGAAGCGCTAACGCGCTTCACGAAATATGCCGTCGTGAAGCGTCGTAGTTCATGTCCTCATGAATCTTCAAAAATTAAATTATATATATATATATATATATATATATATATATATATATATATATATATATATATATATATATATATATATAAAGCACTAAAAACCAACAACACTGTATATCCTAAGTGTCGGATCTACTAAGTAGATACAAGGTCACGGATGGAAATTTATATAAAGCACTAAAAATGACCAACGACACGAACAATAATAATTGTCAAATTTTCGGGACGACCTGGGCTGACCAAGGTTTTGAAGCAGACAGAGGTGACAGATCTTGCTCAGGTAGCTCAGGTGGCGGAGGTGGTCGAGCTGAATGACGATTCCGACCAGGCCGAGGTGGACAAAATGGTAGAGGGCACTGAGGCGTTGGCATTGATTTTATTCCTCTTGCACAAAGTGAATTAAAATAATTAATGCTTCCACCTTTGTTTAATTCCTTGTGTTATTCTGTATCTATATATTTTGTTACAATTTCTTTGCCCTTTCTATCTACACCTACAAACGCAGTATGCTTGCATGTCACATTCACTTCTGTGCTTAATGCCACCATTAAACTCTCTGAAATCAAAACAAATGTGATGATATCTGAAATATTTGATTATTTTTTCGGATTCAATATAAATTGAATCCAATTTTCTTTACATGTGCATATTAGATACTACTATTCTATTCAAATCCCTGTATTTGCTATCCTCAATCCTATTTTCCATACATAGCTATTTTAATTCTATTCCACTTAATCTGTTTGCTATCCGCAATTAACTTTATTTTCTCATGTGTACATGTTTTTTAATTCTTAAAGCTATATATGCTGTATTAGTGACACATTCTTAAGGAAATAAATATATGTAGTTTTTCATCAAGCTATATATATATTATAAGCTATATATACTTTCTGCAAATAAGACATTTTCATTCGATCACTTTAAATAATACTCATGGTAATTTAATATGAAATTCTTAATTTTTCGTGTCGTATAATAAACGCCTCCTTTTGAATTATTCATGATCACATGACCTCGCAAGCTGACTTTAGAAAGTAAACAAATATAATACGCCAAAGCGTAGACGGCTTGTTGGTGGAGGTATAACGCATTCAGCGATTACTTTGAGTGTTGCTCGACTGGTAGACCTATTTGTTATGAAATATATTTTTAAGTCTTATGGCGTATTTCTTAGAAGTTCAGACTAACTAAAATTAAAAAGATCTTTCTCTTTGTTTTATTAGTTTATATAAAGATAGGACTTTCCCGTAAATTACACAATTTAAATCAATCACGTTTCAAAGAAATTAGAAATATAAAACAATAAACGATTTATTTACCGACTCCGCATTTAAATAACAGACACAGTTTGAAGTCAATTTAACTGTGAAAACATAAGGTTAATCAAGTGCAAAATCGGTGAAAATTTTAATTTGAACGTGAATTACGTATATCATGTTTATCGACACTCAATCTCGTATTTTTATTTTCTAGCTCAGATACGCCATATATAGCTTTTAATATGTATAAAGAAGTGCATATATATATATATATATATATATATATATATATATATATATATATATATATATATATATATATATTAGGAAATCATTTCCAGCTACGCAATAATCTAATTTTTACGGCATATATAGCTTTAAAGGAAATATACCTTAGAAGTTCAACTTTTTTAAAAAAAAAAACTTTTTAATGCGCAATATTGATATCTGGAAGATATTAATAATGTAAAGTAAATTATTAGTTGAAGTATTTCTTTGAAATTTTTTTCTTTTTGTGAATGAAGAATTTGCTCTTTGATTTAAAATCGCCAAATCTTTAACCAATGCTTGGAATACTTTAAGGTCTAAAATTACAAACGATTGTAGCATAATAATTTAACGGGCACGGTTTTTAAATGACAATTTTGATTTTTCTTGAGTTATTAAGATGTGAATTTTATAGGAGTATTATCTACAACGTAGGTTGCGAATAGTGTAGGTGTGCTTGAAGAATGTTTATAAAATAAAAGACTTTATTTCATTTTCATCAGTGAAATACTGTGATTTATTTATTGAATAAAAGTGATATTCTCTCACAGAGTGAATGGATACCAATTTGGTAATCTGTCACAGTGTGAAAGGATATCAACGTGCGTAAAAATAATTTCTGACCTGTCATAAGATACAGATAGTAACTAATCCATCTTGAGAGAGTATAAAACTGCAAATTTCTTTCCTAATATGTTGCTAAAATCTATGTTACAATATTTTCGATAGGTCTCACAACTGCTAAGCTATGACGTCTCAACCGCTCAACTATGACGTCACAGCCTATGACTGTGTTAAGAAAAGACAGAGGCAAAGGGAAAATTTAAAAAAATGAATAAACAGAAAATTCAATGTTTTGTAGATGGATATGGAATTTATTTCACTTGTGAGACAGGGTTTTTATAACCCACGCAACAATATGCAGGGGGGGGGGGTATAATGTTTTTGACCCGTCCGTCCGTCAGTCAGTCAGGCAGTCAGTCCGTCAGTTCTGTCTTTTTTTGTCAGCGCAACTCCTCATAAACCACTGCACAGAATTTCGTCAAACTTTGCAAATATTTAGAATATAATGTGTAGATGTGCATATTACCAGCAAATTCCGATTCCTTTATTTTTTCTGGGAATTTCGGCACTTTTCAACTTAGATTTTTGGCCATATCTTGAATATAGAGATGAACAGTTTGTCAGCGCAACTCCTCTTAAACCGCTGCACAGAATTTGGTCAAACTTTGCAGATATTTAGTACACAGTGTGTAAATTTGCATATTACCAGGAAATTCCGATTCCATTATTTTTCTGGGAATTTTGGCACTTTTCAACTTAGATTTTTGGCCGTATCTTGAATATAGAGATGAACAGTTTAATTGTCAGTGCAACTCTTCTTAAAGTGCTGCACAGAATTTGGTCAAACTTTGCAGATATTTAGTACACAGTGTGTAGATGTGCATATTACCAGGAAATTCCGATTCCATTATTTTTTCCCTAAGAGTTTTGCCTATTATTGAAGAAACTTTCCAGCTAGGTAATAAGGAAATCCACTGCAATCAGCTTTTGTAATGAAATTTTATGTGAAATATGTTATGACCTTAAAAGACCCTTATTGATTTTGAGATCAAAATATTAATAATTTAACAATCACACACATAAAATCTTGGATAGTTCTCACCCCACCCCACCCCCTCAATTTGGTGCTTTGCCTCAAATAATTTCATAAGTACAGTATATAAACAAATTCATTTGACTGCATCATAATTTTGTTTCCATCAATAACTTAAATGTGTAAATTGTCATGTGTTGGACATGGACTTACACTCATTAACAAATCGAAATCAATGGGGAATTTAAATAACAGTTTGTCAGCATAACTCCTGCACTGAATTTCCTGAAACTTTGTAGGTATTTAAGACATAATGTATAGATTTGTATATTACTAAGAAATTTTGATTCCATTATTTATCTAGAAACTTCAGCCCAATTTAATTTGTAACATACAAACATTTGAATGTCCTTATATGCAAAAAGTTTTGATGTGATTATTTTTTTTGCAAGTAATGCCCCTTTTTGAATTATATTGTGTATTTAAAATGCACTGTTCCATTCATTACGTGTTGCATTGTCGAGTTTTGGGGGGAGCGTGGGGTATATGAGCTTGCTCACTTTTTCTTTCATTTTTTCTATTTTCACGAGTGCGAAGCACTCGTGAAAATATCAAAAAATCCTGTCCCACTCGTGAAATAAATACCATTACCAACTACAAAACATTGAATATCCTCTATTATTTTTTTAAAGAGGACAAAACCCTAATTTATGTTTAATCACTGATAAAAACAAAAACTAATAATAAATTTAATAATGATTAAAATGGTGATCATTACCATCGGCATTTTTTATTTCCATCTCTGATAATCTGGATTTAGTCGCTAATCTATGAAGTGGACATGATCCATCTGTGTCGTCAGACTTGCTGGTGTTCAAGACAAAATCCACATTATATTCCACATTTTTGTCACCTACCTTACCTGTCAACTTCATCGACTGTGTCTTTGAGGAATGCTGTTGAAACATTTATAATTTCATTTCACAAAGATGGGATACCTTACACGGAATGTTGAAATTGTTAAATGGGTTAAATAGCGGTAACTAGATTATAACATATATAATTTTTTTCTTCATCAGTAATTTTCCAACAATAATCATTAATAGAAAACCATAAAGTTCATTTTTGCTGAAACTTAAGGCCCTATTTGGGCCTTAGTTAGCACTGATAATATAATCATTGTAAAATGTAACCAACCAAACTCAGGATCCAAAAGAAGAGTTCAGGCATTATACAAAGTTTTTAATTACTGTTTCTGTACGGGAAATTGGTACCCTTACTGTTCCGAAACTACACCAGGTTTCTCAATTCATTAACGATTTTTGAAATAACTCTGAGGAATATTTCAATGAATGTCAATGTGAGAACGCGCGGATCACCTAATTCGGACCAGATGAACTAATGATAATATAATGTACCGAACAGACAAATTGTATTGTAATGTTCAAGTTGTATTTAAACATGCCAAGAGAAAGGAGAAAAAAGTCATTGGTCAGCTCTGTATGAGCATTGCTATAAAAGTTGATTATCTGATACGTTCTATCACAGACATCTTGTGAGTCTGGGCACGTAATCAGAATCTAGGAATTGGTAGGTTTATTGTCGTTGGGAAACCAAAAAAAAAATTCTGTTTTTTCGTTTGAAGTTGCTTTGTAAAAATGATATACCTCTGATACATCTCCCGATATAATTGCATAAAGAATTAGTTTTTCTCCTTGAAAAACTGGAGGGACTTCTTCAGGAGCATTGAGGACAGAGCAACCTTCAGGGATATTCCAAGTTAATGACACATCCGTAATTCCACATTGTACACTGTTCTTCATCACAGACATAACCTGTATATAAATAACACAACATAGGTTTATATTTATATGAAAGCCCAGAAGGCTCATTCGCGATTCAAATTTCGAAATCGAAAATACGAGATTCGAATTTCGAGATTCAAATTTTAAATTAAGCATTCAAAAGGCGGTTTAAGGTTCAATTACTCCTCTTTGCTAAGTTTTGACCATCAAGAAATATATTTCAAGAAATATATTGAATATATTTATAACGAACATGTCATTTGATTAAATAACAATGCAAGAAAGAGTGTTCGATACATAAGAGCGAAATTTAAAAATATTTTAGATTTTAGTCCGCAAAATATGCTTAAATTTATATCATAACTTCTTAAATGTTATAATAGATTTAAATCAAGAACATCTATATCGCATTATCTAGTTTGTTTACAGTGTAACTGTGGGGCAGATGGGATCATTATTATAAATCGTATTAGTCGGATTCTTTGAAAGTGAAAATAGGGGTCGTATTGTAGTTGATGAGAATTATAAGCGTGCAATATATCAGGTGACTAGTGAGTCATAGTAAGAAGGGTTTCAAAGTGGATACAGTGTTTGTGACATGGTATTACAAAGTGGCCATTGACCAAGTTTGTGAAACCAAGAGACAACCCCTTAAGTACGGGTGGTTCAAACATACATGCTTAATATAGATAATGATCTCTCTGTTCAGGCCCGTAGGAAACACTAAATACAAATTTAATTTCTTTTAAAGCCTCCCCTCCCACCCACCCACCCCCCCAAAAAAGGGTTATTAGATGTTAATATTGAAGGGGCACAAGCATAAAGTTGCTTTGTTGTCTATAGTATACTATATACCGTGCTCAGAGTCCTACGGCCATGTTGTTTACTTTATTACATCGGTAGACAAGTGTTCAGTAATTTGTATATTCAACAGATTATATTCATAATTAAATAATCCAGAAATAAATTTATACAATATTTATTGAAACAAGGTTATTTGCAATATGATTATCGAAATTAGTGTCATTGTTGACCAGCATGGTCATTGATGTGTAACACTGATACCCAAATAACATGCGTGGACTACACAGAGGCGATTGAAACCTCATGTGTTGACACCTTTTCTATAAAACGTGAGCTTTAATTAATCGTCCAAGCAATATAGTTCTAATGTCTCAAATGTACACAAAAGAAATAATAAATTAGGCACACAAAAGAAATAATAAATAAGACACAATTCCCGATATTTTCAAACTTTTTAAAAAAAATAATTATATGTACCTTTTAATAGCTTGTTTATAAATTAAAAATTAAAAAAATCCACGAATAACTGTTCACATTGTTTACGTAACGGAAGAATGGTAGAATAATTTTATTTTATGGTCATTTAATAATTATTAGGTTTTATTTTGAAGGCGGTAAAAAACGTGTTTTTTTTAAATCGTGGTAAAAGATTTTTCAATTAAAAAATTCCAGTTTCAATATCTAAGTGTAATGACAAGTTCGTTTTTTTAGAATAATGCTAATGCACACTTTGAGTACAAAATTCTAGAGTATTAATTAATAAAATAAATTATTTTGATTCAAACACCTGTATTAACGTTAGATTTACGCGAAATATCATTTCCTGACCTCCATTTTTTTATATTGACAAAACAACTTTAATTTTTCTGATTAATTCCAGACTGCGATGGTGTGAATTTACAGCCCCTGAATACCTTTAATGTCCTTTGTGCTTTCAAGGTCGGCGGTTTACACATGTACATAAATATCCTATTTTTCTTCAGTAACTATCCCTGCTAATTAAAATTTTATAAGAAATCCCTTTTTATTTTTATTTCAACAACCTGTCTGCTGAAAGTAAACAAACCTAAAATTTGGAATACACAAGGGGCAGGGCTATCATGTCAGTTACAACCTTTTTCACGCAAAAGTGGACAAAGTTGTCCCAGAGAGCAGTCCCGGGAACTGCTGAGACTGCTAGGTTTGCTTTCTAGAGCAGTCCCACAGTAGTCCCAGAATAGTCCCACAGCGGTCCCAGAGCAATCCCACAACAGTCACAGAGCGATCCCATAGCAGTCCCCGGGATTGCTTTCTGGGACTGCTTGGGTGTCAGGTTGGGTCTGGTTGGTACTGTATGTACTTGAGCTTCCATCTCTCTTGATAAATTACCATCTGTGGAACTTCCTTGACAAAGTATATGCAAGTGGCATTTGTTTACTTGGAACATGTACAAACTTGATACTGTACCTTTTAACTGAAGTATCATGCACTGCAGTTTAGCTGGAGCTGCACGTATGGACTTTTCCATGATAGAGGTCAGTGGCTAATGGTCAGTTTGCACTGTTATTTAATGACCATAGAATACTGGTGGAAATGTATGCAGGTGCATATTACTGCATACATTTCTTTTTCAATTTATGCATAAATGAACCTCAGTTGGTGTCAAGAACTTTGAAGCATATGCAAGTGGGTGACCTTGCGACAAAGTGGCTCCTAAGCCAAACTTTGATGCATCTAGCTGTAAGGTGATCTCTCTCTGGGGATCAAAATATGCTAACATAGGTCCTGAAGACCTTATCAATAATTCTTTGACCTTTGGAAAAGCAGCTTCATGATCATGGCTCCATTCAGACTTAGTAATTTTCTCATAGGGCTGGTTATGTATGATAGGTTGGGTGCAAATTGTGAAAGGCAATTATAATGCCCAAGACGGTTCCCAGTTCTGCTTTGTTTTTATGGGGCTGCATGTCCTTAATGGCTAAAACCTTTCTGGTATCAGGCTTGAGACCTTGAGAGGTAGTTATACGACCAAAATATTGCACTTCAGTGCTTCCTACTACTAACTTCTCAGTAATTAGTTTAATGCTTTTACACTTAGTCACACTTAATAATTGCTGATTTAATGCCCTTCTCATTCAGCTTATCAAAAACAGTCCTACGGTAAGTTAACTAACAGGAACAACACAAATGGCGCCAAAATATGAATACTGCTAAAATACATATAAGTACGTTCATAGTATATCATACTGCACATTGAAACTATTAAAACTATTAAAATGTACATCTTTTTCTCTTCTCATTCTTAAAGAGTAAGCAGTTATAGCCCTTATTCATCTCAGATTGTGTCCATAAACATTATTCATCTTTGCCTACAAAGTTTTCAGAGGATAAAATACAGAATATTGAGAAATTGTTTTAAATCTTATGTTAAAACCCTAATAAAAAATACTATAGTTAGCTATAGTTTACTATAGTATCAAAGTTTTTATACTATAGTAAATCAAAGTATTTTTTACTATACATTTCAGATTGTTATATTTTTGTTCTTCAATTCACACATACACATATTTTATATAAAATGGAACTATTATTTGTATTTTCACATATTATTTCCAAATTTTAAATCACTTTTATCGAATTTAAGAGATTTTAAGCTTTGAAGTCTTAAAAAAAAGTTCCAGTGTAAGGTTTCATAGTAAATCAAAGTATGAAAGTTTTTACTATATATAGTTAACTATAGTAAACTATAATTCACTATAGTAAATTTTTGTTAGGGAAGCTTCTCTCTCTCTCTCTCTCTCTCTCTCTCTCAGAATAGTTTTGATTAAAACTTAAAGTGTATACCAGTTCTTCAGTGTTTAAATGTCATATCTTTCAGATTTAATATCAATATCAATTTTCATACCCTACCTTCGACTGTAGTCTATCAGTGTCTTTCACAAAAGTGGCTTTTCCGTTGCTTGCTTTGGCGACCTCCCTTATCAGTTCTGTTGAACAGCCATCTCCAATACCAAAGGTAAAGACTCTGTATGAAAATAAATCAAAATGTAAAAATGTGTAAAAATAAACGTAAGTTTTTTTCTAATTCATTTGACATTGCATCATCTCAGCAAAATAAAAAAAAGGAACTTCATCACAATATTACAATAAATTTTCAATTTGGCACTCGCACAACCATTCATACATCAGTATGTCTAGTCAAGTCCTATTACTTCCTGTTACTAAGCATATCAGAGATTTAATGAAGTTATCAACAGTTATTCTTCTTAAACCTTCAGATATATAATCTTAAAAGCTTGAGTTACTATTTCTCTTTTAACCTTGTCAGTATTGATTTCAATGTAAATTCAAAAAAGTCTTTACACAAGGAACCAATTCAGTTATAGCTTGATTTAGGAAGAGAAATAAGAAAATTATAAAGTTTCGGCTAAATAAGTGTTGTTGTTTTTTTTTACAAGAGTGACACCTATTCTATTGTTGATACGATTCATTTTTTGGTGAATTAATTTTATAATTTATATCAATCCGTTACATTTTCTTATTCTACTGAAAAAATAATAGAAACAAAAGTGAAAGCTTAAGGTTGTGGATACGAAATCTAGTTCCATCTTGATGATAAACTTAAATTGATCTTTTTTATAAACCCAAGTCGTTTTTGTTTTAAAAACTTTTAATCTTTAACCCAGCAAATAAAACTAAAATATCAAACAGAAATGGTGAATTGTCAAGGGCCAGCGATGTGCCTTCAGCAAACTGGGAGATTTTATGTCTTTTTCATTCACAGTCATACATTTAATTTGATGGCATTTGTTTATTGGGTTTCAGCACAGAGGAAATGCATATACTAAGCAACAGAGTACCCTGTCTTAAACGTCACCAAATATGATTGATAAAATCCCAAATTTTAAAGCTGATTCTTTAAATTTGTATTCAAGATCTTAATCCAGTCAATATTTTTTCTAAACATCACAGAATTTTACTACACTCAATAACATCAAAAAGTACGACTTTTCAACACTTTATACAACCATTCCCCATGATGAATTAAAATTCCAGAATGTTTGACATCATAGACAGCAGCTTTTTAAAATAAAAATTGAACTCAAAAAGTTATTTATCTTGTCAATTGTCATTTGCAAAATTATTTTGTTAAAAAAAACAATCTGATTGTACACACAAGTACTCCAAAGTCGATATTAAAAAGTTTGCTTGAGTTTCTAATTGACAAGGTCTATGTAGTTTTTGGAGATTGAATCTTCCAACAATCTGTCGGAATTTCTATGGGTACCAGTTGCGCCCCGTTATTAGCAGACCTATTTTTTTATAATTTGAAGCAAAATTTATTCAAAAACGTTTTCATGAGAAGAGAACACTTGCTGTGGCCTTCAACTCGACATTTAGATATATCGACGACGTATTACCAATTAAGAATAGTTACTTCCTTTCATTTTCGATTTATCCCAGTGAACTTGAAATAAAAGATAACACAGAGTCTGACAGATCTGTTTCATATTTGCATGTTTTACTAGAACAAGACGTCAATGGTAACCTAACAACAAAACTTTATGATAAACGTGGTGACTTCAATTTTTCTATCGTCAATTTCCCTTTCTTATGTATCAATATATCCTTATTACCTTCATATGGAGTTAATGTCTCCCAGTTGATTCAATACGCAAAAGCATGCTCTAAGTGCAAACAATTTCTAAAACGAGGCAAGCTATTAACTAACAAGTTGATAAAACAAGGATATAAACAGTCTCGTTTAAAGTCAGCATTTCGCAAGTTTAAGGGTCGATAGAATACCTTTGTCAGCAAGTACATTCTATCACTAAGTCGAATTCTGACGAACGTTTTTCATACTTATTGTTAGGCCATCATTCACACACTAAATTGTTCACGGTTTTTTCCGTTTGCCCGATCATGACAAGGAGTATATAGCGGGCATGACCGGTCGACACGGGGTGCTTACTCCTCCATGGCACTTGATCCTACCTCTGATGTTTTTAGAGGTCCGTGTTTGCTCTGCTTCCAATTTGTATTGTTTCAATGGACTTTTGAGCTTGATTACTGTTCGTTATCTCCATATTTCATGCATCAAATTAATTCATCCATTGATCCTTACGTCGCGGGTTCGAACTCCATTGCGAACATTGAGAACGGTCTTTCGGATGAGACCATATAAACCGAGGTCAAATGACGTAGTAGGTACTGGCCTGAAAAAGTTCCCTCACTGCTCAAAGGGCCTTGGTGCCGAGTAGATGTGCAGGTCTAAATTTTCAGCCCCTCCACCCGCGAAGAAAATGTAATAAACAGAAAGTTAATATTTTGTAGTTGAGTTTGGAATTTATTTCACTCCTGAAACAGGATATTTTTATATATTCACTTGTGATTTCCACTCGTGAAAATATCAAAAAATCTTGTCCTACTAGTTAAATAAATACCACATTCAATTACAAAACATTTAAAATCGTCTATATATAGCATGAAGTACTTCTGACATCAGTAGTAAAGATTGAAAAGACGTGTAAAATTCTGAAAGGATTAACTCCTATCCAAAATGACTGATGGGGAAGAATGGGACGAAATATCTAATAAGCTTGTCATACCTGGTGTTTTTCTGGTTTTTCACTAATTTGATTATTTCTGGAATATTCCTGACTTCTCCATCTGTCAGCAGAAAAACCTTAAAATTCATTTGACATATATTTTTCTTATGACTGAATAATTTTATTTTACAGCATGTTTCATTAGTTGTCACTAGTTGTGTAAATTAACAGACATCAATAAAGATTTTCCATTAGCATTATCTGTTTCATATACACAAATTAATCTCAAATTTGAAAAAAAAAAAAAAAAAAAAAAAAAAAAAGATTTTCGATCTTGCAAACTTCTGATAAAAATTCTTGGCAGGTAAAGCTTTTTTCAAAAATAATTTTTCGTAAATATAAATGCATTACTTGTCTAGCATAGAAACCAGACGGTTTATTACTGAAGACATTTTCCAACGGTTTGAAGATTTCTGTCCCTCTCATATCAGCTTCCATCGTCTTTTGTAGATTGAGAGCTTCTTCTAAATTCTTCTCGTTATACTCTACACTTCTTCAATAATAATGAAATAAACTTATTACAATCTTTAATGAGAAACTCACATAAAAAAGCGCCGGAAACTACGTTGGTATATCGCCAATGGCAATTTTACACTGATTGTAGGCCTATTTGTATTTATGAAATACTACGCGTTTACTTATGAAGAGTTCATATTTTAAATACAGACCTAGGAGCTTTTTCATTTAAACTTACTTTGGAAACAAAGAAGAAAAACGTGACCCAAAGCTGACGACATTGAAGATACAGTTCACAGGAAGACTCTTCAAGAGCAGCAGTAAGGTCTCCTTGGCTTTCTTCATACGAGGACCTCTCATTGACTCTATTCAAAATAATTTGAATAGGATATACTTTGCATTAAACTCACAAGCATTTATCTATCGAGGCATGATATTTTCCATACCTTTTCGAATGTACTATTATTTTTAACCTTAATCTTGAAGTTTGACCTACCTTTCAAGGTTTTTTTTTTTTTTTTAATTTTGGCATGATTGACAATATGCTATAAAGCACCCAAACCAATAAAACTCCGAAAGCAGGAGATTCTAATTCTTTGAATCTGCTTGTTTTATATTCCCTTCAAAGGAATGACCATTTATTTGAACAAACTTGATTCCTCTTCACCAAATGATACTCTGTGCACATTCGATTAAAGGAGTTTAGGAATATGTGAAAAGTTTACATTTACGACAACAACGTTAACACGTACAGACAGAAGAAAAAAAATCTTTCAGAAAAGTTCAATTGAGCCTTCTTCCCGATTGAACTAAGGATTGATTCACCAGGGATGGGGTAATTGAAAAAAATAATTGTAATTGAGTATAATTAATTACATTTTTTTCAAAGTAATTGGAAGTAATTTGTAATTGACCATTTTTTCAATTACTTGTAATTGAGTATAATAAATTACATTGAAAAAAATACCCTGTAGTTTCAGTTACTTTTCAACTACATTTCAATTACTTTACATAATACATATTAAGTGTAATTAATAGGAAAATATTTCCAACACAGTCACATTTTACAGTTATTTTAAATTTATTCAAAGAAGCCCTTCTGTTTTTCAAATATTAAACTTTTTATAGCTCAATAAATGAATTTGATATATTGGCTTGTTTACAAAAATATTAGTTTGTTTTATAATTATAATGCACATAAAGAATTAATACTGGTTTATAATGTTTATCAAAAATTTTGTTCTACCTCTCATTGGTATAGACATGAAAACATTTAAATTTTGTGTTGCTTGATTATGAAAAAAAGAATAGAAAATGATTTAATGTGTCATTAAGACCTGCCTTGTTGCCCCTTCAACTCCCAACTGTAAATTGCTATAAAAACCCTCCAGAGTTTTATATATTTTATACTATGCTTTCTTTAAATTCAAAGATATGACCATTACGGTGTGTTCCCGTTTTGCACACATTTGATAATTAGGTATAGAACAATAGGTATGAAATGTGTTTAGATAACAATTATAGTCTGATTTCTGGTTAGGATTTACCTGGATTTACCTGTATTTTACCTATGTATTCTACAATGGAAGAATAAATATTTATTTAATGTAGACAATTTTTATTGGAAAAAGGGGATATTATTGTTATTTATTCATATAAATTATTATATTTAGAAAAATAACTGCCATTTCTTGAAAAATAAATAATTTTAAAGCTAATAATTCATAAATTCACTTTGATTACTATTCAGGATTAATCATTTAGCAGGAATTTCTATTTTGTTATTAAAAGTAAAGAAATAATTAAAATCAAAACTTAAAATGCACATAATTTTATTATTTTGTTTAATTTCTAATTTTATTTCCTATTCTCCCCCTATGGGTTCACCTTTCTTCCATTTACTATACTATAACTACCTTGTATGATACAGACTATACCAATTAAGTAATTATCTTTCCTGGACAAATTCCCGTTTTGCACACTTTTTTTCTATGCTTGAAATTCAAATGTGTGCAAAACGGGAACAAACCGACCATTAGAGGTGATTTATTAAATACTATTAAGAATGCTCTACTATTTATATACTTCAGAAAAAAAATTAATATTGAAATCACTATTTTAACATTTAAACAGATCTTAATATGAAATATTTATTACATAAAACAAGTATTATTTGTCAACATTTGCAATTTAAGGTGTTTAGCTTGCCTACCTGTAGCTGAAATAGTTTGAGAGTATTTTATGGTTGAATCATAAACTCTTGAAATCTTGCTTTTAATCAAATTTCATAAAGGCAGTCAAATGATAAACGTACATGTAGGACTACATGTAGGTCTTATGTTGATGAAGCACACAAACATGACAGGCACCTGACATTATTTATTTTAAATATTCCCCCTACCTTAAATATACATGTATTTGTTCTTCAAGATTTCTTAAAGTGAAACAAAGTAATTGAAATGTATCTAATTACATTCTTCAAAGTAATTGAGAGTAATTAATTACATTTGTAAAAATCAATGTAATTGTAATTGTAATTGCAAGTAATTGATCATGACAAAATTTTCAATGTATTTGAAAGTATTTAATTACATTTCAAAGTAATTGACCCCAACCCTGTGATTCACAATTATATATATATATATATATATATATATATATATATATATATATATATATATATATATATATATATATATATATTTATATATATTTATATATATTTATATATTAATTATTATTATATATATATATTTTCAATTTTGGTTAAAAATGTATTTTAGAAATCACAACTAGAGTAAACGAAAATGTCTATCAAATGCGCTTTATGACTCTTTTGTTTGTTACCAGTAAAACTGTGGTTAACATTTTATATTTGAGAAATTGATTAAATGAGAATTTTAATTTTTTTTTCTTTATTTTCAAGTTTTAATACGAATTTAAATCTGTAAAAGCTTTATATTTATTCTTACCAGAACGATCAATTATAAAAACAAATTCACATGGCATGTCCGTGTCCAAGTTCTTGAATTCTGGTGAGAAATTAATCATCAGTACATCCGTCGATAAAAACGACTCTGCAAGAAAACCAAATTATATATTCCAAAGAGCTTATTCTAAAATTTGGTTTCAAAGAAAAGGAAATTAATGAATAGAAGATGATTATATTTTCTTACTTCCACAGTCTTTCATTCCTTTCTCTAGCACAGTTCCTGGATTCTCAAAACCTTTGTAGTTTAAAACTAATGTGAAATCAGATCCATGTTTGAGCTGTTTTGATGACGTCATCTGCGGGAGAAAATAATTGTTATTTCTACTGCGCAATGATAACAAACGTTTCTAAACAGAAATTTATCCTTAATTGCTATGTTTTCATTCACTTAAAAAAACATGATTGTGAAAGGGAAATAGAGGAACAGAAAATTTTTTATTTATTTCCTCTAATCATTCTAATAGTAGGTCAATGGACCATTTTCAACAAAATTCAGTGTGATTTAATAAATATTATCCGATATGTACGTTAACTTTTTTTTCCACTACGGAATTCCATATCTTTTATACGCGTTATGATTAAAATAATTATTGTGAGTTGATACCTTATTTTCGAGTGTATCTGCCACCACATCAAACTCAATCTTGTTTTCTGAATCCAAAAGATTTTCACCCCCATCAACTACAGCTTCCAAATTCATGGTAAAATCTGAACAGTATGTCATTCCAATGTCGCACTCAGATGTAAAGATTTTTGCTGTGTTATTCTCCTCTGACTTTGGTTCATCTTTTGTTGCTTAAAAGTATTTTTAAAAAGAAAAGAAATCAAACAGGCATATAAGTTGCATTCTCAATGGAATGTTAATATGGAACATACAGTTTAATATGCATTGAAAGTTTGCGAAGATTAATGGGTGAAGGAAATTTAAACAATTTGAATTAATTTTCCAAATTATTTATGGGTTCATCCATGTAATTATTTTGAAAATCGGTAGGGAAGAAAAGAAGTTCACTTAGACGAAATAATTACTAAAGAAGTAAACAACATTTTCAAAGGTAAGCATCGTGCATTGTATAACCAATAAGGAGTAAAACTGCAGTCGTTTGACTCCGTTTTATCAGGTAAGAATAAACTGTCTAAATTTTGTTAAAATAATGGATATAATATCTTAAATGGGATATAAATATCAATTGCGAAAAAAAACAAAAATTTATATGGCTATGGAGATTGTAAATCCGCGGAGAGAATACAAACAAATCATCAACTTTGATACACAAGGTTTTCTGTATCTCTGCTGCTTCGGACACTTACCCCACTAAAAATCCAAAACATTTTGAAGATCAATCTCAAAAAATGATAGGTTTGTCAAAAATTGCTACTTTTAAATCATGAAATATATGGAAATAACGAACAGTATTCAAGCTCAAAAGTCCATTGAAACAATACAAATCAGGAGCAGAGCAAACACGGACCTCCTAAACATCAGAGGTGGGATCAGGTGCCATGGCGGAGTAAGCATCCCCTGCCGACCGGTCACACCCACCGTGTGTTCTGCGAGTGAAAAAATCAATTTATGTGTATTTTTAAAACGTTTTATTATTATTATTATTATTATTATTATTATTAAGTAATTATTATACATTTTTTATTAAAACAAAAAGTTGAATCCCTTTGCGATATTGTGTCCTATTTAGATAATTGGCCGTAAAGGTTTGCAAGATGAAATCCTGAAAACGTGCTCTTCGACATTATAACTATTATTTACAAAGATGCCGGGTAAACTGTAGGAATTAAGTGTCTACAGCAGTTCATATTACTGTGAAAGATTTATTCTACCATAAAATTAACTAAACATATTCTCGAAATCGATTCTTCTTAGACTTGTTTATTGAGATGCAAGTTATAAACATTATAGACAGAAATGTCTACTTAGACTCACAGCAGTCGGGGGCATATCTTGGATTAAGAACTGTTGGGAGCATAAATGTCCCTGTATTATCGGAGGACAAATCCAGCTCCATTGCATAAGCAAATGTGAGTTTAGCAGCTTTCTTGGCAGGGAAATTTCCGAGTTTAAGACGAAATATATCTCCAGCGTTGTCATCTTCTCCCATGTACATGGCACTATGACCAGAATCAATGGCATCTTTGTATGTCTCTTTTGCCTTTTAAGAATAAAATCAACAACATTTAAGAAAAGATAAAAGACATGCTATTAGGTGATTTTACAGAACGTTATTAGGTATAGGTACCTGTGATTTTTCCTGAACCTCTGCTACAATGGCCCTGCCGTCTATGTCGGCTTCAAACTTGTAGACCGCTGCCTCAGAGTCTAATGGAAACACGAACTCTGTTTCGATGTTCTCGTCAGAGTCGTTAATATAAAAAAGATCAGAAGTCACGTTTGCTATGAATCCATGGATCGCCACCTGAATATTAATTTCCTTTAACGGAACTGTAAAATATATTTTTTTTCAATTAGAAAAATAAAGAAAATCATATTAACAATCATTAAGAAAACAATCTTAATTCAAAACAACATGAACTGTTTGACCGCATATGAAACCAATAACACTGACCAATCATATTGCATAAATGTTTACGAGTATGCATTTATTGAACAATTAAAAATGGTCAATCAAAGTCCGTTTTACTTCCTACAACCATAGTGTCATTTTGTACTAGAAATCTCCCAAATACGTTCTGCTCTCCCTGGAACTTTCAATAGCAGGGAAGGAACCTGCTAAAGATTTATCATAATACTTTGATCAGCACATCAATGGCTAGCATTCGTTAAGCGAAATACGGGGAACATGATGTTCTCCTTACTAGAAAACACTTTCACTTCGTAAACAAACATTCATTGCGAATGGTTAGTATTATCAGTGATATTGTTGGGTTCTGCGTTTAATATGCAAAATAGTATTTATTTTAGTGAAACTAATAGATGTGTAATATGATATTCAATGAATGAAACATTTCCACGTTCGGTCAAGAGAACAGACACGCTGTTAATGGAATGAGAGTAATCTTACCACAACGATTTTTGGTCAGTGATGTTAGTCCACATTTATATCTGCTCATGGTGAAGCTTGGTTTTTAAAATGAAGGCAAATAACACTGAAAGGTAATAAAGCTGATTTAAACGTCAATTATTTAATATTCAGAACAGCAAAGGACCTTGTAAAGTGATTGGTTGGTTTATTTGAAAAAGTTTTAAATTTCAGGAAGTTTTGAAGATAATAGAGATAGAGATCAAAATATGGGTAAAGAAAAGGGGGTTTCCATCCTATGATGAATTCAATGAAAATTACGCCGTATATACCTACAGTCGACGCATGAATACTTGTGCTTGTCTATCTCTAGATCTAAGAACAGGAACTCAGTACCACAAACAAAAGTGATAAGCATTTATAAATATTATTCAAAAGCCTTGAGTTTTAAGGACAGGTCTGTCATTCACCCGATATTTTCAGAAAAGTGTACATGCCTTCCAATAATCTATATGTATTAAAACAATGGTACTTCTGTACATTCATCATTATCTTAAAACAACTTCTCAATTAAACTTCAAGTCTATAATTAAAACAGGAAATTACCGTGGATACTTTTGCTTCACACCTTGTCAGAAGTATGAAATAGGTCACGGATGTTGTACCCAGTAATCCAAAGAGAATATCTGTCAAATCCAGAATTAAATTTACATAACTGTCAACGGCCTGTCAATGCAAACATTTAGAGCTTCATGTCTATTTACCTGCAAAATCATGAAAATAAAACTTTTAATACAAATCCCTTGTACACCTGCACCTCCACTTTGTTGAATCTTGGTTTAATGATGATCAAGTATATTCCAGGTATATATATACATGTAATACGCATTAAAGGAAAACCCTGTCTTGTATAATAATAGCAACATTCTTCAACTAAAATGTTCTTCAACGTTCTTCATGTTCGACAAAGTTAGGTATATAGTTCATCAAGGCAAGTTCACTGCCAGTCTCTAAAAAGTTGATTGCATTACTAATAATAATGGTTTTTTCCTCCCAAATTAAAAAGTTATGTTTGCTTCTGGCAGATTCAAGTAGTAATATTTCAACACCTTCGTGCCTTCGATATCAGGAAGAAGAATTATAAACTCTCTGTTTGGCTGTATATCGTGCATATTTGAGAAAATTTCCACTGCAAAAATATGCGTAGAATCTACACAGCAAAAAAATAGTTACATTGAACAAAACATGATAATTATAGCTTCAGGATGGAGATAAAAATTATTGAATTAATTTTAGTGGGGATTAGGCACGTATTTGAAATTCTTTTCTATGGAATTTTATGACTCAAATGTTGTAAGAACATTTACATGTAAGACCGATATTTTATTTTTAAAAAAAATCGAATTTAGATACTTTTTTTTAACTGAAAATTGTCCACAGTACGAATTTCGGACCTGTTTGATTGTCAAATATTGTCTCATTTTCACACACTAAAACTTATTTTATTTATTGTATTGTTTTGTTTTTTATTATTACATGTAGTATAATTATTATTTGGAGGCTTTACTCTAATCCTTTGCCTTTGTATTTGAATATTTATAATATTTATGCAGACTCAAATCATTTACATGGAGTTATTGTTTTAATAAATAGAGAAATAAAAAAAAATGTAAACAAATCAACGATGGAACTGATTTAACGTTTATGAGCGCATTTGTCTCTCCATCCTTACAACGTCAGGGGTCATGAGTCAACCGGAACTGGCCGTCGGAACTCTGATAAATTTCATTCGTTTTAAGTGGACTTGCTACGAAAGCCAGAAGGCTCATTCGAGATTCGAGTTTTGAAATATGAGATTCGAAATTCGAGTTTCGAGATTCAAGATCCAAACTAACCAATCAAAAGGCGGGTTAAGATTCAATTATTCCCCTTGCTAAGTTTTGACCTTCAAGAAATCGTTGAATATATTCAAACCTAAGAGGTCATTTGATTATATTACAATGCAAGAAAGATTGTTATATATATCAGAACGAAATTAGAAAAACATATTGGGTTTTTGGTCTGCAAAATATGCTTAAATTTATAGTATAACTTCTTAAACATTATAATAGATTTATACGAAGAATATCTATATTGTATTACCTAGCTTGTTTATAGGTTTGATGTCATGATAATAAATATTGTTAATCGAATTCAAAGAGCAAAAGGGGGAGGGGGAGGGGTGGGGGCGTATTGTAGTCGATGAGAATTATAAGTGTGCAATTGAACAAGTGACTAGCAATTAATAATAAATAGAAATACGGGGTTTCAAAGTGGATATACATGTAGTTTGTGACAAGGTATTAGAAAGTGACCAGTGACTAATACGGGTTTCAAAGTTAAGTGTGCAATAAAACAAGTGACAAGCGATTAATAATAATTAGTATACGGGTTTCAAAGTGGATAAAGTTTGTGATAAGGTATTAGAAAGTGACCAGTGACCAATACGGGTTTGAAAGTGGATATAATTTGTGAAAAGGTATTAGAAAGTGACCAGTGACCAAGTACGTGAAAACAAGAGACAGACCTTTAAGTACGGATGGCTGGAATATACATGCTTAATAAAGATAATGATTTCTCTTTGTTCAGGCCCGTAGGAAATAATTTTAAAAATCACTGTAAAGCCCCCCCCCCCCCCAAAAAAAAAAAAACAACTAGAGTTATTAGACGCTATTTTTGAAAGTATGGAACGCCGCAGATGCCTTATGTGGAGAACATTCATTATTTGCTGATACTTTAACATTATATGCTGATAGTTTATCATTATATGCTGATACTGTGTCATTATATGCTGATTCTTTAACATTATATGCTGATACTTCAACATTATATGCTGATAGTTTGTCATTATATGCTGATACTTTAACATTATATGCTGATAGTTTGTCATTATATGCTGATACTTTAACATTATGTGCTGATACTTTGTCATTATATGCTGATACTTCAACATTACATGCTGATACTTTAACATTATATTCTGATACTTCAACATTTTATGCTGATACTTCATTATATGGTACTTTAAAACATAGATTAAACATCGGGATCTTCATACTAAAATTCTTTGACAAGAGGAAAAAAAAAATGTTTTCAATTGCAAAGTTTTAGTATATACATGTACATGTATTGGCAATTTGATGGGACGAAAAGGGATAGGAGGCACCTGTAAGCAGTTTTGAATATACTGGCGTATTTGGAAAGGGGTAGAGAGTAAATATTTAATATTAAAAGTGAACTAAACGAAGATAGCTTTGCAAAAAGAGCGTGTACTGCACGAAAATTTAAAGAAATTTTGGAAGTTCAGGAACTCTTCATGGTATTAAAACTTAGCTGTTTTTTTTAAACATCAATGATGTTACAGGACATCAAAGCAGAATAATACAATTTATAGGGAACAAACATTTGATTCGTTGGGGGGAGGGGTGCAATTTTTTTTTTCGAGTCAGATTATTTATTTTCATGTCACTTCGTGACTGATAGATTATTCATTTTCTGGATGACCAGGTACATATTATTTATTTTCACACAAAACAAAAAAGTCTAACCAAACTCGAGAACTCCATTTCTTTGGGGAGAGGGGTGGGGCTACAATTTTAAAACCACAAATTACATTTTGTCAACTGGTCTATATATTTATCAGTTTAAAATTGTATTTTGTAAGTTTTCCTACACCAAGAATCATTACTGATTAACAATTAACACCTCATAGCCAATGCCTATATCATTTACCGACAAAGGAGGCACATAGATTTTTACTTCCGCCAAGCTAAAACATCAAACCGGAAGGTATCGTTTTCCTGTTACCTTTTACCTATGCTCCTCGTGCATTTGACGCATAGGGCCATCTTTTCATAATGATTTACAACATTTAATAATGTGAACGAATTTGTATATTTAGAATAGAAGCAATGAAACTCAATTATTTAAGTACCTTTTTGATTTTATGTGCCAAATTTTCTTGGTTGGTTATAAATAGAAGGATATTGGGGTCATTTTAAAAAAAATACTAACGATATCAATACAAATTCCAAGGTAGTGGCTCACTTGTCATGAGAATATTTTTAGAAAAAAATGAAAACAAAAAAATAATCAAGCGATTTCTGCACTTGTTTTTCATTTGTTAACGAAAGTCAAAGTCTAAACTGCAGGTTTTCAACTTAAAATAATCATCAGATGCTTTTTATGATTTATAATTTTTTTTGCTCTTGAATTTGGTGTATCTAGTCGGGATGATTGTCGATTTATTTATGTGGCTTGGTTCTTTTAAATACTCTTTTGTCCTGGCTTGATGGACGGGGTTTGTAGAAAAGTGTTAGTTATGTACAGATAACCCACATTTTTAACAAAAAAATCACACCTAACCATGGTACAAATCGTGGCTAACTACTTAGGGCAAATATCACGTGACTTCTCACTGGAGCCTTGTATGGAATGTTACGGTTACGTAGAGACCAAACATATTAAAATTTGGTTTTCAGTGTTTTCTTCACAATATTATTAACTTGAAAGGAAACCATTGGGATAAAACAGTTAGGGCATTGGAATCTGCGAGCACTACATTTTTTTATTTGGTCTTGATTAATGAAGATGGGCGTGTTTGGCGTGTGATCTGCAGGAATAAGGCGTACGAAACATTTATAGTTTAAATGTTTACGATTTGGTCGGCTGACCACATATTTTACAAAGTTACGCACATGGGTAGATGTTACATTTAGTTTGAAATACTTTGTCAAATTTAATATATCAGTCCGCTCATCCTACCAATTACTACATGTAAAACTTAGGAACGCTTCACATAGATAATAAACACCTATAGGGTATAGTTAAATGCAATTACAAGTACATGTATAATATATTTAAGTATCAGTAGGTTGGAAGAATTGCTTTCACTTTCGGTGCAACAGAACCAGAATTTATCTATTTGAAAATAAATCAGTAAGAATATTAAACTGACAAAAAAATTGATTGTTTATACTAAAAAAAAATATTAAGGCTCCATGCGAGGATCGAACCAAAAATTTTTCTTTTTTCGTTGCACTGGACGAGTAATGCATACTACTGAGCTATCACTGCTACACACTATATATAGTTTTCATAGCGACAATGAAGCAACGCATTTACACATTGGAATTTTTTTTGGAAAAAGTTCATTTTTTATCGTCTCTGGGTCTTCTCTCCATTTTTTACAAATGTTTGTTAGTTTCTTTGAATTAAAATGCACACAAATAACGTTTCAAAATCATGGAGAGATGACCCAGAGGTAGCAAATTTTTAGAAAAACGTGTTTGAAAATGTAACATTTTGTACCAAATGACTCATCAGAGCCAATTTTCAAGTTCTTTTTTAGCAAATCAAAATACAATATTGGGAAAATATTTCCCTTTCCTATTTCACAGGAACCCGATACATCAAAAGAATGCTAAAATTTCATGTGGCAGATCAATGAAATTTTCACTTTTCAAGTGCGCCCAGATTCCTGCCGAATGCCGATCAAAAGCGCCCTCGTTCTTTGTATATAATCTTTTCATATATGTATGCTATGTTGCAACCACTATTGAAATAGCGTTCACTAATGAAATAATAATTTCAATTATTTTGAAAGAAAAGTATCATTAGGGAGTGTGTTGTATTTTGAGGATACATGTAATTATTTGACTTTCAGGAATACCGTGCTATAAATTTTAAGGTTTATGTTATTTGATCAACACATGTGCTTTAATTATACAGGGGCTTACATGTTTATCAGGATATTGTTCTTTTTATAGATTTGTTAATGGGTATGCCATCTAAGTTACTTTTATGAATATATGCATTACGATTTTTATTATGAAATAGCTTTGCTGTCTCTACTATGTAAGCGTAGTCGTGTCATTTTCAACAAAAATAAAAGAAAGGTTATTTTGACAAAACATGTTAATGTTTTATTTTCCCTCACCTAATTTCATTCTGAACTGATACAGCATTTTTTCCTAAATAAAGTGTAATGGAAAAATTATGCTACAAGTATTTGTGGCTGACAACGAAAGTTGATCATATTATCAACATTCTTTTCAGATTTTCTATCTTCTATTTTTTCTATTATGTGCTTAGCAGAAGGAAGTCCTTCCTTTTAATGGAAAAAGTTTCTGATTGCATGACAACTAAATGCAATTGTATGCTACTGAGCCCGTATAAATATGGAGAAATTATATGAATTATATTAAAAATTAATGAAAAGAATGACGCACGAGGGGTGATCAAAAAGTTCGCAAACTAAATGAATTACTTCCATAAAAGAAATGAAATTAGGTTTCAGTGTTCATTAATTTTTAAAGTAGTCCTCTCCCATTTAAATGCCCACCTGCCACCGTTCTTCCTATGCGCGAATCACGTGATACAGGCGGTCATGTGACATGCTCCGAAGCATTCCGTTCACAGAAGCTCAAAGATTTTTCCGAGTCTAATATTTCTTACCATGCAAGTTATTTTTTATAACAAGAACAGTCCATTTGTCAGAAATGGCCAAATCTCGGCAATAGGATGGGTGGATAAGGATATCCTTTCCCAGAATGAGCATGGTGGCCATCACAACCCGAGTCCTCTGTTTTTGAGCGTCGTTTATCCAATGTGGATAAAGTATGGGCGTCTTCTTTTTATCATATCTGATGTGTTTAAAGTCTAAAGTAAACGATATTTTAGAGATACCATGCCATTCAAGAAATACCCATTTTTATTAAAACATAACAAAACAAAACAAAAAAAAAGCGAGAAAATAACATCATTTTTCTCAAAACCTGATTTTAACTTGTTTTCTTTTAAATGCAGTTTTTATCATAATTATACACATGGATAAGATACAAATTCTTTAAACTTAAACGCTTTTCATGTATCTTATAAATAACAATTTAAAATCTATGTTTTGCTGCAAATATTTTTTCACATGTACCTGTACAACAGCATATGCTGTGATTTACCGAGTATTTTAGACACTATCTCTGTTAACTCTCTAATCCGTTAAACTTCTGATTCACAATCAATTCCAGCATGAGATAATTTTTTTTAATAAAAAACGTCATCGTCGTTGGAATATGAATAAACTAAAAGCAAGTAGTAGATTTATATTCTTCATATATGTATCATACGCTTCCGTTTTTAACTTTATTAAATTTATAGAGTAAAGTAACCAATAATTATTTTGGTCATCCTACCTCATAGTATACGGGTGAGTCTCGTAAATTCATAAAGAGAGTAATAATATATAAAGGAAATCTGTTAATCCATGAGAAGTCTACAACATCCGGATCCCTCAAAATAGGTTTTTCGCATTAGGATATTTTTCTTTTTTTTTAACTGAAATATAAGCCCCCCCCCCCTTTCATTGAAATGCCATAAATTCTCATACTAATCCCACCTTCTTTCTTTATTCTAGTTTCTGACTAAGGTATCAATCTGATTTGAAGATCGAATATTTAAAATTTACTATCTTTTCCATTTGTATGCACTATATTTACTAAGCTAGCTTATATCTTCTTAATGAATAGATCATCTAAAATTCAAAAAAGATATAACTTCTGAACTCCCCTACATTTTTTTTTTCAAATTGAATTACCTTCAGACATATACAAATATTTATACATAAGATTACTCAGAGGGTATATAATAAAATCAGCACAGAAGCATGAGTGATGAATAAGAATTCAAATGATATATTTCAACACCAAGTTGACTTTCATACATCAGATATAGTTAAAACTTACCTCTTTCCTTTCCGGGCACAAAATCGACAAGTTCTTTCTTTATGTTGGGTTTGTCACTTAAAAAAAATCTTTCTCAGATTCTATTGCTAATAAATTAAAGGTGATGAATACCATTATTTTAAAAAAAAGTGCAATACAGATTCATTTTACATGAGTTTTTTTCCCTTTATCTTGCTTTTTTAATACGTTCTTATATTTACTGGAAGTTATGTATTCAACCAAGATTGGGATTGTATATAAAAAAGAATCTTAATTAAAATATAACTTGGCAGGAATTTTTTTCAGTTTTACGTTTGTTCCATATGTAGAGAGGGTAATTCTAAATCTATCTGGCATATGTTCAACCCTTCGCCTTCATATTTCCTTGCATTGTTACCCTGACGTTCTTCCTCAATCTCATTACTGTTATAAAAGAAAGTGAGCGAATGGCTTTATCGGTGCACTATACTTTGTAGAAAATAACACGTACATTACTTTTCAATCAGACAACTCCATCACTATAGGATAGTATGCCTCAATTCAAGACTCATAACACACAGCTGTAAATTATATCAAAATGAGTAAATTATATATGAAATAGTAAATGTAGTTTTCTTACATTCAATTAAGATCACACAGTGCTATGGAAAAGGTTAAAATTATGACCAGTGATTGATCTTAAAAAATCTCAAAAAAAAAAAAAATTGTGCACAGGGCATAAAACACGGACCCTCGGAAATAAAATTCCAATTGTGGGATCAAGTGCCTAAGAGGAGTAAGCATTCCTTGTCGACTGGTCAAATCCCAGCACATTTTAGAATAAACATGATATAAGCAATTGATATTTCATATTTCAACTAAAACAGTGATATCTATGCCCTTGCACTTTTGAGATTAATTGGGAATACGCTTATCATGTTAGCAGTATTCTTTAAATTCTCTGTCACTGTGCAGCTCTATAGCAACTTGATAAATTAATAATCTATATAATTATTTAAAAAAATATTTCCATTTAGTTTTATTGATCAGATTAAAAATTGGCAATGGTACATATTTATTTATTTAAGCATTTTTGTAATTATCAAACAAATGGATCCACTTCTCTGGATCACTTGTACCGCGTCAAGTCAAGGCTAGTGACGTCATTTATGACACACTATTTGCTTCTAATAACTCGACAGTATTGTTATCAAATGTTGTGATTTTACATGCTTTCATAAATAATTGATAAAATAAATGCATACAAGTTATTATCTACGCATCACCATGTCGTTAAGGTCAAGATCTAGTAAATGAAAAGAGCCTACAGATTTCTCAAACTTGAGAAATAAATTCCTTTTATGATGCTTTATAACTATAGCTCGGTCAAATAAGGTGTATCGGGGCATAATTTGCAAGAAAACAAGACGAAAAACCATCTTGTAAACTGTCATTTTCAATGAAAAATTAAGAAAACCAGTCACGAATATGGGAGTTTTTTCCATATCAAACGAAGGAAATGTATTCAGATTGCCTACAGTCTCTCAGAAAACGGTAATTTGTATGTTCTTAGCCTCTTCTTTAAAATAATGTAAAATTGAATATAGGTATCGGGATTACTTTTCACATAATTTCAAATTGAATGCCATGAAAATACTTTATTTTCTACATAATTCTATTGGAGCTGTAAAGTACGGGAAAAGGAAAGTTTAAATTGATTATAACGTCTTAATGGATCTAGCACCGAAAAGACGGTCTAAAGTCATTTACTAGATCTTGACCTTAAGGACGTACAACACACCCACCACCAAAAATTTCCTGTCGTTTAATTTTCGCAATTTTTATATATATTATACATGACTATATATACAATGCGTATGCACATTTTGGACAAAATCGTTCGAGTCGTATTTGGACAGGAAGTTCCAAAAGTTACCCCCCTTTGATTGTTCACGCGGAGAAGAAATTTTCAATCGGCTAGCTATAAAATCTTTGATTATCAAAAAAGTTCAGCTAGTCTGGCTGTCAAATTTCATTGTTTTATTCATATAACCATTAACCACACAAATAAAGTATTTTTGTAGAGGTACACATTGGCAAAATAATTTTTGAAGAACTTAAACTGAAAAACTATGGTTCATTTAAGCCTTTAAAAATGCGTATTTCTTAATTTAAATATTTTTTTATGAAAAAACCTATCGTTTAATTTTGGATAAAATACTTTTTTCATGTAACTGGTTACCAAAGTAGTCTTGATAATTTTTTGTAAATTTTTTAAACGAGCCGATTTGAATTTATTGCGAAAAATCGCCCCCCCCTTTCTCCTTAAGTCACGTTTCTCAAGCGTCTTTCAGACGTGGGACGAAAATATTGTTAGATATACAAATACACATGAAAAATTCCAAGCTAGAAAATATTTTTTGCTTTAAAAAAATTATTAACATTATATATCAGAGTTCTTAAAACTTTTCAGTTCATTGAAATGCAGATGTATAGGCATTTTTTTTTTACGAAGCCCCCCCCCTTTTTTGGACGCAGTCATTAGAACTTGATGAAACATAGGTTACCCTCGAGATATATATTTGATCTTTTAAATCGATCCCTGAAGTACCAATTAATTCACTCATTCATGCAGATTAAAATTCTGACAACTAGAATAAGAGTTAAACTATCAACTACTAGAATAAAAGTAAGACTTATTCTCTAAGGATTTTATCCACGTGTCCAACATGTAGTCCATATATACACATGGCTGAAATGCATTTAATTTTATACCTGCGTATGAATTCAACTTACATTGAATTTTAATCTCAGTTTTCATTAAAAGTGAACGCACAATGTTGAAAATTCAACTCTTCTATGATGTAAACAGACTGGTAAATGGAATATATTCTTTCTTATTTATTTCAGACAAGAGAGGGGTCTAAAAGTACCCCCCCCCCCCACACACACACACACACTTGTATGCATCCTTCTTTTGCTTCTATAGATAAAGAAGAAATATCGTATTTGTCTACATTGACTTCAATTTATCCAACTGTAAATTCTCCATCTATGTTTAAATTATTCATGTGTCAAAATATTTATGTACAGTGATCATACATGTATAAAACGTTTTGTTTTGATTCGAGGAAATGCGCACTGAAATTGTTGACAGTGGTAGATCGTAGATCTAGATTGGTCGGATATGGCCAGTTTGCCGCATACGAGATATTCATGAATTCGGACCATTTCAGTAAAAAATTCTATTACATTTTCTGTACTTACTTAGTAATGTATATGTTATAGTTTTCAGTTCCTGGGTTCATCGTAACTGTTCGGCAAACAGGAGGAAATAACCCAAGAAGGGGAGGGGAAAATCTCCCACATTTTTAGAGTTGTTCCTCATTGATCAGTGAACTTTTGGAAACGGGTTGTAAAACTTTTTTTTTCTTAAAAGGAGAACAAAACAGTATTTATATGGCTAATTCTTAATTTTAAGATAGGCCCTTGATCTGATAATGCGAATGTTACATAGCCAACTGTAACAAAAGAAAGCAATGTATATCATAAAAAAAGATAAAGAATATTGTTCTGCTAATATTGTTCACGGATACGAGTTTCATATAAAATTAAACAAATTTTAAGACATTATCTTTCTTTTCTTTCCTTTTTATGGAGGGAGGGGTGAGTTTTAAATCAAAAGCGCAAATAATCAAGGATACTATTTGGTATTTCTAAAGAAACCACATCAAGTCCCTAATCCCGTTTTCATTAATTATGTCGGGAACGATTCGGTCGTCATTTTGACGCTTTATCATAGCGTCAAATTTGACGTCAAGTTAAACGTTTAATTGAAATTGCAAGAGTTATCTCCCCCAGTGTGTTGTACGCCTTTAAATTGATTTTTGTCGCTTGTTAAATTTCTAATGACGTCACAATGAAACTTTCCATACGGTGCATCACAAATTTGAACTCAGGACTTCCTTAATGTAGCTGAGTAGAAAAAGTGGTATCACCCTTTAAATCCGCATACCCTACGTGAAAATAAAAGAACCCATAGAATAATGACCCCTTGAAGATTTTATTAGGGAAATGTTTTTCTTTTCAGTTAAAAAGATTAAGAATTCTAAAACAAGAGTCCCATGGCCCAAAAAGCTCGCCTGAGGAAAATCGAGAATACAACAATGATAGGTTGGTTTCATTAAATCATTCGAATAAAATTATCTGTCTTTTATGTTAAATTTAACGTAGGTCGCGGGGTTGGTGACCTTTTAAAATTGCTCGAAAACATACCATGAAAATTACATATATGAATTTCCTAGTTTTGTTGTACATTCTCTGAAAATTTTATAAAATTTGTCTGCACCGTTTTTGCGTTTTTAAATCTCAAACATGTCATCGTTTTCGTAACTTTTTCGACGTTATTCTATTGAATTCTATAGAAAAAACGTCATTTTTGACTCGTTTTAAAGAAAGATTTCTTTTCAAAAAACCTCAGTAACTTTTAAATGATGCAGACGAAATTGTTTCCCTTTTGGTCATTTCACACAGAGATGATTTCAGGTAAATCTATGTAAAAAAATTAATATGTCTTCGAGTTAGTTTTCTCGTAATTTAAATGCGAATAATTGCTTTTACATTGCAAAATGTAGCATTTTTGAGAATGACGCTATAAACTACCACGACGTCACGCTTGACATCGTGAATACGGTCTGGTATAGAGTGCAGAAAAACAAAAAGAAGAAAGAAATTTATGTTTATATACAATGTATACTAGTATTTAATGTAAAATTTGTATTTAAAATAAGCACAGATGTATGAGTTATGTAACAATGTATCTTGTCTGAAACACCTTGTATAAGCTGTAACTAAGAGCGAGAGGGAGAGTGAGAGAGAGAGAGAGAGAGAGAGAGAGAAGACGGGGGACTTCCAGGAGCAGTACTCCTAGCGTGATTCAGACTTTTTTCTTACAAGAAGGGGGGGGATATTAATTAGAGAATAAGATTTGAAAAAAAAAGTTCAAAATTTTCTGACAAGTAAGAAAATGGGTAATCTCCAAAACATTAGGGAAGAGAAATGGTGAGTGGTTAGGTACAACTATTATTCAGGGGCAAATGTGGTAGGGGATGAGTATATTTAATAATCTTTTTCAACAAATATACATGTCTATTCTCTGTCGAGTTGAAATGATACATGTTCTATGTCCCATATTCTCCTCAATCAGAGACTAATTTTCGTTTCATTTTGCTTGATATAAATCCTAAATAAATAACCTTCACGAGCAACAACAAACAGACTTTTTCTTAGTTCAATACTGATCAACGAAGTTTGGACTCCCAACACACTTGTATTCTAGAAGTAATTTGCTTCCGATGCCTGTGATACGTATATCAAGTGCTTTCAAATGACCCGTATACGGAATTTTCACAATGGTAATGCTTATACGAGTACACACGCTACATACAACTGCTCTTTTAACAGGATGTCCCTGTGGTATCACCACATGTCGTCAAGCAGCATTTTTCCAAATAGATCCTATTCTGTTGGTAAATAAAAAAAAGAAACAAGAACTACGGTAACTCATGTTTTATATGAAAAGATCACAAATTTTCACGGAACTTTGTCATTTTTGAGCGTCCGATTTTTCATTCTCGACACCGTTCGATATTATCAAAGTATTTGCAAAACATGGTGTTATAATAGTTTAAAGAATTTAGTCTTTGATGAGCGTTTTATTTTTAAAGATACCAAGATACACAGGTACATAGGATTCAATTTTTAGTAGGGGGGGGGGGTACAAGCTAACAGATACAGACAAGTTTAGGCCCGTAGCAATGGTTTCAATAAGGGAGGGGGGCCACCTAAAAAAATCTAATAAGCTGTCCAAATCCTGGATTTGCCAGGCTCGACATAACAGCAACAAAAGTGTGTTGGGATTTGGGGGGGGGAGGGGGGGGGCAACCAGCATGCATCTATAGGAAAAATTACTGTAGCAAAATACTATACTCAGAAAAAAGTGGGAGACCCCCCCCCCCGCGTTCTACGGGCCTGAAGCAGACATTCTTGAGGGGGCACAACCGCAAAATAGCTCTGTTTTCTAATATGTATAATATTTTCATGTACTGGCAATACACTGTATAATTGAGGGGAACAACAACTGTAAATTAGCTCGAGTTTCTAAAGTAATTTTAACATTGAAAAAATTATGGGGGCACACGCCCCTCCTCAGATTCCTACCGAATTAATATCCCTTTTTTTTCTTTAGCACGAATTCCGCATAAGTCTGCCAGCGATCTTTTTTAATCAGGCGAAATAACACACAAGTATCTCTAGCTCCGAGATCTTTTTTATCTTTTTCTATCTTTTTTCATTTTATGCCTTATGCTTCATACCTGAGCGTGATATAGATATACATGTATTTTTAAAATTTCCTTTTTAAAAATAAAGATTAAACTTTTGATATAACAGTTGTAACTGCGGTTGTTTATATAATGACGGTTTATCAGTGTGAAAAACTTTTTATTAAAATACGTCAAAGAAAAAAAAATAATCATGCGGTTGACACTTGTTCAGTTGCTCCGTATCTTTTCGTGATACTGTTGTGGTCTCAATGTGATGATAAATAAACGCTTTCTAACGCTTTCGATTTTTGAACATTAAAAAAAATCGTAAAAAGTTTTCAATCTGTACGGTGGCTGGTATAGGACATGGTATGAGAATTTTTTTTATTAATTCGTGGAAACGAAATAAAATTCGTGGCCACGAAATTCTCATACCATGTCCTATACCAACCACCGTGATCTGTGATAACTTCAGAGTTAAAAAGATGTCTTACTCATTGTGACGTCATAATCAAATGTGCACAAGAAAGTCGCCCAAATCATATAAATTGCGTACTCAGTTTTAACGACGTCAGCAAACCCACGACCTACGTTAAATCATTGATCGGCTTCAGTTTCTATGTGGAAAAGCTTTCATTCTGATTTGACAAATATGTCATTGTTTTAAAGAAGAGTTCTTAAAAACGTTTCCTTTATATTTTTCAGAGAGAGAGAGAGAGAGATGGGGAAAATGTTTATTGCTAGCGCTCTCGAGCGCTAGCAACTACGTTAGTCTATATTTCTGGAATACGCATGCTCGACTTCACGGTCGGGCATTCTGGGAAAACTACTGTAGATAGACTGTGCGATAACAATTTCGTTTTGTCATACAAATATAGATATGATCAGAATTTACACTAGCTTTCCTGTCTGATATGTGCGATATACATTTCTTACGTTAGAGACAGGCAATACCAGTCTAGATCCGGGTTCTGATTTTTTTTATTTATTGTCTAACCTACACATAAAAGTACAAGAAAAACTTAGGTCATATAATGCCAAGATTCTAGACATCTAGCTTTCCTCTCAGTTATACCACCTTCCTGGATAATTTCGGCAAGCTCGGAAAAAAATCTTTTCAGAGTATGTCGGAAAGACATGTCAGTTTAGTTTTTATCATCTGAAAATACATATGATCTGAAGTTTCGTGTTTTGGTGTCTATCCTGCACGTAAATGAACAAAAAGTAACAGTTACTCGGGTCTTATAAAACGAAGACTGTTATTTCTAAAATTGTAATGAATACCTAGCTTTTCCAATCTACCTTCATTGATTTTTCCGGCAAGTTCGGAAAACCGCCGCAACCTCGGATATGTTTACCGAGATTGCCGGAAAGTTCCGAGAAGATGCGATTGCTAAAATACAGTACCACACTGGAATATTTTAAACTAGGTGCTCATTGCTTCTACTGACCTTTTTCCACCTCCAAATTGAAATTACAGTAGAATACAGAATGCTTAAAGCACAGTTAGGAGTTATGCCATTGCCGACGTGAAGCCCACTCTTAGATTCACCATTCTGAATTATGACCCCACCCCCACCCCCCAGTGCTCCAATGTGCCTTCTTATTAATAATTAATCGATTCAGCAATTTAAGAAATGGTTCAGATATCCTCTGTATTTTATTATGCTACAGCGCTAGCTCACCAATCTTTTTAAAAGATAAGCTTGTTATATGTAAGGTCTATCTACGGGTTAAGTTGCGTTTGAGTGCATGTCTTTTTTAGGTGGATGGTGTTAGTCGTATACAGACATGTAAGTTCGGACATAAAGCAAAATTATCTTACAAATTGAATGAGAAGAATAACGTAATGTTAAAGAGACTTTTGGTACATTTTTTTCTGTTTTTATTTTTCTGTTTTTTTTATGACAAGTTGTGTTTTGTTCTTTTATCAGCTAATTGGTTGTGGGACAATTTTTGGCCCCCCATCTGTGATTTTCAAGAACATAATTTTAATATATTATGTTATACTTTGTGTTCATGTTTGCACAATAATTATTTTTACAAGGCAGATATCTTTAACTCGGATGTGACAAATGAATATGTTTTTATACATCCGCATGTTTTGTTAGATAATTTGTGTACCTATATTTTTTTTTTTTAGTTTGTTGTTGTTGTTGTTTTTTTTTTTGGTTTTGTTGTTGTTGTTGTTTTTTTTTTTTTTTTTTTTTTTTGGTTTGTTTGTTCTTGCGATCGTATTTTGTCATTTAATTAATAAAGACTATTTTCTATTCTAATTTGTGTTCGAGTGATTTATGAAAATTAATCAGAGCCAAATAAATGAGAAGAAATGGGATTTTACAAAAATGTAATTTATGTCTTCTAATGCTTATAGGCAAGCTCACCGCAGCTAGTTTTTGCTAATTTTGTAAAAGTAAAAAAAAACACTTTCATAGAGATGAATAATGTCATTTATTAAAATGACGGTATAAACAAGAACAATTTAACACACAAGAGGGGGATCAGATTCACAAGCTTTGATTATCAGTTACGTAAAATATGATCCCCAAAAAATTGCTACAAAAAAGTACCTGTAAAACAAGACAACCAAAACATCATAAGAAAAAGTTAGCAAAAAGATGGCACATCAAAACAAAATAAGCCAAGTTAGCAAAAGATGGCACATCAAAACAAAATAGGCCTAATATATAATTTTACATGACACATTAATAACCAAATTAATGGGTAGGAATGCTGGGGTGAAGGTGGGCCTTCAAAATAGACCTGCCTCGTGTAAACAGTGGTCAGCTTGCGGGTATCAAAATACAACTGAATGACTCGCTGAGAGCTGACCACGTGACCTTACACCATCCTTGGTTAGAAGCTATTAATACCTCAGCCAAGGCGTGGATCTAAGAATTTTCACAATTTACAAGCATAAAATCCAACTGAAAAGCTCTAAATAAATTACCGCATTAAATACAATTATTATTCTAATAATTGTTGTTTTTCGGACATAGAACAGAATTGTCTTACAGTTTAAATGAGTAGATGTAATGTATAGGAGACTTTTTGTTGCTATTTCGGATAAAATTGCCTGCATCTCTTTCGCCGAATACACTGGATAGTTACGAAATTCATGTTTTTCGGTTTTAATAAAAATGTACTACATGGCATCCCAGAAACCTCATAGGAATGGAGTCAATTACTAAAATACTTGATAAGATATCCATATCTCGTGATTCTATATGCATGAACCATCTTTGATTTTTTCTGGATGTTCTCCTTAACATTGGAATGTAACTTTAAATTGTTTGACAAACGAAATGGCTTCAGTATTTCCATTGTCAACTTTTCTTATTTATGTAGTAATATTCCACTATCACCTTCGTATGTTGTTTACATCTGGTGTTTACATCTTCCAACTTATTCGACCCTCAAAAGCATGGTCTGAGAACCATCAATTTTTAAACCAAGGCAGGCTATTTAAAAATAAGTTGATGTTACAGATATTTCAACAGCCTCGTTTACAGTCAGTATTTCGTAAATTCTACGGTCGTTATAATGACCTTGTTAACAGATATAACCTATCCTTGGGTTGTATTTTTGGCTGACGTGTTTCATACCAAATTGTTAGGTCTTTGTTTTTATACTAAATTTGAATAGGGAATGTTCCGTCTACCTGATCAATACATACGGCTCACGGTGGCGTGCGCGGTCAATAGGAGATGCTTACGACTCCTAGGCACCTGATTCCACCTCTGGAATTTCCTGGGGTTCGTGTTTTTTGCCCTCTTTACAGATTTGTATTGTTTTTGATTTTTTTGAGATCCATCATTGTTCATAATCTTCACCTTTTTCATTATCAAATGAACGAAAAATCACCCTTTTCATCATCAAATAAATGATAAATCTTATCAAGAAGAATCATCTAATCTGTTTGAACAAACACATGTATGTAATTCGGTAAGTTGTCCAAGCAAATAGCTAGTTCTTGTGAACACTTCCTAACAAGAACAATTTCGCCCACTTTCTTCTTACGTTCGAGTTATTTAATTTTTCTTGGAGAAAGAACATTTATTTTATCTGTCAGAACAAAGAACGAAGAACAATTTATTTTAATTGTCAGAACAAACATCTACATGTAATTTTTGCGATCAATTTTTTTTTTGGACTTCAACGCAGCTTACTATTGCATTATATTCTGTATTTATAATTAAAGTAATGACCTTCATGAATTTTTTTGCAATTTTTGTAAATTTGTAAATTTTATCAAGATTCTAAAAATACAAAACGTATAACCTAACAACATAAATAATGAAAGTAATAAATGTATTTGCAAACAAGATCACTATAATGACCCATGAATTTTCGAAATGATGGTACACTTCGTGATCGGGAAGCCAGGGTTCGATTCTCAATCGCCGCAATGCGTTAAGCCTGAGACGTAAACATGGGTACTGAATATTCCTTCGCCAAGCGCAAGTGAAAGTGACCGGTTTTTGAATGAGACCTTAAACATAAACACCGAGGTCCCTGTCACGGCAAGTGTGGCACGATAAAGACCCTTACTGCTCAATGGCCCTGAGTGCCGAGTAAAGGTCTAAATTTGAAGTCCTTCACTGGCATACCAGTGAAAGTGATGAGTGAAAAATTTTTGAATAGGACGTAAAACAATATACAATCAATCAATCGAAATGTTGACAATGATTGAGATTGTCGAAAACCCTGTAACATCAACTTATTTGTTGGTATCATGACTTCGTTTAAAGTTGATCGAACTAATACCATTCTCTAGCGTACCGAATAATTTGGAGGACAAAAAACCATTTGCAGGTGATAGTGGAATATTACTGTAGTTGATAAATGGCCATAATGTATTTAATCAGTTTAATGTCCAAATATGAATAAAGATGATATAGAAAGATTAAGAAAACAGTTTTAACCAATAGCCACTGTTACGAATCTCTTGTGCAATTTTTGTTGTGTGCTGAGTAATCGTTCTAATATATAGAAACGTGTAATGCTGTCATATTACATTTTAATCGTGTGTTCGTCGGTTTTCGTCAGAAAACGCAAGGAAATTGAAAGGTGAAACATAACCTTGGTCTATCGCCTCTTTAACTTTTTATCAATCTGTTTGGATTTGGGCCATTTTTTCAACGGGGGTCAATTTTTTATAGGTTGCACATTATAACAATCTAACACTTGGAGTTCTTTTCTTTAAAAAAACATTTTTCTACGGCAGGGGATCATTTTTCTACGAGGGTCATTAGTTGTCTCTACACTGGGTGACCATCAATTATATGGACTAAATAACGCCAGAGGTGCTAAAATTGGTACAGCGTGATTTTATAGTCTACCTGTGGATGAAATTTCATGGCAATTTGACATTTGGGGTAGTAATAACAGATATTTTAACGAAGAGTTTGTGAAAAGGTAGAATTTGATTTCTAAATTGTGTACAGGTGATGACTGAAAAAAGGAGTTAATTCTTCCAGGTCGTTTCAATGTAAGCTGAAGTAAAGTTAAAAAGACATAGCAAAAATCTCGGCGGAATGCTCCAGGTCAATACAATATGCATGTTTATTATTTCACCGCGTCTTATCTAATAATGTTATATATGAGAAAGTTTGCACATTTGTATTAATTGTTCTTGGTAAAATGTTGACGATTTTAATGAAATGATCTCTTTCTTTTAGGGAGGTAAAGTAAATGTAGCAATAATTACCGAAAAGCCTTCTTGCAGTAAGCTTATAACTTTACATTTTTAATTTTAACATGCTAAAATGTAAACGAAAGAGGCTCCAGCAGTATTCTTTATTCTTTGATAAGACTATAGTAAGAAATTGCTGCAAAGTTTTGTTAATTGCACGGATAATGGATGATTTACAAACATAGGATGCTTGATTAACTTGATTGAGAATTATACATCAAAATCAAAACTTTAATATAAAATCATAATTCATGTTATAATTCATTTCAGGGAGGTAGCCTGATTAGTGCGTTTCACCCTTCTTTTGAGAAACATTAAAGGAAACAAAATGTAGAACTATTTTATCAAACGGGGATCTCAAAATCTTAACCTGGCTCCTTTACTATTTTGGACTCCATATACAGGAACTTATTTGAGATATTGATAATCCCAATATAATTGTAAGAAAGCGGTTAAAGCATGTCTGGGGTTTTTTTACAGTATTTAATCTAAAACTTTGAATCCCCACATTCAGAGTACGTATTATATGTACCATATAACTTTTTTTTCAATTTGGAGGTAAATTAAAGGAAATTAGTTGCAGTGTGTGTACAGTGCTTTGAATGACATGACAATTGCATGAGTGATTGTATTCGATTAATTGCAGCGTGTGTACAAGGTTCATATAGGAAACCTTCCGCATAAAGAATCAAATTATTAGTATCAGACGAGGAATAGTACTCAAGTTACAAAAAGTTATGTTGATAAAAATGTCATTGCTTCCTGAACGACATCTTTGCCTTCTACATCTCTAGTTTTTAACCAATTCAATGCTTTCTCCTCTATCATCTCCCATTCATCTCTTTGTTTTAAGAAATATTTTCTCAAAAATGCAATTGCAAGAGCTGTTGTCCAAACACTGATATCCTGTGGGAAAAAGACAGTATTATTGTATTTGTGTCTAGTGTATGACAATTTAACATGTATAATCTTTACCTGAATAACCAGTTACATGCCTTCTTACAATTCATATTAAAGCACGTTTTAATTGAAATTAAATATAAGTAACATCATCAATAAAAGAATACCGGTAGAAATATTTTTCTCTAAATATGATATTGTTTTGTTTTGAAAATACTTTATATCAAACACATATAAATGTACACATACGGATAATATGTAAGTTCTTTGTGTGTATCTTAATATTACAAATTAAAATCAAAGTCTTGCTATACATATTATTCAATTTACCTGTACCACATCAGATGCTTTTATTTCATCCTGTGATTTGGCGAGAATTTTTGATATTTTCTCTGTTAACTCCCAAGATCCGTCAAATTTCTGATTCTCAATCAATTCTAACATCTTCTCGAGATGAACTCCTTTTATGAAAAAAAGTCGTGGTAAATAATCAAAAGCAAAGACCTGATTTATAACATATACTGTAAATACGTATCATACGTTTACTAGTACTTCTTTTCAACTTTCTAAAGTTTCTTTACAATAAAGCAATTAAATAACATTGGACCTCCTATCCAACAGGAAACATCTCTGGTGAAATGATAAGAAAAGTAATAATATATAAAGGAAATCGGCTAGTCCATATGAAGTGTCCAGGAAATTGTTTTCACATTATTTTTTGTCATTTTAATGGGAATGTATGCCCAGCCTTACCCCGAAGAAGAATTACAAGGTCCACCCTAACCAGACAACCCCAGTTTAAATGAATCGAAGAGTTGACATTGACTTGTAGTTAAACAAATTTATTATGCAAGTGCCGGTAACGCAATGATTTTTTATTGAAATGCTAAAAACTCTCACAGTATAATGCCACTATCTTCCATTTTCTACTCTGATGCATTTACCTGATCTGAAAATTTTTTAAACTTTACCATCTTTTCCTTTTTGTGTGCATAATATATACTTGGCAAGCTTTAATAATCTCTTCATGAATATATATAAATAACTACACTAAATAAGAAATATTTTAGGAATGACTCTAATTCTTGGCCAAATTATTCGAGTATAACCTGGTTTGGGTCAGTTTACGCTTTATAATCCGCGAAGCGGATTATAAAACAGCGTAAACTGACCCAAACCAGGTTATACTCGAATAATTTGGCCAAGAATTAGAGTCATTCCTTATAATTTAATTTTAAAATCATTAAATAACTATGGGTGTAAAATTTCGTTGCTTTTTATTAGTTCAAATTTGCCGCTCAATAATACAACCATAGTAACGGAAGTAATGGAAGTGATGGGAAGCGAGGGGAGGTAAAAACTGATACATAGGCCTAGCAGCCTTGTTGTTTGTTTACATGTGGTAAGATCGAATTATTGTTTGAAGTTAAAGGTACATTTATTAAATCTGGAATTTTCCATGAATCCCGAAGACTGGAAATGAGAGGACTGTATGGATACAGATGATTCGGCTGGTTGTCAGGGGTGTGTGTCCCCATACCAAACCAGGTTATACAGAAATAATTTGTGTTCCTTTTTGGATATTAACCAATCAGAGGCTAGAATACAAACAAAATTAAATTATATTCTCCTAGTTCATTTCACGTTGAATTAAAATTCAAAATAGTCCTAAACTTAGGAGTCATGAATTAGAATTCTGTTTGTTATCATTCTCCATATTTCATTTTTAATCTTACGCGTTCAATATGCATGTTTCAGTTAAACACTAACACATGGAACACTCAGTTTTTTTTTTATCAGAATCTGCATGAATGATAAAAGATTAAATTATCTTAAATATTCAACGTACATGTAATTTCCCCACAAAGAGTCGAATGCAGTTTATTCTATACCAAATAGGCATTTCTTGCCTTTTTTTTAAATCGTTTATTTATGTGAGTTTCTTTTACAATTCTTAAAGAACCCTTAAGCCATTTAACAGTTATTTTTTATAAACCTTACATGAAATTGCTTTTTTGTAAATAATCGATCTGTATCTTTATTTAAGCGCTGTCTACGATTTGCGCATACCCTTCATTCTCTTTCAGAAGTTTTGAGATACTTTACTGTTCCCGTTCCAAGTGACTTTCGTGCGTTTTTTGTTTCGTTAAGTCTTGTAGCATTTCTCATAAACCATATAGCGTTTCATGTAATCCCCTAGCTGCAATAATGTAGCCCACTCCGATTTTTTTAATCTGATATTTTCAGGAGAGGGCTACAATTCCACTGCATCTCCGTAATAATGCAAATATATTTTTTAGATACTGGCGACTGCAGGCAAAATAAATTGTTTTTGCATTCAAGTTACTTCCAATAAGACGGAATTTTTATTCACTATCAACATCATAGCCCTTTATACGCGAAAACTAAGTAAAATAAATCTGCGTGTTTACTAGTCGTTCTCTTCAGCAGCCATGACAGTTCTCGCGTGATGTACTGAGACTTGCGCTTGAAACTTAGAATCACTTGATAAAGTAAATGTCGGTGTTGATAAATGTTTGTGTTGTATGATATCACTAAACATCGATAAATAAAAGCATTCTATTGGATTTTTTTTTCATAAACAGTGATATTTATGCTTAAAATAAGGGAAATCCTAAACGAACCGCTCCCCTAGATCCCGAATTCTCATTGGTTGTCCCCAAATAAAATCGATCAAGGTCAGTAAACATGCCGGATAAATTTAAAGTGTGATGTTGACATACACGAAAAATAACCGATATACGGATTGTTCTGTATATTTTTGGATCTATTCATGTCTTGCATATCTACATTTTATGAGTTCAGGTAAGATATGTCAATAAAATACCAACTTACTGATAATTTGAGCCGAAATCTGTGCGGTAGTGAATCACTCCCGCACTTGCACAATTACGGAGATCCTAAGGAGTTGTAGCCCCCCCCCCCTCCCCAACAAAAAAATCGGAGAGGGCTACAATGTACATTATTGCAGCTAGTAATCCCCCTAAGCGTTTCATGCAAACCGTACAAGAAGAATGCAAGAATTATGTGAGAAACATGCATATATTCCATGCAAGAATGATTTTAAAACATCCCTGTCACATTCAAGAATCATATTCGAAACATGTAGAAAAGGTGTAAGATTCAATTAGAAGTCAGTTCTGTTGTAATATTGCCAGCAAGGTTTGCTTGTTGTTGTTCGAATTCATCACATCAATAGTTCTTAAGTATCAAAGTTCAGAGAATCTAAAAGAACAACTATAAATTAACGACAGACCTGTATTTTATATATACATGTATAACGAATATTACCGGTCTCCAACTCTAGGTCTGCTAAGTCCGGAATATCAAGATCCATCCTGCAGTCAGCTGAAAAAGAGCGTTTAGCGCTTTTCTTTGCCATGGAGGGAGCACTGCTTCTGCATGCTAGCATCCTTTTCTTTTTTGGTAAAATATCTGTGGAATAAAAATGTGTTCAAAACGATCTTCAAATTAATAAGTTGTCCATAATAAATGAAAATAATTTTGTTTAACAAACCCGTAATGTAAAAGATATTTTTAGCACTCACGTGAACAAAGCTTTGCCACCTTGCCCATTAGTCCTGGTGCATATCTTAACTTTGGTGCAGCACATGAATGTAAATTGAACCCAGCTTCGTATACTTCATCCTTGTAGTAGTCTATATCGCAATATTTCCCTACAATTTCTTTGCTATTTATATCTACACCAACAAACGCCGTATGCTTGCACGTTACATTGACTTCCGTACTTAATGACACCATCAATCTCTCTGAAATTGACCCAGAATATGAAATGTAAATTATTTAATTATCTACTGTGACATATACATAGCTAGTTCTATTCTATTCTATATGTATTTGATATTGTCAAATAAGTTTGTAAATGGAAAAATATAACACCGTCTTTTTATGCTTACTTAGAAGTACTTAGATATTATAGAAATATAGAGTTTTTTTCCTCCTTTTCCCTCTCTCATAAGAAAGCAGACATGATAAAGCGAAGTTGGGATTTTTTGAAAACATTTCTCAGTCTGTGAAGGTTTAAATGTTATGAGAAAAAAATGCTATTATTTTTTTTTTTTTCAAAATTGTTCAAATGGATATCTTTTCTTTATCTATCATGTGGAATATTTGTATTTATGCCATTCCATTGTAAATTTGTAATGTTTGTATAAAAACGCATGTTATGATGGAAATAAAAATATGAAAGACCAAAAAAAATTCTGTCATATCCCTGTATATGAGGCTGTCCCAAGAGCACAAAAATATTGGCATGGTGCCAAGAAATGATAATGATTCATTTTTTGTCAATATTCAAGAAAATATTTCTAAGAAAGTGACGCTTCTTTTTTCAAAATTTTGTGTTATTAAAAACCTATAAGATATTATCCCTGCAATATGTAATATCCACCTTTGGACTCTCAAGGACATAAAAGTAACATCGTAATGAAACTATACCAAATTCAAATGATAGAAAATTTGGTGGTTTTATAAATTTAACTTTTAAAATACTTTAAGTGAACTTCATGTAATATATTAACAAATATATATATAATAAAAAAATATTTTGAATTTTATTAAAACTATAAATAAATATTTTCCATGATTTTTCCTGAAAAAAGCTCCATATTTTACAATTTACATAGATTATTTTGAGAATTATCTCCCCTGTTGCGCTCTTCTGTAGAGAAGGTAAATTATGATGTTATGTCAGAGTGATGATGTCAACAGACATCTTTCAGCTAATCGTTTTAGGCATGAATTATGTGTGATTTCAAGAAATCTGTCCCTTCCTGTGAATGTAACTTGTTAGATGCTACCTATAAAATATATGAATGTGATAAAGACTTTTCAAATCACTTGAATACAGTTCAAAGAGTTGAGGAATAAGAACATCAGAAATCAATGTAGGCTGTCCGGGGTACTTAGTTCTTTTGTACAGGGCTGGTCTATTTGTTACTGAAAAACACTTACTTCTTTTGAAAATATGTGATTATCAGAGAAAAAGGTTAGGTGTGCAGTGGAGGCGACAACAGAGGACTTGTGCATATCCCAGCCATGAAGGCAATGCACGTGCTGACCGCGGGGCTACACCTACACTTTGTAAAGAAGTGTGGTTACAGACGACGCAAACACAGCCAATTTGATCAGGTATTTGATTTAAGATTTTCATGATAAGAATCATTTGAATTTATAGATTAATAGATGAATAAATTCAATGAAAGAAGTTTTGAAAAAGCAGACACAATTTATGAGCATATGAGCTATGATGTTATTGTTTAATAAAAACAATCTGATGTTTCATGACTTTTTATTTTGTGCACATTTGATGCCTATCAATAATAAAGGATATTATCATTGTCTTATTATGACTGAACTTATTGTTAAAGTTGTATCTCTGTACATTTTTAAACAATATATCAATTTTATGTAGTTTTGGGAATTGATTTTATGAATGTAAATTAAAAATTTAAAGCACTTATGAACTATGATATTTCTTTTTATAGCTTTTTGTACAAAGTGCATGCATGGTGAAACATAAAAAGAAGTAAATCATGAAGAAGAAATAGGTAATATAATTTTGTTAATTTTTCAGTACTATGAAAAATTTGTGCATTAATTAATTTGTCAGATATGTTCTTAAAATTTTCATCAAAAGATGTATAAAACATTAATGATTCTTTTGGTAATAAACACTCTTGAATACATGCCAGCCATTGGAGGGAGGGGGGGGGCTATCAAATATGATTTTTTTTTTTTTTTAAATATCTCTAGTCTGTTTCGTTTATTTGCCCTAACCAATCATACAAAAGGAACAATTATATACAGAGTATATCAAACATACAACTTGGAAGCATTTTATTCTGACAATAGCATAGACTAAGATAACATTGTATTTATTTTTTATAGTCACTTGTTTCCTGTATCAACAGACTAGTACATGTAAATGAATATTATATTTTATGTTGCAAATAAAAATTCAAAGATAATTTCAATGAATATTTGATCAATAAGATGATGTCAATAGAAGGTCAGTTTACTTTGATTATTCTTAGGGAGTTGATTGGTGTTAGGGCTTTCATACTTCACATTAACATTTTTTGTGACAAACCTTCCTTTGGATATCAACAATTTTGGCAAATTTGACCTACTTTTAAAATATTTTAACCTTGGCCATAACATTTTAACATTTGGTTTTAGGGCTTTCACATTTCACGATCATGTGTATCACTTTTGACAAGACCTTCTCTTGGGCACCATTTGACCTTGACCTTGCCGTTTTACTTACTTTTAAAAAACATAACCTTCGCCATAACTTTTCAACAGGTGGTGGTAGGGCTTTCATATTTCACAGGTATATTCTTTGAGACAAGTCCTTTTTTGGGTAACAATTTTTTTTATCTCTTGACCTGGAGTTTGACCTGAATTCGACAAACTTTAACCTTCGCCATTAGCTGCCATACGGGGGCATCAGTGTTTCACAAACACATCTTGTTTACCTTGATCTTAGAGTTTGACCCACTTTTATAAAACTTTAATCTTGGCCATACGTTTGAACAGTTAGTACTACTGCTTTCAAATTTCACAGGTATATTTATTGTGACAAGACCTTCCTTTGGATACTTACAAGTTTGACCTTGACCTTGGAGTTTGACCTACTTTTGAAACAAGATGCCCAAGGGCCTTAACGGTCACCTGAGTATAATACAATTAATTTAGAGGATACATGTACATAGAGTATAAAATGAACTGAAAGGTGAAGCTTTGTTGCCCAAATGCAAGAGAAAAAAGGTGACCAGGATCAACAAAATAATTAGTCTAGTATTCATTAACAGTTCATAAATTAGGTTCTAATCTGTTCCCCATTTATCACTATCACCATACTGTATATTACCAAACTATCAGTGTTTCTGTACTATTTTTAATTCCTTGTTGAAATCTCTTACATTGGCCTCTCTTGGCGTTTGATGAACATTTAATGAGACAAGTTATTTTTGTCTCATTTTTATTTATCACTTACTTACAAGTCTACCTGATCATTAAAACTATGAAACTTTTTGTATTATACAATAAAAAATCTTGCATAATTCTCTTATTCTAATAATCTGTCAAGTACATTATTTACGGCGATTAATTATCAAAATTAAATGGCAAAGGGGAATAACTCCTGTCAGTAGAATACAAATTAATAAAGCCCTGACCAGGACCAGAACACTTGACCAAATGGTCTAGATGATCAAAAATCTAGTAAAATACCCTTCCTTCCTAAAACTATTACTCTCTTTGTGTCTGATATGCCCAGGTGCAGAGAAGATTTTTATAGAAATATTGCATTTTTACTACAGATTCACTATATTTTTTCACTATTATATTTATATCAATAGAGCCCCCTCCCCCCCACGGAGAAACACCAGAGCCTTTGACCCTGGAATCAGAAGTTTGCTCATCATAAGTAATCACTTTGTTTATCTGCTTAACACTAAGGAGCAGACAGGATTATTTAATAGAATTAATACATTTTCACTATATTTTCAAGAGCCCCATCCTTACACCAGCACATCTGACCCAGCGGTCATGCAATTCACTACTCTGGAAGGGCACTCTTGCTCATTATAACTATACATGTACACTTAGCTTCTTTGCCTTATAACCAGAGACAGAAAAGAACATTTCAAAGAAAGAGCAAAATCCACGAACCATCAAAAATGGCCTCATTCCAAAAATTAACGTGGTTTTTATATTAGATAGTGTAGACTTTTAGCTTTTCAAAACCGTTTTTCTTTTTTCGGTATCTTTTATACTTTTTTAAAAGGAGATCTTGCAGTATGGCAGTGTTTTGATGGAAAAATGCAATAGGAACATCATTTTTTGTAATGTAACGTCACGTCAAAAGGCGATAGAAATGACTATCGGATTATAATGTACCAATATATGAACACAGGACTTGAAATTAAATAATTGGGAATAGACATTTATCTTATCAGTTAATTTATGATTATATTAAAAAGCAAATAAAGATTGTTCACTTTATATACATATCTACATGTACCAGTCAATTCCCCATCTAAGAATAAACAGAGTATATTAGAAGTATTACCTGATATGTTGTTTAAAATATGTCTTCACTGCAAGAAATTAATAAAGACAGAAATTTGTGCTTATACTCATTTTGAATGTTTTTATACACAGAGAGTACAAGTGACATTTAGATAAATTCTTATCTATATTGCTAACTCGTGCGGGAGATTCGGCCGCAACTCAACCTCACGGATAGTGTATTTATTTGAAAAAAAAATTGGTGATTCGTGCCGGGTTGTAGAGATAAGTGATGCTTCCTTTTTCCCAAAACATATCATTATCGATAGATCTATAAATATAATTAATTTAATATGCTTTCTTATATGTTACTATAACATTCACTACTTTCTATTTCATTTTCACGTTATGATTTTTATGTGTACAAATAGAGCAGCGCTGCGTACGTAAACCAAAGCTTATTAAATATATTTGTCAAGATAGTAATTGAAATGCATGTACAGGCAAGAACATTTTACTTACTCGGCGCAAGATTGATTTTACATGAACAAGGCCCTACCACAGGCAGAATAAGAGAAGAGGAGAAAACAATCTCTATTGTTCCTGTAATAGGGAATATTTCTGTGGTGAACAGTGGCAGATTTAAGGTGGGATGGGGAGGTGTAATATAAAACACAAACACACACACTATAACTTCTATTTCGTTGCAGCAAAAATAGCTGTAAATAACTTCCAGACATGTATTCAGGAACATATTTCAGGGGTTGCGTTGTACATATTCTACATTGCACTGACTATACATTTGAGTTGACAAACACAGAGTCTCTCCCGGTGCCTAGTTAATCATATAGTCATGAATTGTAGCTTTAAATAAATCCCATACTTCAAATCAATGCTGATAAAATTGCATGCATATGTAATGCACTTATGATTTAATGTCAAGCAAAGTAAACCCCCACCACACCCCTTCTCATTGTGTGGTGAGAAACAACCAATCTCGGTAGCGGATCCAGTGAGAGTTAAGATTTCAGAGTAATTAAATGTAAAGTAAGAAAAAAAATTAACTTGCCACCCCTCCCCCATTCCCACCCCACCCCAAAGGATCTGCATTTGGTCAGAAGAAACGTGTATATAAAGACTGCTTGCCAGTGAGAAGTGTCATATCCCCCAACCCCCGATTAGGTTTTTCGCGTTGAAACTGTTTTTCCCTTGTCAAAAAAAAAATTGTCGGATTTTTTTGGAGTGGGTATAGTTCCCCCACACCTTCCAACCCCCTTTGAAAAAATCCATGGACCCATCGTTGACTCTAACATTTTTTTTTATTTTACTGAAATGCCTCAATCATACTGCCCAAAAAAAAACAATACAAAACAAATAAATAAATAAAAAATAGGATTTCGAATGAAAGACTCTTCTAAGAAAAACGCCCCCTTTCGAATACTACATGCCTGAAAATTAAGCCATCCTATGTATATCAGGCCCGTAGGAAGCAATTTCAGTTTTTTTTTTTGGGGGGGGGGGGCACAGCCATACATTTTCAGTTGGGGGGGGGCACTATCAACTACCAAAATTTCCATGAAGAGCAAAAAAAAAAAAAAAAAAAAAAAAAAAAAATTCATCAGATGTTTTTATTAAGGGGACACAAACATATAGTAGCTAGGTTTTCTATAGTAATCTATGTATTGGGGGGAGGGGGCATGTTCCCCCGGTTCCTAACTTCCTACGGGCTACGGCCATCATGTATATTGTGTTTAAATGTTAATCAGTGTACAGTCATGTACTGGTCAATAAAACTTGACAAAAACAATTAATACATAAGACTGTGGTAATTACCATAGATCTACAGATTTTACTCGTTATTGACAATTGAATAATTATGAATTTTTTTAAACATACAAGTATCAATTCCCCTTTTCTTCCTTCTTGTCAAAAGTGTATGTCATTGACATTTTTTTTTTTGCTCGTCATCTCATTTTTCTTGATGACACCCACTCCCACCTCTTAAAAAAAACCATGCCCCGTATACCTGAATATTTTTAGTAATTTCCATAGGGACACATATTTAAAATATGCATTTTGCTTCTGGAAACACATTGGAAGTATGACGCATAAACGAAAATACATGTATGTGTATCAAAACAAATACTGTCGACGAAAATAAAAGATATACGAGCAAATACACTTTGAATATTTTATTTCGTCAGAAACCAGCAGACAAGTATCCTTCCTTTGAAAAAGGATGAAAATTACTTTTCATGCTTTTATATGCATGTGCATAAGAATTATTTGATTGGCATGTAGGTACAAAAATAAAGATTGATTGCGACTTCATGTTTATACAAATTTTGTATGTTTGTTTCCACATGGGGATTCGTCAAAGACATGTGCGTTTTACGCACCCGCATATGAGTTCTATTTTGGATCCAATTTACAGAAAATCTAAATGTTAAAATTTGTAATGATTTTTTTTAAAGATTTTTTTTCCTCTTTCTAATTAATACATTTAACAAAACAACATCTACATGTGTAGCTAGGTCCAAAAAAGAAAACTTTTTCAATTTAGCAAAACCACAATGACTACATCCTTTATGACGTCACAAATGACGTATATAATGAGTAACGTCACGTACAACATACATGATCATAATATAAGTTTTTTTTCAATTTCGATTTCAGAAAATGTAATTTATAGATTCTGTTTTCACTTTACCGTCTGCACAATAAACAAACAATCGAGTGCTTCTCTATCACCGTGTGTGTTATCTATGGATCTTAAGTGTAATATGAATCGATGCTTTAAATTTGTGTAAAACACGAGGAAATACATGTTTATGATAGTTTGTGGCCATGATAGTTCTTTCACATGCAATGATTTTTTTTCTTTTTTCAACACGAGCACACTCGTTACGGGTAAATATTTTCATTGGAAAACATTTCTCGAATAGTGATTGTTACTTTTCTGTTTAATATTTTGCCGTAACGAATGCGCCCTATGTGTAAATCACGATTAACTATGCAATTTTCGGCATTTTCCCGGAAAACCTCGAACCATGGTGAGGATTAGAATTTAGTTTGACATCATTAACATCCGGTTACGAAGAAATTGTTACACGTGTGAAATGTGCCAATGTTCTAGGGGTGCGAATTACCAAAAACATTTATTCTAAAGCCCTCTTTAATTTTTTCATATTTGCTAGGCCATATAAGGCATATTGTGGGTCGAGTTCTTTTGCTTTTTCACGTTATAATTAGTAGCCCCCCTCCTCCCTTTTCACCAGAACTCTTGACCCTGGGGCAATGAAATTCAAAATTTTGAAAGAGGCATCCTTGCGTATCATAAGAATGTACTTAGTTTCTTTAAATAATACCCAGAGGCAGAGAAGATTTTCAAAGAAATAATTCACCTTCACTATATGATCTATATATCCCCGCCCTAGCACCAGAACTTCTGTCCCTGGGGCCATGAATTTCACAATTTGGAAGAGGCATCCTTGCTTATCATAACAATGTACTTATTTGTTTAAATAATACCCAGAAGCAGAGAAGAAGACTTTTAAAGAATTAATGCATTTTCACTATATAATAAATAGAGCCCCACCCTAACACCAGAACCCCTGATCCAGGGGCAATGAAATTCACAATTTTGGAAGAGGCATCCTTGTTTATCATAACTATGTATTTAATTTGTTTAAAAAATACCCAGGAGTAGAGAAGAAATTTTCAAAGAAATAATGCACTTTCACTACTAGTATATGATCTATATAGACCCGACCTAGCACCAGAACCCCTCTCCACGAAAACAGATAGCAATAGGTCACCTGAGTGACTCAGGTGACCTAAAAAAAAACCTTCGCCATAACTTTTGAACAGTTGGTGCTAGGGCTTTTATATTTTGCATGTGTATTTCCTACGACATCTTTCCCTGACTACCATTAATTTTTACCCTTTGACCTTGACGTTTGATCACTTTTAGAAAACATTAACCTTGACCGTAACTTTTGAATGGTTGGTGCTTGGGCTTTCATATTTACCAGTTATATCCATTCTATACTAGTATCCATTCTTTGGGTAACAACATTTTTGATATGTTGATTTTACCATGGAGTTTGACTTGCATTTGAGAAACTTTAACCTTCCCCATATCAGCTGCCATACGCGGGCATCTGTGTTTCACAAACACATCTTGTTTTTATTGGAATATTAAATCAAAACAGCAAGTAGTAAAATATTTAAATCAAAAATGTACATTGCTGCCCAGGACATACTTAAAAAGTGCAATTTTCATGGTTTATTTATATTATAAGCTTTATAATATAGAGTAATGTCCCCAGAAATGCCTTCTTTAACTTTGTATCATGTATATCAAAAAACATAATAGCAGTAATCACAATAATTAGATCTGTACTCCCTCATTACATTATTTATTTTTGTATGCAAATAGAAGTCATTACTGTGACAGTCATAAAATTAATGCTCTTGCTTTTTATTAATACAGACTCAGAGTCTCAAGCAACATCTTGTTCCAACTGGTCACAAGAATGTAAATCCAGTAGAGAAATATTCCAGCTGTCCCAATCCACTGACAGAATTGAAAAATTGTTCAAGAAAATAGTATGTTCGACAGGCAAGGTCTTGCTTTATTTGAAGAGATCATTCTTTGTAACCAAAAACAGAATGAAAAGCATTCAAAAACCCAGATAGATTCAATGACAGAGACTATCACTGAAGCATATACAAAAGCAGATGACTATAACACTTAAACCCAAATACTCTTCTTGATAGCTAACAAATACACAAAGGCAGAACTGTTATTGCTAATTGAAAGTATTTCTGTCCATAGAATTAACTCTGCAAGAAAACATGCATCTACTCATGGACCAGGCCAGTCATCACACCACCAAAAGTAACAAGAGTGAGACTGACTATAGGACAAATTCAGCATTTCATAGAATTTATATCCACACCATGCTACCTTAAAACAGTTGGATTTGGTTCCAGAGTATTTAAACTGTCATCTGGAGTTCATGTCAAAGTACCAAAAGTGATTCGAACAATGTTAGCATCTCAGTTTATAAATGCTTACAGCTTGCATTTCCAAGAAAGTTCTTTGAACATGCCATCACGTGCGACTCTGTTTAAAGTCAAGGCCTGTGCATCAAAACTAAAGTCACTTCATGGAAAAGACAACCATGTCAGTGAAGGGCTTGCTGGTATTGAAGTCTTTGAGAAGACTATAGACAAATTTGTTCAGCATGGATTGCAGCTTGAACAGGCCATTGAACTGAAAAGAAGAGTCAATAATCTGCAGTAACTTTTGAAGCAAGACTTTCACACCCACTTAAGCAATAGCAGTACTTGCATTCACCATTGCATCCAGTATGCCCTGAGTAACAAAGTTGTTTCTTGAACATGCCTACAATTGCATTTCTTTTGAAAATTTAGAAGAAAAAACAAAAGAGGCAATCGATCATTGGTTCAGGGCTTTGTCAATTCCAGATGAGCAAATGAGAAAAGATCTTCAATAAGACATTATTGCCTCAAATGAATGTTGATATTTTCATCACCAATGAAAAATTAAAACAGTGAAAGAATTTACATTTTGATAATTATTTTCATTTTTAAAATTATCTACATGCCATTCACAACTGTTACAAATCTCTATCTGTATATTTGTTAAAACATTTAGGATTGAACAGTTTTCTCATTCGAACATGATAGAACTACTTGTATAAATTAATAACATTATCATTGAAACTGTAGACCACATTTCTAGATATCATTTGATTAGTTCATGTCATTCATTTTTATTTACTTAATATTTTAAACATAAAAATAAGAATCAAATTCATTATTTGAAACGGAATGTTTGTGAGTATTGAGTGTACATGTGCATTCTCCTGTTTTTTAACGATTGAACACAATATTCAATTATTATTACGTACATGTACATTATTTGTTGGATTTAAAATTTTGTACATGAAATGCCAAAACTATTATGTTTTTTAATCATATAGGTATGTATTGGTTTGTATTATTAATTCTATAATTAATTATAATGGACAAATCATTTGATCATATTAGACAATTATTGTTGCATGATATAACTTTTTAAAATTTTGCATACTAGATCTGAGAAAAAGGTCAGCCATTGCGATTTGTTGACATTTTGTGGATGTATTTACTAAGGAAAACAAATATAAACTGGATACATGTATATATGTAGTGAGATGAGATTCAATGAGTCAATGTTGGAATTTAGTAGTAGTTTTTTCAATAAACATATGAAAATAATTATCCAGTGCTGAAGTTCAAGGACTAGAGAATTTGAAAATTAAAATAAAAAATGTCCAAATTTAAGTGAAAAATATAGCCAAAAATTTTGAGAGTCCAAAGTCAGATTTTTGATATAATGTATACAGCCATGTTGTCTAATAAATGGTGGTATGATATTGAGTTATTTTAAGTGTCACTTTCTGAGTTATAGGTTTTTTAAAAGTGTCAATTTTCAGCAGTTTTCAAAAATCTGCAAATATGCCTGATTTGTGACTTATTTGCACTTAAACGGAGGCATTTTTAAAAAAAAAAAAAAACAAGAGGCCCATGGGCCACATCGCTCACCTGAGTAACTTTGGCCATGCTGTTTTTTACCAGATTTCCCCGCTTTTAATATACCTATTGTGGCCTCGCCCTACCCCCGGGGGTCATGATTTGAACAATTTAGAATCTACACTACCTCAGGATACTTCCAAATAAGTTTAAGCTTTTCTGGTCCAGTGGTTCTTGAAAAGAAGATTTTCAAAGATTTTTCTTATATTTTCAGTGTAAAACTTGGATTCCCTATTGTGTCCCGTCCTACCCCCGGGGGTAATGATTTGAATAATGGATGCTTCCATATAAGTTTCCGCTTTTCTTTCCCAGTGGTTCTTGAGAAGAAGATTTGAAAAGATTTTTCTTATATATTTCAATGTAAAACTTGGATTCCCTACTGTGGCCCCGCCCTACCCCCCGGGGTCATGATTTGAACAATTTAGATTCTACACTACCCCAGGATGCTTCCATATAAGTTTCAGTTTTTCTGGCCCAGTGGTTCTTGAGAAGAAGATTTTTTAAGATTTTTCCTAAATATTTCAATGTAAAACTTGGATTCCCTATTGTGGCCCCGCCCTACCCCCAGGGGTCATGATTTGAACAATTTAGATTCTACACTACCCCAGGATGCATCCATATAAGTTTCAGCTTTTCTGGCCAAGTTGTTCTTGAGAAGAAGATTTTTAAAGATTTTTCTTATGTATTCCAATGTAAAACTTGGATTCCCTATTGTGGCCCCGCCCTACCCCCGGGGGTCATGATTTGAACAATTTATAATCTACACTACCCCAGGATGCTTCCATATAAGTTTCCGCTTTTCTTTCCCAGTGGTTCTTGAGAAGAAAATTTTTAAAGATTTTTCTTATGTATTTCAATGTAAAACTTGGATTCCCTATTGTGGCCCCGCCCTACCCCCGGGGGTCATGATTTGAACAATTTAGAATCTACACTATCCCAGGATGCTTCCACATAAGTTTCAGCTTTTCTGGCCCAGTGGTTCTTGAGAAGAAGATTTTTTAATGACCCCACCCTATTTTTGTCTTTTCTTGATTATCTCCCCTTGTAAAGGGACTTGGCCCTTTATTTTAATAATTTACACTCCCTTCAGCCAAGGATACTTTGTACCAAGTTTGGTTAAAATTGGCCTAGTGGTTCTTGAGAAGAAGTTGAAAATGTGAAAAGTTTACAGACGGACGGACAGACGGACGGACAACGGGTGATCAGAAAAGCTCACTTGAGCTTTCAGCTCAGGTGAGCTAATTACTGAAACAAGTGTATCTTGTTACTTTTAATCATATATGGATATTTAATATCATAATTAAATTAAATGCTGAATTTTCAAATACATTATCCTAAAATATTCCCAATTTCATCCTATGTAAGGACATTTCTATTTTTAGTAACAGTGTTGCTTAACCTCGTTAAGTGAGACCACACTGAAAAAAATTTTGTGGCAAAATATTTCATATTCTAGTAGAAATTTACACACAAAGAATGAAGTTGATCGGAGAACCGTGCTCCCGCCACTTTTTGTATGGTTTTTCTCGTAGACATGCTCTTAATAGTCTCAAAAATAATCTATTTAAATAAAATTCATAATGTTCGTCAAAATTTTGCGTTGATACACATTTAAATGCGCATTTTGAATAATTCATTTTTAGATGAATAAAAGTATTTCAAAGAAATTCTCAATGGAATTACTAAAATAAAATTAAAAAGTGGATAGTTTAAAAAAATAAACACAATAACTTTTTGACATCAATCAAGATATACAAGTAGGTAAAAGGAAGCAATTTTGCTGCTTAAAATAGTTTGAAATGTTAAAGGTGAAGACAAAAACAGTGATTAATCTCAAAAATCCAGGGAAAAATCAAGAACAGGTTAAAAACACGAACCCAGAGGTGACCATAAGGAGTACATGTAAGCTTCTCCTGTTGACAGGTACAAAATGTATACCCACCGTGAGCCCCATCTACTGATCAGGTAGACGGAGTAATCCGTAAATTAAGTACAAGCTAAATTAATGCAAAGCATCAAATCGGCCGAAAAATGTATTTTATTTTGAAGAATTTCAACAAGAAAGAGTCCAAAGAAAAAATTCAAATAGAAAAGAATATGATACATTTTTACACTTGCTTTACTTTTCTGTGCATTTTTACACTAGTTTTCAGTGATCAATTGTTAAATATTTTATTCAAATAAAAATAAATTCATTAATATGAAAATCGGACCGCAGTAAAGGATAGGGATGTATTATCATCAAATTATTTGATTCAATGACAAATGCAACAAATTTCTAAAATAATTGATTATGAATGTCTGAATGCTGACAAAAAGGACACAAGTCAAGCTTCACGTGCTGATACCCTGGATTTTTGTCACTTTATAATGCCGATCAGTGTTGTGATAGATATGTATGCGAAGTGCAGAAAAAAATTTCATTGTGTCACTTGCAACTGCAGTGTAAATTCAAAACAAAAATCATTTCTTATTCCAATTTATTAATTATTTTAGGCCCTGTAATTCATGTCCGGAAACACAATACCTTTTTTATATCTTACGCACGCCCATGTTAGGGAGCAGTTTATGAAAGATTCTGTAAAATCACTCAATAAATAAATATCTGACGAGAAATGAAAAACAAATCGAAACATAAAAAAAAATTTAGACTTTGTTTTAAGCAATTTTAAGGATTTTAAGGATCTTAACTTTTATGTTTGTTATCAATAACGAATTATTCCACCGAAACAATAAAAAATAACGTCTCATTTCCCCATGTGCACATTCTAACACAACCACAAATAGATCTGCCGCTGCTGCGGCCGATAATAAAAGCAATGACGCAACAAATCGTATGAAACATGTCAGACAAATACGATACAATACGATAGGTTGTTATTTTAAAAACAAGGTCATTATAATTAACAATTTACCGTAGAGTTTACGAAAAGATTTACTTTGATGTAAGAAAAGCTGAATTAACTTTAGAAAAATTGTATGTCGATTATATTTTCAAAAGTTTGTAACTTTTAAAATGATACACTGTACAGCAATGTTCAATATGATCATACATACATTGTTAGGTTTAAATTTGTTGTTTAAAGAAATGGCTAGGTATAAGGATTATTCTGATGCATGAAAATTTTGAATTTAAAAGACTAGAATATTATAGATATATTTTTATTTATGTAAATTCCGAACACTATAATATAAAAAATAGGATCGCCACTGGTTTGTGGTTAGGTATAATTTTTTTTATCCAGTGAGTTTTGTGTTTCTATTCCCGACCCTTGGAGAGGGGATAAAAACACACAACGAGTTGGATAAAAAGATAATATCTAACCACAATGCATGGGAGATTCTTTTCATCACACGTTTTACACAGAGCAAAAGCCTTTGCTATATCACATCTGCGGATATGAAAACGATATCCTATGAGCTATATCCACTGTATAAAGGAGTAAAATGTGATAAATATGAAATCCTTTGTTGCCAAATTCTATTTTCAAAACTATGCTTATCGAGGTTACAATATGGTCTTTCTAACATAGCGAATCATTTTTTGAATGACCATTCTGAATTTGATTGAAAGTATGTTTGGAATATCACAAAAGGATCCTTACCATTATGCTTATGTTGTCAAGAGAATATTCGTCAAAAGGGTTTTCAAAGACGAAATCTAACAGCTTTCATCACTGATAAATAAATGTTTGGAAAACTACATGTAAAAGTAAATGTAACGATGATTATAATAAATGCTCATTACCATCAGCATTATTTGTTTCCATCTCTGATAATCTGGATTTAGCAGCTAATCTATGAAGTGGACATGATTCATCTGTATCGTCAGACTTGCTGGTGTTCAAGTCAAAATCTATGCTGTATTCCACATTCTTTTCGCCAGCTTTACCCGTCAGCTTCATCGAATGTGTTTGAGAAGAATGCTGTTCAAAAATTTTGAACTTCATTTTACAACGATGAGATACATCTTGCCAAATGTGTTTTACTAATAAGATTCGATAAATAAATTACACTTCTGTTTAATATATGACTTCTTTGATTTTTCATAATTTTCTTTGTAATTTTAAGGTACATGTATGTTACTCGTGAAATTAGTTGTATAAAGATTTTTTGAGAAGTATAGTTTAGATAAGTACTCATCCACCATGACTCAAAATGGCAAAGAAAATTGGGGGTCAGTGTGCATCTTATTGCACAACGGTACAATGAACTTGACCCTTTTGCACTTTAATTGTAACTCTTAAGTTAATTAATATAACCTTTATCATATTTTATGAAATGTAATTATGGCAATAAGTACATGTACAAGTAAATATAAGTAATTTTACATAAAATAGTTTGAATAATATTTATCATCTCACAAATAAGCCAAATTAATGCGCATAAATTATTGAATGACCCTTTTCCACAAAAAAGTATCATATTTGGGGTATTAAAAATCTAAACAGGTAATAAATATTTTCTTATATCAAGCTTTATATAACTTTAATACTGATCGGTTAGAAGTATTATTTACTATAAAATAGTGAAAGAAAAAATGAGGCCAGTATTGTAAATTCTGAGATATTGGTCAAAATATACGATTTTCAGGCAAAAAACTGCGTGAATTTTATCTTGACGTCTTCAACATATCTCCATTTCTTGGCAAAGTCTGTGCAGCGAATGTATAAAAATTTATTCTAAAAATATCAATTGAAACTTATATTTAATATTCCTAGCGTAAAATAACGGAAAATAAGCTCTGAGTAAAAATATGTGGGCCTAAGTTCGAAGATATTAAATTAAACAAATGCTATATTTGAAGAATTTTCTATTAAATATCCTTCCACCACAAGAAATAGTCCCCCATAAATCTCAGTTTTGAAATTGAATGTTTTATAATTTGTATTGTGAAAGTCAAATATATTATTAAAATTGAATTGCAACAAATAGTTTTGAAGTGAGAGGTTCTGACTGAACTTTTCTTAAAAGCTGACGAGTGACATACCTTAAAGCAATTATCATTAATAGTAACCGAGCTAAAACAAAACTTGAATCAAAATGCTTAGACTTTTGAGAACACGATACGCATAAAGAAGTTTAATAAGCTGCATTGGGGTGGGGTGGGGGGTTACACTCTGTATTGTTGCAAGTGCGGGAGTGATTCATTCCTGCAAAAACTATCGCTTAAGGACAGATGATAACCCTCTCCCCCCTCCAAAAAAAATGGATATATATTTTTGGACCTATTTTAATTGTAAATATAAGTAAATTGTAAACTTTTTATGATGATTCAAAATTTTACCTTTTGCCGTCACCTTTATAAATATACTATTTTTTATCACTTTGTAGGACATTATTTTTAATGAAAAATTAAAATCTATGCGGTTAGAATTATTTATTTTACTTATATTAATATGGTATGGTTGTTATTTGCATGATTCTTTGTTTTAAAAGAGGTTGTTTGTATCATCTGTCCTTAAATCCCTTTTTATGTAATGAAATTACCTGAAATAAATAAATATAGTTTTGCAAAACACTCGTTCCAATATATAATGAAGAGTCCATATATTGTATTTTTCCTCATGTCAATGAACATCACAACTTGAATATTTACTGATCTTGATCTTTTTTTTTTTAACAACCAGTGAAAATTCGCTAACAAGGGATCAGATCTTGTAAACAAATATAGACATTTTCTTATTTTAAGAATCAATATTGCTTTAGATTTTTAAAATATCCACCTCGACTGCTCAATGTTTTAGTGAAATCATTCGATGCAATCATTTTTATACACCGATTTTAACTTCATCAAGCCTTTTTGAATTTCAACCTCAAGTCTCAGTCAAATACACGAGACATGTCATGCCTGCTGATGAAGACGGTTATAGTTAACAAGCAGTTGTTAATCAGTTGTGTATAAATGGCTGGTTTGTTGATTATGAATAAAACATTTCAGCTTTTTGAAAGGAAGTCTAATCCAAACGCGAATTGTTTTACCTGAGGTCACCCCTACTTATTTTTTTTGCACCATTATGGAGATCCTATAGAATTGTAGCCCTCTCCTAAAAACATTAGGGCTTAAGCTTAATGATATAAAGACATAAGGTTCCTAGTTAGCAGAGTTTTGACGAAAACTGAAGATTTTATCACTGTGAAAATATTATATCAATGTATGTTAAAAAAAATACACGAGATTTGGTTCAAAGTATAACAGGAAAGCGGTGAACAGCAGTTCACAGCAGAATACGAAGGGATTCGTATTGACTTTGCTGAAATAAAAATTACAGTTTTTCCTTTTTCATTAATCTAATACCTTCAATTATTAACATTTTGCGATTCTGAACATATACAAATGGTCTGGAAATTGGTGGAGATCATTGCTGAGAAGAGGAAATCATCACGCTGCAGTTTTTTTAATATTATTTTTAGATACTTAGAATAATTGAAATACCTTCGAAATTACCCCTGATATAATTGCATAGAGAATCAGTTTCTCTCCTTGAAAAATTGGGGGGACTTCTTCTGGAGCATTGAGGACAGAGCAATCTTTAGGAAGGTTCCAAATTAATGACACATCCGTAATTCCACATTGTACACTGTTCTTCATCACAGACATGACCTACATAAAAGCAACACATCATACACTGGAGTTTATTGAAACCGGATGATTTCAAATTAAAATAATCATTTTAAAAAAGCTATTTTTTGGCAACAAGAAAACATTAAATTAGTATTTTTAAAATTGTTAAGGGAAATAAGAAAATGTATACATATCTATCATGTTAATACCCCCCCCCCCCCCCCGAAAAAAACCCACACAAACACACATTTTTAAACATAGTATATATCATATATATCTAATTGTACACTGGTGAACTATTCTAAGTTTAAATAAAACTTGTACCTCTTATAAAACTGGGACTGTGTCCAGAAAAATTATACATGCCACCCTACGTGATGTTTAGAGAATGAAAAGTAGACTTTTGTTAATTGTTTTAAAATCTTCATCTCCTTTTCGAAAATAGAATCTGGAAAGATTTTTTTTTTCAATAATGATTGATTTTAAAAAAAAAATGTCCAGAAATAAGATTGGGTAACTGACATTGTTTTAGGTCCCCCCCCCCTCTCTCTCTCTCTATCTCGCAATATTATCAAGGTTATACCTTTTCTTCAGTTTTTAAATCTTTTTTATACCTTTAGATTTATTATCAATGCTCTTCTTTACATCCTACCTTTGACTGCAGTCTGTCACTGTCCTTCACAAAAGTGGCTTTTCCTTTGCTAACTTTGGCGACTTCCCTTATCAGTTCCGTTGAACAGCCATCTCCAATACCAAAGGTAAAAACTCTGCATACAAAGAAATCATTTTTACATGAAATTTTCCACAGAAAGAAACTTTACGTTTTCTATTTACTAAATGTAAAATACCCCGACTCCTATGCATCCAATGAAAAAAATGAATTGTAATTCTTTAGTATGGTCATAATGCTATTCTTTATGTTGTAAATATGTTGATATACACACAGCACACACAGTTCAAATTCAGTTGATTTTGCAATGATTCGGTCATATTTATTTCTTACATAAAACATATGTGCTGTTAGAATTGAACATATAGTGCAGAAAATGGAATAAATACTCTGCATCATAACACCTTGCATTGCTCAGTTTGTTAAATGAATGACTTTTAAGGGAACTGTATACTCCATTCCTTCGCCTTATTTTCATAGTAAAAAAAGTCTAACATAAATTAAGTGTTTGTGACTACATTAATACGATTATGGGGAAAAATCATTTGTTATGTAATTTTAAGGATTACATTTTATGGTCGACTGATGGGGAAGAAAGTTATGTAAATATCTAATAATACCTTGTATCTTTCTGCTTTTTCACTAATTTGATTATTTCTGGGATGTTCCAAACATCTCCATCCGTCAGCAGAAAAACCTAAAAATCCCCTGAGTGTTAAATGTATACTTAAAATTGCTTTATAGGTCCTATCAATGAGTGAGCTTAAATGGTTTTATAACAAAAAGTTCATTATTTTGTTAAAGTAGTCATAAACAAACCATCCTCAATTTTCCTTATTTGTTTTTTAAATACATAACATTTCAGATTATCTTATTTTGCATAATTCTGATCATTTTTAAGAGAACAGTTCAAGAAATATGAATGCCTTACTTGTCTAGCATAGGAACGAGATGGTCTATTACTGAAGACATTTTCCAGTGGTTTGAAGATTTCTCTGCCTCCCATATCAGCATCCATCCCCTTTTGTAGATTCAGTGCTTCTTCTAAATTCTTCTCGTTATACTCTACACTCCTTCAATATAAGCAAACTAAATCATTACTAGTTTCGTTCTTTTGGGAGTTTAATTTTCTTTTAACTTTGTTATAATGATTGAAACTTACGTTGGAAACAAAGTATAAAACATTGATCCAAAGCTGATGACATTGAAGATACAGTTTACAGGAAGACTCTTCAAGAGCAGTAATAAGGTCTCCTTGGCTTTATTAATTCGAGATCCTCTCATTGATCCTGTTCAAAATATTGATTTATTATACGTACATTGAAACACATACTATAAACATCACTACAGATCATGAATTTTTCGCATATATAATGTAGGATGTTCCTAGGGTGTAGCCATAAGTGTGCAAAAAATATAGCAATCCATTCTGTAAAAATTAATATTCTCAAACAGTTTCTGCATAGGAACATTTTTCTGAAGCACAAATGTCTGAAATGAATAGAGACAGTTCAGTTTCTGAACATCAGATGACCTTCGTGATTTATGCACTAAACATCAGTAAATTTAAACAGAAAAGTTAATTTCAATTGTAAAATTTTGTGGAATTTTTTCACGTGTTTACACATGAAAAGGCTTGCGTTTCTGAAAAGGGTAAAAATTAAAAAAAACAGTGATTGATCTCAAAAAAGTCCAAAACAATACAAATCTTTGAACAGGGTATCAAACACAGACCCCTGGAAATTCCTAGTTTTAATATAATGTAAAAAATATAAAAACAGGTCGGCTAATAACGGAGCACAATTATATATAATTAGTGCTTATCGGGATTTCAACAGTTTGTTGGAAGACATGGTGTCCAAAAAGTATACAAATGTACTCCTGCATCCATTTAATATCAACTTAAGAGTAATTGTGGACAGAATCAAGGTGATTTTCATTTTTCTAAAAGTTCTTATAATTTTGAGAATCCACATCTCCTTTACACCTCTTCCAGAATATGCTGTACAGTACATCCCAAGTTTCTCCTTTACAGCAATTAATATTGTGAGAAAATATTTTTCTGACAGATGGTGCTTCCGCTGTGCTTCCGCTGTGCTAAACAAACTGATCTGAGAGATATGGGTATATTTCAATGTAAGTAAACCTGGTATAAAATTTATGAGTAGAAGAGAAATTGATGTAATATTTATGTAAAGTATTTATTTTATTAGTATTCTTTTTAAATATATAAATAATTTAAATTTCTAAATGATAAATAATTTTTATTTTCAACTATATGTACATCTGTATATTCAACTGTATACAAGAGTTTTTGATGATTCACGATTTTTTTTGTAAAAGCTTGAAGTTAAATCTTACCAGAACGGTCAATTATAAAAACAAATTCACACGGCATTTTTGTGTCCAAATCCTTGAATTCTGGGGAAAAATTTATCATCAGTACGTCCGTCGATAAAAACGATTCTGCAAAGAAAATAAGGAACAATTTTGAAAAAAGAGAATGATAAATTTATCATATGAAATTCATCTGTAATTTTAGTAAATATTGGACAAAAGAACTGGTGAATACAACATGCTTATATTTACTTCCACTTATTGTAGTCATAGATTTTTTTCTAAATTGTATATCTAATTACTGTTTTAATAATTACACATGTAAACTTGATGAAACAAAGGAACTTATCTTCTCAAAAAAGGTGGAAAAATTGTTGAATGTCATGTTATCATACAAACTTGAAATAAATGTACCTTTTATAACGAAATTCAGTGTCCAAAATTCCAAAATTATCACCCGAACGCGTTTCTTTTTTTTCCAGTACGCATATGTTTAATATAAACTATACCTTATTTTCGATTGTATCTGCCACCACATCAAACTCCATCTTGTTTCCAGAAACGATGAGGTTTTTACCTCCATCAACTACAACTTCCAATGTCATTGTAAAGTCGGAACAGTATGTCATTCCTATGTCGCACTCAGCTGTTTTGATCATTGTTGTGTTGTTCTCCTCTAAATTAGATTCATCTCTTGATGCTTAAAAATAAAGAAAACTCAAAAAACTACTATTAATATCTCATTGATTCATAGAAATATAAACGTGGTATATTTTTATTTGCATTGAAAGTTTGCATGGATTAAAGGACAACGACACTTAGACTTCTGAAACATCGAGTTAATATTTTTGAATATATATATATATATATATATATATATATATATATATATATATATATATATATATATATATATATATATATATATATATATACACCAGAGGAACAAGTTAGTGCAGTTTTTATAAAAAACTATTTTTTAAAGTTTACGCGAGATGTGGTTTTGCTTTCGAATTTATATGAGAGAAATTGAAACGGGCGGAGTTACATACTGAAGTCATATGGCAATACGTTTAGTTAAAATGAGAAAATCAAAAATTGACAGTTTGTCAATTCCTGTGTGTTTGAATGAATAAATAAACAGAGGAAAAATAAAAGCTGTGGAATTTTTATTTTTAAATTACAGATACTGTGAGCACTGAGCTAAAAAAGATACCTCCCGGTCCCATCAGAGTTTAACGGCAAAGTCCAGTTTTTTTCTGTTGGAAATCACATATATCGTTCCGATCAGAACGTAAAATAATAGGTGCACATTGGCACTATGTAATAAAGAGCATGTATCATTAAATTTAATTCAGTGGAAAAAGAGTTGTAGATAAGAAATGTATATAATCCCAATATTAAAGAAAGAATGGTAGTGTCCAGGCTTTGCTTTGGGAAACCCAAAATATCTCTGAAAGTCTTATTTGATATCATTCAGTGGTATTGTGTAAAAACAATAGATACCCAAAAGTGTTCTCGACATACCGACGGACACCCCAATAACCATACATCCCCCCTTCCGCCACGCTTGAACGTATTACAATACATTACTAGAATAACTGATATTTTTCACTCTAGCATATTTTGCAAGAAGAGCTAATTAATGCTCTAATCATTAGAAGATAGGCAGTAAAATATTTACAAAGATACCTTATATTACAGGAATGATATGTCTGAAGCTGTTCATTTCATTGTGCTAGATAAAATTAATTTTAATGATTTTTCAAATCAATTCCCACCGTTCACGGTAGCTCAGCCGGGAGAGCGCTTGCTCCGTGATCGGGAGGTCGTAAGTTCTAATCTCGGCCGCGACAGACCTAAGTCGATAAAAAATAGGTAGCAACTGTTCCTTCGCCATGCGCTCGGCACTTTGAAGTGAAAGTTGCGGGTCCTTTGGATGAGACCTTAAAAACCGAGGCCCCGTGTCACGGCAGGCGTTGGCACGATAAAGATCCCTCACTGCTCAATGGCCCTGAGTGCCGAGTAAAGGTCAAAATTTGAAGCCCTTCACCGATATATGGTGACGTCTCTATATGAGTGAAAAATTCTCGAATGGGACGTAAAACAATATACAATCAATCAATCAATCAAATCAATTCCCCTTATCCTTTGAGTTTTCTATCTAAAAAAAATTAAGAGAATAATTTTCTTTCAGACTTACAGCAGTCGGGGGCATATCTTGGATTAAGAACTGTTGGCAACATAAAAGTCCCTGTTTTATCGGAGGACAAATCCAGCTCTTTTGCATAGGCAAATGAGAGTTTGGCAGCTTTCCTGGCAGGGAGATTTCCGAGTTTAAGTCTGAATATATCTCCAGCGTTGTCATCTTCTCCCATGAACATGGCAGTATGGCCAGAATCAACAGCATCCTGGTATGTCTCTTTTGCCTTTTACGAATATAATCAACCAAATTCAAATAAAAAAGATGAGTTGTACTCAAAAAGATCTTGAATTTTGAACACAAAAATGTATGGCCACCTGTGATTTTTCCTGAACCTCTGCTACGATGGTCCTGCCGTCTATGTCGGCTTCAAACTTGTACACCGCTGCGTCAGTGTCCAATGGAAACACGAACTCGGTCTCTATGTTCTCTTCAGAGTCGTTAATATAATGAAGGTCAGAGGTCACGTTGGCGATAAATCCGTGGATCGCCACCTGAATGTTGATTTTCTTCAGCGGAACTGTAATTTTTATTTAATTAGAAAAGACTAAATTACATGTATCAATAAAAGAAGAACGTCATAGTTCAGTTAATAACAATTACGTCCTCATTTGGGACTTTCAAAGAACTGGGTACAATAAGCCCGATGTTAGGCCCTATAAAATTAGCAAAAATTAATTGCATATTTATATTTATTAATTGTATCAATTTATTGTTGAGTTTCTCAGTGTGTGAACTGGGTAACAGTTTTTCTGAACACACGTGCCCTTTTGTTTATATAATGTTCAAAACTGGTCTCGTATTCCAGATTTCCCCTATTTCCTCCTCTTCAAAGCTATATTTCGATAAGGTTGCATCCGAATATATATGCAGACCTTTGCAGAAAGAACAATAATTACTCTTCAATTTCTAATATTAGAGGAGAAAAATAACCTTACAAAAGTGCAGCCTCAGAAGTGCAGCTTCACAAAAAAAAATTGTACATGTAGTTTGAAATACTGCGTTATTTGGATAGACGTAAGTTTTTCTCCACAATAAAATATATACTTTCTAAGAAGAATTTGTTGTGTAATTCTGTATCAGTTTTACATGTAAATTAATGACCCTATACATTGAAAACATGACGTCACAAAGTGCAATCATGTTGAACATATACTTTGCACAAATTCCTTAGTTTTCACAACTTCGATAATTTTTCAATCAATAATTACAATGAAAAACACTAACTACGACACAAGTGGGGATGGTTCCGACGATTAATTTACATTTAAATATATATAGGTACCTCTAATAAAAAATTCTGACTTCTTATTGAACATTTTCTTTATTATACTGTTCTAGAAAAGAATATTTCCTTTACCATTAATTGAAATACAAAAGCTTTCTTAAATATGTTTCATTCGTTTTCAGTTTTTAAATCCGTGAATATCAAAAGATAAAGTCTAGGGATTGGAAGTCATGAGAGTTGGGGGTGGGGGGTTAAAATGGGGAAACTGGGATTCCAAGTAGTCACCATTTGAATTTTTTTTTTTCATAATTATCGTCTCCTTGTCACAGTAATGGGCAAAATAAGAAAGGACATTATTTTTATCACCAAGCAAAATCAGAGAGCGCTTCACATATGTCTTAACACTTCTAAATTTGCCACGTGAGATCTACCTCACATCACTTCACATGTGTCGAGTTATTAAAGGTCTGTAGCTGGGAATGGAAAAGTTCCTCACATCTTAATCCTACTTTCTTTCCCTCTGAAGACATTTCATTTTAAAATGTATACATTTTCATGGCGACCAGAATATCCCGTGATTGTTGTCAAAAAATAATAATCTCAATCTTAGTAAGAACTAAAAATGCAGTTACAGTAGAGAAGGAACAATTAGCCTTTTTTTTTTTTTTCCTTTGGTTGTCTGAATATAAAGATTATCTGTAACAAATTAACATTCTTACCATTGTAGATAAGTGAAAGTAAATATTACATACATGAATTCTGTTTAAAAAAGAATGACAAAGACCATCATGCATTACTTTCGGACAAGATACTCCCCCTTTTCCGCTTCATAATTGATGCTTTTAATTAGTTTTAGATTTTTCAGAAATTAATTTTCTAAAAACCTTACAAGACATTCTAAGTCTTGAAAATGAAAAAGAAGAAAAATTACTCTATTAATATATACATGCATAAAAACCAAAAAGAAATAATTATAATGTTAAGAAGTATGTGTGTATTTTATAAGGGTTTTATTCAGATTATCCATGAAATAGTACATTTAAATATGTCGCAGGAAATTATATTTGTTCCAGAAATAATATTTTATCGTCAATAAAAATACAAATGTACGAAATTGCGGAAGAAATGCATGGTTAAGTTGATGCATCCAACGGAAGGGATAAAAGATTGATTTTGAATGTATTTTTATTGTTACTGAAATATATCAAATATCTTAACTCTGCTTGCGTAAAGATAAGCCTACATGTATTCATCAGGAGGAACGTTGTAATGTAAAAATCAACATCGATTAAGAAGTTTTTGTATAGATGTACATTTACATAATACATGTCACCAGTTTGTCTCATGCTTCTCATTTTTAATTTTACCTAATTATTTGTTTGAGAATCCTCCAAATGCTCGAATATTGCTAGATATACTTAAAAAATTTGGATGTAAGTTACTAATTTTATGGACAGAAATTTTACAAATTAGTAACAGGGAATTGTCACATTGTTTTAGAATTCATTTTTTTTCTTACTTTCAAATCTTTATCCCCCATAGGAGACATTTTCTGTTCATTTTACGATAAATTTAAGTTTAAGTCACCTTTCTTTTTGAAAGCTTTCGGAGTTTCGGGTTATTTTAGATTCATTTCTCGATAAATAAATTAATTTTTATACAGCTTATCCTATATTAGCACGGTGGAAAGTATATGCTGCATTAGAATATCAAATTATGGCTCATTCAAAAAATATTTAATTTTTTTCCCATCATGAAGCAAAATAGCAAACAAACTTTTGTTCAAGGTCTGAAACGCATGTCAGGTCTCTGCAATTTGTACCAAAAATAAATCATGTTACATCTTATAACTGGTATCCCCTCGTGGTTTTAACATAAAAAATGGTTTTATACAACGCACGAAAAATTACGCACTTTAAAAAATTCTTCAAAGTGCGTTAAAATTAGAACCAAGCTAAGTTAACGCACTTTGAAACAAAAAAATATTTCTTTTTAAAGTGTGTTTATATCGAACACATTAAGGCATTTTGAAAAAAAAAAGTGTCATGGCTTGATCAATATTTTTGCTTAATATTAAGTATGAGAAATAATTATTTGAACCTGCATGATTGGATAACTTTTCGGTGATGACTTCAGGATCTGAGATATAGACGTTTCAACGATTATTAGGGGTTCTCTTGTTCCCAAAGGTTCTCGTAAATATTATGAAAGGGAAATGGGTCCTTTAGAAAAAATGGAGGAATGATTGCTTGAAAAGTCCAGAATTTTTGTTTTATACATATTTTTTCAAAGTGCGTTAAGTGTCTCCATGGTCAAAAAAAATATTTATGTACAATCTTAATACACTTTGAAAAAAATTCAAAGTGCGTTGATTTTAGTCCCAAATTTAATGCACTTTGAAATTTTTTTTCAAAGTGCATTGATTTTGTCCCAATTTTAACGCACTTTGAAAAAAATATAAAGTGTTTTGCCACAGTGGTTGTATGTTAGTTGGACGATTATTCCTGATTCGTGCATCTGACATGAACCATACAATAAAGCAGATCCGTTGGAAAGAATGAATAACAACTATAAAAGAAATTCTTACATCAAAGACAAATTAAAGCAATCTAAAAGGCACTTCATAATCCCAAAATAGTGTGTAATTTATATGTTAATCTGGAAGTAGAAAACACGATATTAATAGCACCGCCATTTGTTGGAATGGAAAGGAGGAAAGCGCTGGCAATGGCAGTTTCATTGCCAAAAATCCAATTTTTGACAACTTTCTTATGGGACGTTCAATTTCTTTCAAAGTTGAGATATTTTTTTTAATTTATTCATGTATCTTCAAAAATCATTGAAATTTTATAGGCAATGCAAATAATGGTTGAGGAAAAATCATTAGAAAATTATGGTATAAAAAATCATGAATTTGAAAACACATACAATTTTGAAGTAAGTAGCATGTATTTGTTTCGTTTGTAAGGATGAATCAAGTTTCATTACTTGTCTGATGAAAGTGTTTTGTCAGAAAGTTATCTATTTCTACAAATTATAACACTCGTTCCAGCCATCAAAGTTACGATGAAATGACATTATTGAAACATAATGCAGGTTCAAGAAAATAGTTTTCGCTTCAGAGAATTTGCATATTTCATTTTACGAAAATCAGTAACACCCTGATGACTTAATCACGTCAAAAGTTGTAATTAAAAAAATCTCCATTTTTAGAGACATTTGACGGAAAAACGGTATGTTGTAATTTCAGAACATAAAATGATTTTGAAAGACACATAGTCAGCATGTTTGTAAAAAAAAAAAATCAAATTAAGGGACAGAGCCGATAAGTGGGCTTAACGTACTTAATTCTTTTTAATTAGACAACATTTAAAGCAATATGAGCTGCAACTTTGATGTCAGAAATTTTTGTTGCAAAATTGTTATTAACTATTTCAATGACAGAAAAAAAGAATGTTTATAAACTTCTGTTGTTCATATTTGGGATGGACCAACTATTTATAGGCTTTGATTGAAGCAAAATTACATTATTGTCGTCCTATACAATGTTGATTTCTTATATAATACTATATATTTGATTGTACAAAATGCTTTATTCTAAAAAAAAATTGATACTTTATTTCTATCTAATTGATCAAAAAAGGTTTAAATTACATACAAATTTATCATCTTAACACATTCTAACAGCAAAATAAAATTCTCAAAAATGCAGCTCATATTGCTTTAAAAATATAAACAAAAAATTAAGATAGACTAAGTTTATATCTCAAAATAGGTTATCTATAGTTTTCCTGCTTACTACTCTGAATGCCCACAATACAATGTCTGTCTTAAAAACATAATATAACCTTACCACATTGATTTTGGGTCAGTGACGTTAGTCCATATCTTGATCTACTCATGATGGTTGTAATAGGCAACTCACGCTGAAAGGTATTGATGCTGATTTATCAATGGCAAATTTTCAGTACAGTTCAATAAAAATAAAATCACTCATTCACTGTTGCAAGTTGATTTACTTGAAGTCAGACGAGAATGCATGTTTAACAAGGAAGTTTTTAAAGTAAAATTCAGACAGGGTATTTACCCTCAAAACACGCTATCCTATCAGCTGTTTGTGTTACTATGACTTCAATACAGCTTATTGTACAGTATTGGGGAAAGAAAAGGGTCTCCTATAATGATACTTTCGTTATTTATATCAGTTGTCTCTATCCTCAGATTTAGGACAGGAATGAACATTAACATATCATTACATACATGTTTAAGAGAGCCTCGTGTTTTAGGGATTGTCACCCATCCTTAATTTCCATAATATTCTATCCGCCTTCAAAGTGACAACAATTTATATGTATCCAAGAATTGATACCTGTGCAACAACTGTGTTTACATTAGTTACACGCCGGGTGAATATATTAATAAATTAGATCACGGATGTTATTACACCGATTGATGAGAAATTGAATTATAAATCTGGATTAAATCTAGTTTCTATACGTGTATTTACTGACTATATTTGTCATATCACTACTACAATCATTTAACGTTTATATCTACTTACCTGCAGAATCGAAGAAATAAATCCAAAATCAATAAACCCCACTATGCTTTGATTTAATGTTGATATCGTGCTACGCACAAAAGGAAAACCCCGTCGTGTATAATAATAGAAACATTCTATAGTAAACAAGCGTAATAAAGTTAACCGGGCGCATTATCCTTTGTTTTACTTGTCCTATAATGAGTATTCAACTCTTCTTTCGGTAATGAAAAATCATAAAAATTGACATAATTGTCTCCCCATGACCACAAGATACCAGACTAAAAGAAACATCTCCTGTTTTACATTTAATAAATTGAAAATTTTAACATTTAATTACAGATTCAGTGCAACAAGAAATTCGAGAAGTGGTGTAAATCAGATGTGGATACTAAAACAATTCAAGGAACTTTTGGAACATTTGAAATCACAAAACTTTACCAAAATCAACAACATAAAAACTTAACGACTTTTCAACTTTATATACTACTATCCCCCACGATAAATTAAAGTCCAGACCTTCTGACATCGTTGGGCTGCTTTTTGAATAAAAATATAACTCGTAAATTTACTTACACTGTCTTTTGCAAAATTACTTTGTTAAAAACAATCTGATTGTACACACAACTACTCTGAAGTTGACATTAAAAAGATGCTCGAGTTTCTGATCTATCTGATCTTCTGACAATATCTATGTGGTTTATGAAGACCAGGTCTTCCAACAATCTATTGTAATTCCCGTGGGTACCAAATGCGCCCCGTTATTAGCAGACCTTTTTTGTATTAATATGAAGCAGAATTTGTTCAAAATCTTTTCCGTAAAAAGAAGAAAACACTTGCTGTGGCCTTCACGACATTTAGATATATCGACGACGAATTGTCAATTAACAATGGTCATTTCCATTCTTATGTCGACACGATATATCCCGGTGAGTTGATATAAAAGATACCACAGAGTCTGACACATCTGTTTCATATTGGTTATTTTATTAGAAAAAGACGTTAATGGTAATCTAACAACAAAGTTTTTTGATAAACGTGATGACTTTAACTTTTCAATCGTCAACTTCTCTTACTTATGCAGCAATATACCTTCATCACCTTCATACGGGGTTTATATCTCAAAGTTATCCGATACGCAAGAGCATATGCTCAACATATGAACAATTTCTAAAACGAGGTAAATTATTGACAAACAAGTTGACAAAACAAGAATATCAGCAATCTCGTTTAAAGTCATCATTTCGTAAGTTCTATGGTCGATACAATTACCTTGTTAGCAAATACAATCTTTCATTAAGTCAAATACTGACTGACTTTTTTCATACTAATTGTTAGTTCATTATTTACACACTGATTTGTCGACGGAATTTCAGTTATTTTCCGATCATGACAAGGATACACGGCGGGTGTGACGGGTCCCCTGCTCACTCCTCCATGACACCTGATGCACCTCTGATGTCTTAGAGGTCCGTGTTTGCTCTGCTCCTATTTTGTAATGTTTAATGGACTTTTGAGCTCGAATGCTGTTTGCTATCTCCACATATTTCATCAGAGAAGAGAAGAGAGTTATATAAATATATATAATTATAAACTCTGAAATAGAGAGTCAGCTATTTTCGGTCAGTATTAAATGTAAGTTGCTAAGAATGACCCTTAATTTAAGTAGGGTAAAATGCATATTCATCAAGGAGGAGGGAAATTTTAATCATTAACACTAGTATACCTTTCACTATTGCCTTTCACGGAGATACCATGAATATTCAAATTTAGGATGACGTTTACCACCTGGTGAAGGTATATGGTTAGTAAAATGTTTATTTAAGCATCAATATGCTACATGCGGAAGCAAACAAGATCCATCTACATGACATGAAGCATCTTTTACTTGTGTACTAGTATATCAATCTATTTGGATTTAGGGGGAGGTTTGTGCAAGTCGAAGATTCAAAATTTATATCCACAAATTTTCCCTGTAGTGAGAGGAGACAATTCTGGCTTTTCGCAGCTTGTTTTTGCCTCTTATATATAGTATTAAGAAAGAAACATTGAATAAAAATGTCATTTATTGAAACAAACAAATGACTAAAACTACATTTACATATTACATAGACTTATATCAAAATTAATTGGCTGGGCTTAAAACAAAATATATAGTACATACAAATTGACTAGATAAACATGCTGACTAGTCACATGACAAATTGACTAATTAAACATGCTGATTAGTCACATGACATAATTCTTACTAATCACATGACAAAATTAGCCCAGCCAATTGTATAAATGGTAAAAAACACTTAAGAAGCAAAAAGGTAGTGCACAAAAAGGCCAGTGCACTAAAGGACATAAATGTTAAAACAAACAAATAATAACAAATGTCAAATCTATACATTTTTCATAATCAAAAATATACAAGTTAAATGAGGTTAATTGCAAGTATCACACAAAAGGGCGGTGGAGGTGAAGTGGTGGTTGTTTGAAAATTTATTGCAAAAATTATCGTGTCTTTATCAATATATGTATATAGTGTTCCAAGAAATTATTCAGAATTTTTTCGTGTTATACTTTTAAAAAAAAAATAATTTGAAAATTAAATATTCATAGTTTTAAATAGTTTTGAAATCATTTGTTTTTTTTTAATCAAAGGGCAATACTTGCTACTCTCATGATATGCAATGACATGAATAAAATTGTTTACTTTGTATTCCTGTTGATCGCCAATGTTAAAAATAATTGCGTTTGTAAACAGAAAGCCTGTTGTAGATGTGTATTATCAAAGGATTGAAAAAAAAATGATACTTCTGAAAGACTGAGTATCCCACTATCTACTTTTGTCTCACGTAGAACAAAATATCGAAAAATGAAAAGAAATTCAGAGAGGGGAAAAAAGGCTGGAAGGATTAGGAAAATAACCCCAATTTTTTACATGTAGTTTTGTTCTTACTCAGAAAATATTCAAGCATTCTTTAATCTGTAAATGTCAGGTCTATCAGCTTTATCCCTTACCTGGGTTCCTCTTATATTTCAATTTTGTACTACACAATACCAGGAAGACAAATAGTCAATGTTTCAGAAATATCACCAAGTTGAACAATCCCTTGCTAACGTATATATAAAATAAGCTTCTTATTTTCAAGAGCAGTAATTTTGAACACAGCACAGGAAGTATATAAAATAAGTTGGAGGTTATCTTTGAAAACTGCATGTATCAGAATAAAGAAGTGGGTGTTGTCCTTAAATGAAATAGCAACATTAAATTATATATGTTATCAGTCTTAACCTTTAGTTTAAAGTTTAACATAAATGCATAAATAAAAAAAAAATCAATAAATTTTCAATTATAGTTTACTATAGTTAAATACTTTGATTTACTATGGAACTTTACCTGAGAATTTTTTCAAGAGTTCAAACCTATATATCTCTAAATTCCATTGCAATTATATAAATTTTGGAAATAATAAGTGAATATACAAGCATCACATCCTTTAATACCTAAAAATCCACTTAAAATTTAAAGAAATTAAAAGAGAAGAATAACGATTTGAATTTCCTAGTAAAAATACTTTCATTTATATAGTTCGAACTATATAAAATTTTGATACTAAAGAAACTAAATTTGACTATATTAAACTATTTATATTATAACAAGCATTCTGAGAGTATTGCATTAGCAATACTAGTCCCCTACCGGCAAGTGTAATCTGGTTCCGTTCCCGTTAAGAATTGAAAGTGCCATAATTCCGTCAAAAATTAATGAAGCGGGACGAAATGCAAACTTGATCTATAACTAATCAAGGTAAAGCCACATACCAAAAATCAGCTCAATATCTACAAGCGTTTAGAAGAAATTTGCGGAAAACCCGTAAAAATTGAAAAGGCCGTAATTCAGTCAAATATCAATGAAGCGGAACGAAATGCAAACTTGATCTGTAACTCATCAAGATACACTTACATACCAAAAATCAGCTCGATATCTGCAAGCGTTTAGGAAAAAGGTGCGGAAAACCAAGTGGGACAGACTGACAGACAGACAGAGGGACAGACAGACAGACAGACGGACAGACAGACAGACGGACGGACAGACGGACGGACAGACTCAGAGGAAACCTATAGTCCCCTCCGGTTTCACCGGTAGGGGACTAATAATTTACTATTCTAGCATTTTTGTAAGGGTAATTACTTACGAGTTCCTTACCTCGGTGGAGATGATAATTGCCCCTCCTCCGTTTTAAACGTAATATCATTGAGAAAAAAGTGTATTTTTCTCACTTGTGTCGTAAAATATTCCGTCACTGGTAAGATAATTTTTTAATCGACAACTTCCCTAACTAATGTAGCTAAACCCTTATCACCTTACATGTATGTGGTTTTTGCCTTCAAGTTGATTCGATACGCAACTTATCGCAGTATGTGGAACTGTTTAAAAGAAGAATAATTAATATCTGGGACATTTTTCTTACAGGGGATCGTAGAAACATCTTTTTAATCTTATGCACAATTTATGGAACACTCAGAATATGATGTGCGGAATTAAGCTATATGTCGAGCATTTTGCGTTTGATTGGCTAGAAAATAATCATTCAGGGTTTATTGCTGAACAGCGAATTGCCAGCATTTAAAATATATTTTGGCGGTGAAATTTAATTCCTTTGACCTCTTTAAAAATCATTTATTTATTCTAAATATGAAAAGTTCCTTTGACTAAAAAATTATGCTATGGCGAATTAAATGTAATTGACATGTCTGTCATTTTACAAAACAAAAGAAAGAAAAATTTTATCAAATTGATTAATTTTAATTGGTAAATTGCAAAATATAGTTTTGATCCGCCTATCTACTTTTCATAATCTTTCTACACGTAACGTCACAATAGCGGAAGTGACGCCTCGGTTTATGTTATTGTGTGTTTATGTCGACAGACAAGCCAAGTCTACAAATCTTGGATATATCTTTGTGTTATTTTACTGTAGGGTTTTTAAACGGGGACTCGCTCAATAATTATTGTCGCAAAAGTCGTAATGAATCCTTACCGTTCAATGACTCGAAACGACAGATAGGGATGAAGGAACAGGGGGATGTGTCCTTTTGCGATTATGCACAAAAACATTGCATAAACTGCAAACTGAAAGGTTAATCCAATCTTTCATTCAATTAATTTGTGCATTATAAGAAAAAAAAAGATCGCAAAATTATAACAATTATAAGATTTTTCTCAAATCTCAGCTAACGTGAGGCGAATCTCGGAAATGTTCGTGTCACGGCATTTTAGGAAAATCTCAGCTGAGGAAGAAATTTAGGATTTGAGGCTGAGATTTTTATACGTTGTTGGCCCCGAAGCCAGGTCAATACAATATGCAAGTTTATTATTTCACCGCGTCTTATCTAATTATGTTATACATGAGAAAGATTTCACATTTGTATAAATTGTTCTTGATAAAAAGTTGTCGAGTTTTCATGAATTGATCTCTTTCTTTTATGAAATTAAAGAAAATTTATCAATAATTGCCGAACATCCCTCTTGCAGTAAGCGTATAACTTTACGTTTTTTATATTTTAGAATGCTGAAGTGTGAACAAAAGAGGCTCCCATAATATTCTTTATTCATTTATTAAACAATAGTAAGAAATTACTGCATTTTTTTGTTAATTGCACGGATAATGAGACAAAGCTAATCGATGATATACAAATGTAGGCTGCTTGATTAACTTGATTAAGAATTATACATTAAAATCAAAACTATAATATAAAATTATAATTTATGTAATAATTTATTTCAAGAAGGTAGCCTGACTAGTGCGTTGCACTATTCTTTATGACAAACATTAAAGGAAACTAAATGTATTATTTCATCTTACGTAGGTCTCAAAATCTAAACCTCGCATTTTTACAATTTGAACTCCACAGTCCGGAATTTGAGATATTGATAATCCCAGATATAAATGTAAGAAAGCGCTCATAGATTTCTCTCTTCTTTTTTTTTTACAGTATTTAATCTAAAACTGTGAATCCCCACAATGTGAGTACGTTTTATATATACAATATAACTTAATTTTTAAATTTGGAGGAGAAATTAAAGTAAATTAGTTACAGCATGTGTACGTATACAGTGCGAAAATGACATAACAATTGCATGAGAGTGATTGTATTTGATTAATTCATACGAGTTTCGAAATTTTATTGTGAAAAAATATTCCATCCTGTACAAAAAGAACCAGGATGGCCTGGACTAACCCCTTAGAAGTTTCTCGGCTAATTCATCAACCGGAGAGTGTGAGCTATTTATTCAAGTAAAAAAATCAATTTGCTTGACGACTATGTGCTGTGTCTGCCCTTTTTTCCACGTTGACAGCTCATCCCTGACTCCATGCCACACAACCGGAAGTGAACTACGCAGTGAATATTTATGTTGAGTGTAACAAACTACATGTTTGACAATTTGAGAAATTTATTATCTATTTTATTTTTCAAACAAAAGAATATAAAACCAGGATGCTAAATCGAACTGTTTAAACGTATTGAATCATTATTTTGTTTACTGGTCTTTTCGATCATTTAAATTTGGTACCTTGTGAAAAATATGGACCATATCGTTATATAAGAAGAAAAGGAATCGATACGTTTTGACTGTTCTTGTCATCTTTGAAATAATCGAATCAAATATTTTATTTTATTTAAAAATGCTTCTTTAGACTTCAATTATTGACTGCAGAGTTCATTTCCGGTATGGAGTCAGGGATGAGCCCAGACATATTTTTAGGTAGGTCTCCCCAAAAACGCATTGCCATCCTGGTGTTTTTTAATAAGCAGTAGAATATTTCCTTTCGGTATTTCTTTTTCACAATAGAAACTTCAGACTTTTGTGATTATAATTGCAGCGTTTGTACAAGATTCGTATAGGAAAACTTTCACATAAAGAATCAAATTATCAGGCGAGAAATAGTACTTAAGTTACAAAATGTTATGTTAATAAAAATGCCATTGCTTCATGAACGATATCTCTGCACTCTACACCTCTGTTTTTCAACCAATACAGTGCTTTCTCTTCTATCATCTCCCATTCATCTCTTTGTTTTAAGAAATATTTTCTCAAAAATGCAATTGCAAGAGCTGTTGTCCAAACACTGATATCCTGTGGAAAGAAGAAGGTATTATTGTATTTGTGCCAAGTGTATGACAATAATCTTTACTGAATAACCAGTTACATGCCTTGTTACAATTTATACTTACAATGTAAGGCAGTGTTTTGCATGTACTTAAAATAACAAATCTAAATTAAGTTTTGCTATGCATATTATTCAATTTACCTGTACCACAGCAGATGTTTTTATTTCATCTTGTGATTTGTCGAGAATTTTTGTGATTTTCTCTGTTAACTCCCAAGATCCATCAAATTTCTGATTTTCAATCAATTCCAACATCTTCCCAAGATGGTCTACTTCTATGAAAAAAGTCGTTTTGGGAAAATAATCAACCTGATTTTTAACATACTCTGCAGATACGTATCGTAAGTTTACTTCTTTTCAATTTTTGAAAGTTTCTTTAGTTTAAATATTTAAGTAATTAAAGCGATATTGGACCTCCTATCCAACAGGCTGGTAAGTTGATAAGAAGACTCATAATATCAAAAGGAAATCGGCTAGTCTATAAAAAGTGTTCAACTCCAAGAAATTTTTTTTTGCGTTATTTTTGTCATTTTTTAAAATGGGAATGGATGCCCACCCTCACCCCAAAGAAAAATTCCTAAGTCCGTCCTAACCAGACAACCCAGTTTTGGTTGAATCGAAGAGATGAAATTGATCATGACTTGTAGTTAAACGAATTTATTTTGGAAGTGTCTGTAAGGCAATGACATTTGTTTTAATTTTACTCTTTTATTTAAATGCTACAAATTCTCACTGTATTATGCGTCGCCCGCGCGGCGCAGTGGTTAGAGCGTTTGCTCTGGAGTCGCGGAGTAAGGAGTTGATCCTTACGTCGCGGGTTCGAATCCCACTGTGGGACGTGCGCAGCTAGGTTAAGGACGCCCATAAAATATACGCCTTAATATATTCAGAGAAAATGAATACAATTTTATTTTTTTTTAACAGCATTAGTTTTGATGAATGTGAATTGTGGTGTTTGCACTTGTATATATCGGGTATCTGCTGAGTTCGGTCAAAGCGACATTGCTTACATCAGCTGTTTTTCACGTGACAGGTTTAAAATTAGAACATATATGTACTACCACAAAGATCGTAAACGTTCAACGATATACGCGTATCTTTCTGCTATAAAATTTATTCTCTTTTGTTTTAGACAAAATTCTTAACATGAAAAGTGCTGGGAGCAACTTCCTTATGTTCGGGAATTATGTAAAATTTAGCCGTCTCTCTATAAACTCCAGACATAGATGTAATACGCACTGGAATAATGTTACATTACGGAATAAAAAAAACAATGTACAACCAGCTCCCAGCACTTTTCAGAATAGTAGGATTAATAGCTACACATGTTTAAAAATTCAGAATTTATAGCGAAGCGGATATCGTTGAACTTTTGATATTTTCGAGGGACTGGACCCCTCACTCTAGCACATTACTGTACAAATGTGCTCGCTACGGCTATATATAAGGTCTACACATTATCAATTTAGTTTGACAATAAAATATGGATTAATATATTTTATAATATGTATTTATTTTGGTCCAATTAAGCTTGTTTAGTATTTATTTTTTTTTTACAAGCTACGATAATAGCTTGATCCACGCCTCAAATACAGAGAAACTGCGTGTCAGACTAACAAATGACGTCATCTCAGTAAGTACAGCGAGATCAAGCTGGCTTTCATTCTACATACTCAAAGTGCTATTTTGGCAAGATAAGTTGTACATCCATTTATCTTTGTAATATTTATGAGAAACGAAAGTATTTTAGCGTGTTTTAAAAAGAATATATAGTATTTATTCATCGAGATTTATTTGAATTATTTTAACGTGACGTCATAATAGCTTTCCCGAACCTCTGCATAGGCCGACCTAGATATGGGAGTCCTTAACTAAGTCCTTAACTAAGCTGCGTGGAGACCGGTCCTTCGGATGAGACCGTATAAACCGAGGTCCCGTGTCACAGTAGGTGCTGGCACGAAAAGATCCCTCACTGCTCAATGGCCCTGAGTGCCGAGCATAGGTCGAAAAATATGAACTTAAATATACTAATTTAGAAACAAATATTTTCGCCTAGTTCATTTCACTTTGAAATAAAATACATTCCTATTGTAATCTGCACGAGAACTTAGGGGCGATGGATTAGAGTTCTGATGATAATTTCAACACCAAGACATGCATTCAAATGAGGCTAAATCTTACCTTTTTGTTTTTCGGGCTCACAGTTCTCAAGTTCTTCACAGTCCTCAAGTTCTTCAAGTACGTCAGATTCGTCACAAGAACATTCTGCAGATTCTGTTAATAAAATTAAGGATGATGAATATAATTCATGGAGATACGAGGGCCGTAAGTGCCGAGCATAGGACAAAATTTGCAGCTCTCCACCGGCAAGTGTTGGCGTCTTCATATGAGAGAAAAATTATCGAGAGGGACGTTAAACAACATACAATCAATCAAAGCATTTCTTATATTTCAGCAGTTTCCCAGCATTTGAAATGGGAAATTGGTAAACAAAATACAAAATTATTGATGTTTTATGACGTTATGGAATACCAAAGTTCATTTCAGTTTCACGTAGATTTAGTAATGACGCCTTTACAGACTTTAAATGAAAATAGACGAAAAAATATGAAAATATCACTAGATCTTTAGTCCACAAAGTGGAATTTGAGTTTTTCAATCTTCTCATCCAGTCCCCGTTCCCCGTGTAGAACAAAACATACGGTCGAAAAGCTACTAGAAATAGCAAAAGATTGCACACCGTCGTAAAAAAGTCTGCATAGTAAGTTGAATGTAGAAAGAGTTCTGCCGATAACTTACTATCATATACTAATCTTAAGAAGGTCCCAAATGTGTGAATGTGTGCGAAATTGGTCCCTCGCTTGTTTATGGAGGAATAAAGGGAACTCAAGCTTGTTCATTAATGCAATTCCCACATTTAAGAGAGCTTATCCAACTTTGATGAAGCGTAATTTTAAACGTTATTATAACCATGTAAAATCTATTATAATAACACAAAATCCCATATTTAATTTATTTTAGCATATATCTATTTGAAATTTTATATTTGAAAATTTTATATTAATGAAAAATGTGCTTAAAAAGTCGTGAAAATTTAAATAAGCAGTGTTACTTTATTTTCCATTCTAGATAATTTGCCCACCATTCTACCGGACAACCATCGTAGTGAAATACAGATTAAAATAACTTAATGTAGTTTAATTACTTGTTAATCCTCTTAAAATAATTTTCGTACAAAGGGTTGAGTGTTGTCTTTGATTTGTGCAAATTCTTCATCCTAGTTTAGAAGTTTCGAGATGCCTTGCTGTCATCGTTGCATGTGACTTTCGAGCGCTTTTTAGCTCACCTGAGCCGAAGGCTCAAAAGAGCTGATCTGATCAAAGATTGTCCGGCGTCCGTCTCTCGTCTGTCGTTTATCGTCTGCAAACTTTTCACATTTTCGACTTCTTCTCCAGAGCCAATGGGTTAATTTCAATCAAACTTGCCACAATGTATCATTGGGTGAAGGGGATTTAAGTTTGTTCACAGGAAGTGCCACGTCCTCTATCAAGGGGGAAATAATTAAGAATTCGAGAAAAATGTTCTGACATCTTTTAAAAACCTTAAAGAACCACCGGGCAAGAAAAGATGAAACTTATGTGAAAGCTTCATTACATACTTGTGATTTAAATATGTTCATATAACCCCCGGAGGTAGCGCGGAGCCACAAGAGGGGGTCGAAGTTTTACATAGGAATATATAGGATATGTCTTTAAAAATCTTCTAAAGAACATCAAAGCGATGATGTATCCTCAAGTAGTGTAGATTTAAGTTTGTTCCAATCATGACTCGGGGTAGGACAGGGTCACAACAGAGAGTCAAAGTTTACCATAGGAATATTTAAGAAATATCTTTCAAATTCTTCTTCTCAAGAGCAGCTAAGCCATTATTAGTTATATTAATACACAAGTATCCTCAGGTAGTGAAGATTCACGCGATTCAGGTTTGTTCAAATTATGACCCCTGGGGGTTGGGTGCAGACACAAAAGGGGGTCAAAGAATTCATAGGAATATATAGGAAATATTTTAAACATTTTCTTCTCAAAAACAGCTAAGCCATTATTAGCCATATTTATACAGAAGTATTTTCAGGTAGTGTAGATTCACCCTTGTTAAAATCCTAACCACTGGAGGTAAGGCGGGGACCACAACAGTGGGTCAAAGTTTTACATAGGAATATATGGGAAATATATTTTTTAAATCTTCTTCTAAGGAAGAACCAAGCCATTATTAGTCATATTTAAACAGAAGCAATCTTAGGTAGAATCAAGTTTGTTCAACTTACAACCCCAAAGGGTTAGGGAGGGGGGTTAAAGTTTTTACATAAGAATATATAGGAATCCTCTTGAAAAAAAATTCTGCTCAAAAACTACAAAGCCATGATTAGTTATATTATTATAGATGCATCTTCAGTTACTAAAGATTCAAATTTGTTCAAATTAAGGGTGGGTAGGGTGGGGCCAAAATGAGCGACCAGAGGTTTACACAGGAATACAATTAAAAAAATCTTTAAAATTCTTCTGCTCAAGAACAGCAAAGCCTTGATTAGTAATATTGATATGGAAGAATTTTGAGGTAGTGTAAACTAAAGCTCCCCACCCCAACCCCCCAATCCCTGTAAACGTTTCAATACTGAACTGATTTCTGCTTTTTCCTAGCCAATGTGCTCAGGTCAGCGATGTGACCCATGGGCGTCTTGATGATTCATGATAGGCTTGTTTCATTTCTTATAAACCTTGTAGCGTTTTGCGTAATCCTCCTAAGCATTGTAAACAAACCTTGTAAGAAGCATGCAAGAATTATGTGAAAAACAAGCACTTTTCATGCAAGAATGGATTGAAATCTCTGTTACATTAAAAAATCTTCTAAGAATCTTTGGTAAACGTGTAAGATTCAACTGGAAATCATTTCATTTAAAAACGGCTACGGAGGTGTGTAGTTATTGTTCAGATTTATATCATCAATAGTTTTTAAGTGTCAAAATTAAGAGAATCAAATAGAACAACGTTTTGTACATATAACGAATGTTACCACTCTCTAAATTTAGGTCTCCTAAGTCTGGAATGTCAAGGTCCATCATGTCATCAGCTGACAAAGAACATTGGGCACTTTTCATTGCCATGACAGGAGAATTCGTGCTGCGAGATAAAACAGCTGTCTTTTTCTTCTTTATTGGAAAAATACCTGTTCAACATAAACATTTCCAAAACGATATAAAAATGTCAATAGCAATTTATAGCTTTTCTGTTTTACAAAAAGGAGATTTAAAGGAGTTTCTAGGCACTCACTTGAACAAAAATTTGTCACCTTCCCCATTATGCCTGGTGCAGATTTTAACTTTGGTGCTGCGAATGAACGTACACTTAAATTTAACTGAGCTTCGTTAAGTTCTTCCTCAAAGTATTCTATGTCGTTATGTTTTCCTACAATTTCTTTGCTCTTTCTATCTACACCAACAAACGCCGTATGCTTGCACGTTACATTGACTTCTGTACTTAAGGCCACCATCAATCTCTCTGAAATTGACCAAAGATATGAAGAGTAAATTATTTCATTATATACTGGGACATATACATATAGCTAGTTCTATTCTATTATTCTCCTTGTATTTGATTGTCAAATAACTTTGCTGTGTTTTTTCATGTATATATTTTTATAAATTCCGCAAAATGATATATAAATTGAAATCTTTTATTGCTAAATTCTACCTTCAAAATAATACTGATCGAGGTTGCAATATTGTCTTTCAGAAATTACGAAATCATCTTTTTAAATGATCATTTTGATTTTGTTTCTGTTGTTTGAGATCCAAACCACTATGCTTACCTTGACTAGAGAATATTAGTCAGAAGAGTTTTTAAAGAGGAAATTGAACTGCTTTCATCACTAATAAATTAATTTTTGGAAAACTGAATGAAAAAAATAATGTAACGATGATTACAATGACTGATCATTACCATCAGCATTATTTGTTTCCATCTCTGATAATCTGGATTTAGCAGCTAATCTATGAAGTGGACATGATTCATCTGTGTCGTCAGACTTGCTGGTGCTCAAGACAAAATCCATTTTATATTCCACATTCTTGTCACCTGCCTTACCCGTCAGCTTCATCGATTGTGTTTTAGAAGATTGCTGTTCAAACATTTAGAATTTTATTTTACAACGGTGGGAGATAGATATATATATATATATATATATATATATATATATATATATATATATATATATATATATATATATGTATGCATTTTGTTTTATCGCAAAAATCCACTTCGACTGCTTTTATTTTATCATTTTTTTAGTGTCAGATATCATGGGGTGCAATCATTTATCTTCACCGATATTTACTTCATCAAGTCTCTCTCCAGTCTCAGTAAAATAAAAGAAAATAGCTTGTCTCTCCTCATTCATGTATAAAGTCCAGCGAGGTCTAGAAGATAATAGATGGTGCAAATGACGGTTTAGAGTAGAAACTGAAAAACGGTTCACAATTTGGAAGGCATTATTTTAAAATTTAAACATTTATCTTCCTTATCGACTTACTGTGGGGGAACTATGACGCTGATTTTTTAACTCTAACGCTACGGAATTTATCGGGGGGGGGGGGGGTCATGTTAAAAAGCCCACTGAACACCCCGGGTCCTAGTAAGCGGAGTGTTTAGGAAACCTGAAGATATAATCACTGTCAAACGTACAATATAACTTTATTTTCTAGGCTCCAAATGGAGAATACACATACATACTAAATACAGTATATAGAATGATCTTTATTGCACAGGTGCTTGTTGACAGAACCCTCCTCCCCCACCCACACCAATATACACCCCCGGTCTCCAAGGATAATTTAAGTACATGTTTCCCCACGGCATTTTTATTTCTGTTACTAGCAGAAAACGTATTTTTATTTCATAAATGGATTAAGGTGGAAACTCCCATCATTTAAAAAAAATCCCAAGAAGAAAGCTTAAAGGGAAAAGGGTGCACAAGTTCGAAAAAATGTCCATTCCGAAGTTGTCCGTCCCACTGTTTTTGTCTTTATTCATAAATTATTTTTCTAACACACATGTACAGTGTACATGTATTCTTTGTGTAATTTCCAAAAATAATGTAGAATAAAGTTTTATTTAAACCAGAAGTCTCTGACGAGACTGTATGTCTACTGATGTGAACTTATTATTAAGAAAGATGAATCTTTGTACAGGTATTATCAGACCAATATCTGTAGAAGGAGTAGTACATGTACATCAAAATATTTGAAGAAATTTCTATTTTTAGTAACCATGGTAACTCCGTTTGTCGAAAATCTTAGTACAGTCTACTTACCCCTATGAACCATAATTGTATCACAAGTAACGTTTTCAAAGAATTTCAAAGAGATTTTTATTTTTAGTTACCATGGCAACATCGATTGTCGAAATCAAAAACTGATAAAAAGAATTAAGTATCTTAGTATATTCTACTTGTTTATCAAGTCGCACCAAAATTGGACCATACTGTAGGAGTAGTGTTTTGAAAAATTATTTTAAAAATTGACATACAGACAGACTCTAACCTGTAAAGCTCAAAATCAAAGCTTTGTTTGTTTGTTTTTTTTCTTTTTCTTTTTTTTTTTAAATTTCGACATAGAATACAATATCATCTATCCAAATGAAAATACAATATGGATGTCTTTATCTTATGAGGAAGTGTCTTTAATATTTGTTCGAGTTCGGCCTACATGATCGGGTTTGGTATAAACATCCTTTTATACATGCGCTTCAAACAGAAAGGAAGCATTGAAGTCAAGCTCTTGAAAATTTCAACAACAACAACAAAAATAATCACAATTCTGCTTAATTTATTTGAAGACTTGTTTAAAAGAAAATCTTTAATGATTGGTAATGTTTCTTTACAACGATGTTTTAGATTGGCAGTATTTAATGGTCGATTTTCGTAAGACTAAAATCGATTAAAACAAAAATCCGAACAAACGCGGCTCTACTTTGACATTTTGTAAAACGTTTAGTGTAATTTCATATAGTAATATTGCTATTATTATTTTGTTTGTAATATCACAATGCCATTAGTAAAATTGAAGAAGGGTAAGGACACGCCATTGCGAGCAACGAAGCAAAGGTCAAAGAGATCCAAAGAGGGACCAACAGGGGTCAGAAAAAGAGCCAGAGGTTGTCCAAGTTTTCGAACAGTCCCACGGAAATAGCCAGATGAATGGTTTTCGACCCCTATCCCCCCCCCCCCCTTTCCCAACGACAGTTGCATGCGTCCATCCTACAACATCTCCATGTAGTTATGTTATTCAGAATGCCAATACTGAATCGCAATGTACACCTCAAATGCTATAAAGCACATGTATTACACATCAATTAGCAGTAAATGTTTCACTAAATATTGAATCAAAAATAATAATAAGTTCACCTTATGTAGATTTTGCTTTGCTGCTTCACAATACTAATGCTCTTCCCTAAGAACTATCTATCAACATTAATGAAAATGGGGAACTTTTCACAAGGAAAACTACTAAATCATCTGTCAAAATTGATAGCATTGCAAAATGGACAGATGCTTTTATCATATAAAGCAGTATCTACTCTGCCGTTCACCTTGATTTAGTGCAAGGATTATTCAAATATATGCACGATGTTAGGTTTGGAGCGTCGAGAGTTGGGGGTCTGGGTTTCAAAAACTATGATGAGCAATTCCTTCTTCGTCGGAGCCTTCATCCAGTAATTCCATGGGGGTAATGTAGCTAATGAATTATGGCATATTTACATGTGCCCGAAAAATGCATTTCAAACCCCATACTCAGTCCACTCTCTGTCATCATACACATGTTTTGATTACAATTATAAGGGGATTTGTGTTCGCTCAGTATGTTCTTAAAACCATGTTTGCATAAAATGTGAGGTAACCATCCATTATCCTAGCGCCCTCAGTCATCTTCATAATAAACAAACTTCAAAGTCCACGAGGGTAGTAAAACTAGTTAGGCAAATAGATAGGAATATATATGTGGGGTGACCTTAAACTTTTTTTTAAATTTCATCTTTTAAGATACTAAGTAAAAATGAAATACCTTTGAAATAACCCCTGATATAATTGCATAGAGTATCAGTTTCTCTCCTTGAAAAATTGGCGGGACTTCTTCTGGGGCATTGATGACAGAGCAACCTTTAGGAAGGTTCCAAGTTAATGACACATCCGTAATTCCACATTGTACACTGTTCTTCATCACAGACATGACCTACATAAAAGCAAGGCATAGTACACAGGATTATATTAAAATCAGATGAAAACAATTTAATCATTTCAAAAAGTCAATTTATTTTTATTGGAACAAGAAAACAAAAATTTAGTGTTTTTTTTAAATTTTAAGAGAAAAAGAAAATGAATACTGTTCTATCACATTCATATCCCCCCCCCCCATTTGCAAACATTATATATTATGTATATCTAATACTGCACTGGAGAGCTTAAATATTTACACAAATATCATGGTGTATTCTACATGTATATCAAAATAAAGCTTATACCCCATACAAAATTGGGATTGTGTAAATTGCAAATATTCACGTCATCCATCGAGATTTTTACAAGACAAAAAGTAGACTTTTGTATATATATATATATATATATATATATATATATATATATATATATATATATATATATATATATATATATATATAACTTTATATCCTTTTCCAATAAAGAATGTGTGGAAATTTGTTTTATTCTAATTTTCAAATCAAAGTACTGAAAGTACTACTACGAGTTGATGGTATTGATTATATAATGTTTAAATGAGTTGAGGTCTCTAGTCCATATATGGAGTATGTTATATTATGTGCAATGATGAAAGCTATCACTTTAAAATTTGTTCTTTTTGTTTTCTTTGAGAAACAAAATTATATCATTTTATTTACACCTTTCCCATCCTGTATTTTTAACATGTATATTTACTTTTTTAATATTTACTGGAATGTATAATAATTTATCACAAATCGAACCTTTAAACATAGAAAACAAATAGTACTAGTTAGTTTTGGGATTTTTCATAAAATGACAATGTAGCTTGCATTTAAAGTAATTTGTATTTTTACAAAATTCGAAATATTAAAGATACATGTACCACCATTGAAATGGTCACAGACTATCATCATTAAAACTACAGAGAACAGTTTTTGGGCACTCGATATCATTTGACAGAAATATTATATATCAAGAGACTAGAAATTTCAAATAGAGAAAAATGGCACAACTGTTGTAAAGTCATATTACAGTATTAAAACAACTCCTAAATAGACAAAAAAAAACAAACAAACAAACAAAACAACAACAACAACAAAAACAAAAACAAAAAAACAATAAAAAAAAAAACAAGAAAAAGCTTTAAACATACATATCTCAAACCAATAGGCCAAACCTATAATAGTATTACAAGTAGGGAATTATTATTTACAAATAGCGCAAATTCCATTAACATGCTCATTGAATATTTTCACTGTTTTCTTAAATCGACAAACAATTTGACATTTTCAATGCACGTCAATATGTTCCCATTCTCCTGATTAAGCCAGTCTTAAAATTCATATCTTTTACTTTCATTCATATGTATATTTCATAATTCAATTTTCTTGATTTAGTTACTATTGAAATCCAACTCCTTGTCTTTCAAAATTTACATGCACAAATGATTTCAAATCAAATAATTTAGCCACTCTTGAAATTCAACCCCCTGTCTTTTATGATCATTGATATGCGCAATAACATTTTGATTCTCTTGATTACGCTACTCTTGAAATTCAACTTGTTGATATTTAACTGAAATAAGCACATTTTGTATATCATTTCTCTCAGTTTAGCCTTTCTTGAAATTCAACTACTTGACTTTCATTGATACATGTATGCACGTTTAAAAATTTCAATTCTTTCGGCTTTTCGACTGAAGACTTTAAATTCATCACAATGGCATGATATTGACTATTTACATGATCTATCTACTCTTGAATTAATTTACTTTCTTGATCATTTCACATTTATAAATATGCATTTCACATTTAATTTGTCAATAACACCCCACTTAATTTTTTTTGTTTTTGTTTTTATTTATTGCCTTCAGTACTATTAATTCACCTTATAACATGGCCAGCATCTGATAGCAAAACACAGCTGGACATATTAAAGGAAACCACTTTCCAGTGTAGTGCCGACAATCATCACAGGCGTGTTAAGTGACCATTGCTGTATTTAAAGCTTGCTTTAAAACAGATCTAGATTGTGGAAGGCAGGAATTCTCAACAGTGTTTTTAACAGGGAAAAAGAAAATGGAGCACAAAGTTGTTCGCCGCTGAAAAAATCTAACCCTTGAAGAAATCGAAATCTTTTATTGCTTGCACAAGAAATAAAAACTTTAACTTCGAAATTGTTTTTTCAACTAGTATAGCTCATTTCTTTCATTTGAGATTAATAGTTGATTTACTTCTACCTTCTTTACTGCAAACTTCTCGCTTTGTTTACAAACATAAGAAGTGTGTTCTCTTTGTTGAATGATTCATCACTAACGCGGGACAACTGCTCTGTTCATTAGCATAACAGCACCACTAGCACGTCAATCTTTTAAAAATAACCTGGTTTGTACAATGTTCAATTTTGTGAATTTTCTTTAAAAATCTGTTTTCAAAATACTTCTTATTATATAAAACATTTATTGATTTATAAATCAAAACTTTGTTTGCACGACATGTCACTTTGATTGACCGCATGTCCCTAACACTAATTTCTTTCGCGGATGGACACAAATTCCAATAAAATTAATAATAAACATTTATGTTTATAAACACTTCAAAGTATGTCAATATGTCAAGAAACATATTCTTGTTCTGTAGATTATAAAACTATACATAAACCAATATTGTACAAGAACCCGAACGCAAATTACTCAAACGAAAATGTGATTAGTTTCGATACCTTGGGGAATCCCTTACAAGTCACATAACACGAGTTGATACCATCAACTCGTTAAAATGGCGAGAAATAAGATTGGTAACTGATATTGTTTTATACTTCTTTGTAGGTTTTTCTTATCCTTTGGATTTATTATCAATGTTTGTCTTTTTCACCATACCTTAGATTGTAATCTATCACTGTCTTTTAAGAAAGTAGCTTTTCCATTGCTAACTTTGGCGACTTCCCTTATCAGTTCTGTTGAGCAGCCATCTCCAATACCAAAGGTAAACACTCTGCATATAAAGACAACATATAAATAAAACCATGTTAACATGATATTTTCTACAGAGAGACACTTATATTTATAACGAGGAATTACACATCAATTTTTTTTTTATAACTTTAAGATATGATAAGTAGTGGTTTCAGCATTAAAAGGCCAATATTAGCTCTTAATCATTTGATAAGAATGTTTTTCCTATTTTTCATAGAAAATGAAAAAAAGTGTTTTATTTGCTAATAAAATACTTTAGGGTTAAAAATTTGCTATTAATAAATGCATAATGTGAATGTCTAATAAAATATGTTAATAAAGACTGGATGGACATTGTAAATTTTTTAAATAAAACATTATTTATGAAAATAAAACACATAATTTGAGAATATGTTTTAAACCTAAGGTTAACATCTTCATAAAACTAGTCTGGCACATTTTGTTATGGGTAACAATAATTTAAAATAGGTTTGCAAATGCAATCAAATCCAATTATAGATACTTATCTTTTTATAGACATGTACATGTTATAAACAAGATTTTCTTGAGTTTATTGAGGGCAAACTATGGCAACTTTTACATGAACATTATCATCAATCAATAAAAATTGAATTTACGGATTACATGCTTTATTTTGAATGGGTTGTTGATTAATTCATAATTTTTTTCTGGTCGCGCAGGCATACGAAAATAATGTCGTCTCACAAACGTAATATAACGTCATGATGATAATATAACACGTTTGTAGGAAAGTTGTAAAATTCTAAAGTTTTTTCGCAAGAAACTGAGTTAGAACACATGTCCTTTTTTAATAAATCGATTCTAAATTGACTTCAAATTCATTGCATTGAGTAAAATAAAATTCGTCTGCTTCATTTTAATATTATGAGCATGGTTTTGATAAGCGTATACCGACGTGAAAGGCGCATTTTACTATATAATTCATTGAAATAGCGTCATCAACATCAGTGCATTTGAAATACGATTACAGTATAACCACGCAGACAAATCTCAAAGAAATTTCACAAACAAAAATTTGGCTGACAAATTTTTAGCACACGTTTTCAGATAGACAGTAAACCCGCGATCTACCTTAAGAATTACATTCTATCCAAAATAATCGACTGATGGGGAAGAAAGGTAATTATACATTTAATAAGCATGTTATACCTCGTATTTTTCTGCTTTTTCACTAATTTAATTATTTCTGGGATGTTCCAAACTTCTCCATCCGTCAGCAGAAAAACCTAAAAATGTCCTTGTGTTACACTAAAAATTGCTTTTAGTTCCTGTAAATGAGCTAACTTAAAACAAAAAGTTCATTATTATGTTAGAGTTGTCATATAGAAAATATGTATAATTTGAAATATCATTTTTATGCTTGGAATATTTAAATTTTATATGTTTGACTGATAGGTTTTGAAATTGTCTTGAATATGTAAGTACATGCATCTATTAAAAGTTGCTGTAGTAGCAAGAAGATTTTTCTGCCTCTTCATTTAAACAATTCATCTCAAGTGCATAAACAAACCATTCTCGATTTTACTTAACTGTGCTTATAAAGGATTTATCATATATTATTTTGCATAATTCTGATCATTTTCAAGAAAATTGTTCAAGAAATATGAATGCCTTACTTGTCTAGCATAGGAACCAGACGGTTTATTACTAAAAACATTGTCCAGTGGTTTGAAGATTTCTGTTCCTCCCATGTCAGCTTTCATTCTCTTTTGTAGATTCAGAGCTTCCTCTAAATTCTTCTCGTTATACTCTACACTCCTTCAATAAAAGCGAACTAAATCATTACTAGTTTCTTTCTTTGTATGGATTATGTTTTAGCATCTCAGTAAGGTGATGGCAATTAATTATGCACTTAATTGAATCTGTGTTTTTGTCAAAGTGCAACGGTAGTTATGTTATGAGATTCATATATTTAACTCGGATCTATATAGCTTCTTCTTAGAATGCTTGAAACTTACTTACTTTGGGAACAGAGTAGAAAACCTTGATCCAAAGCTGATGACATTGAAGATACAGTTCACAGGAAGACTCTTCAAGAGTAGCAGTAAGGTCTCCTTTGCTTTTTCAATTCGAGAACCATTCATTGATCCTGTTCAAAATTTGATTTATTATATGTACACTAATACATATACTATACAACACTATAGATCACATGGATTTTTGGATTAGGATATTTCTAGGAAGTGTGCAAAAATTAGAGCTATCCAATCCGTAAAAATAAATATTCCCAAAAAGTTTCCGCATAAGAACATATTTCTAAAGCACAAATGTCCTAAATAAATAGAGAAACTTCAGTTTCTGAATATCAGATGATTTGTGCACTAAACCTTAGTTGATTTGAGGAGAAAAGTTAAATTCAATTAAAAAATTTTGTGAAAATTTTACATGTGTTTTACACATATAAAAGGCATGCGTTTCTGAAAAAAATGAAAATAACAAACAGTGATCGATCTTTAAAAAAACCTACAAACAATGCAAATCTGTTAACAGGGCATAAAACACAGATCCTCGGGAAATTCCAGAGAAGTTAGCATCCCGCCATAAGCCCTACGTATTGAACAGGTAGACAGGATATTCCCTAGTCATATTTAGTATAAAAACAAAGGCCTATCAATTTGTATGAAAAACATCAGCCAAAATACGACCTAATGATCGGATATATTTGCTAACAAGGTCATTTTAACGACCATAGAATTTGTGAAATGCTGACTAAAGGAGGTAGTTGACATCCCTATAACATCAACTTATCTGTCAGTAAACTGCATTGGTTTAAAAACTAATCGTACTCGGAGCATGTTCTTGTGTATCATATAAGATTGTAGACACAATATGCAGGTAAAGGAAAAATATTACTACAAAAATAAAGTTGACGGTGGAAAAGTTGAATTCATTTCGTTTGTCATACAATTTACTTGTTAGCTGGTCTTATCACATATAATCATAAAAACTGATGTGGCAGGCTCTGTGGTGTTTTGTATTTCAAGTTCACTGGGATATATCGAGTCGGCATCTCGTATGAATGAAACTAACTATATTGATAATTGATAAAACGTCGTCAATATATCTGAATGTCTGGTTGAAGGCCACAGCAAGTGTTTTCTTTTTCTCATGTAAAAGGTATTGAATAAAGTATACTTCAAAGGAATATAAAAAATAGGTCGGATAATAAAGGAGCACACTTAGTGCCTATCAAAATTCAAACAGTTTAATTGTTGGAAGACATGGTCTCCACAGACTACGTAAATGCTGTCAATAAGGAACTCCAGCATCCTTTTAATATCAACTTCAGAGTACTTAAGTGAGGAATCAGAGAATTTTTAACGAAGTAATTTTGTTGATGACCAATCACAAGTTATGAAAATTTCCGAGTTCCATTTTTATTAAAGAATCAGTTGTCTATATGATATCAAAAAGCCTAGTTTTTAATTTATAATGATAATGTATAATGGTTGTATAAATTGTAGAAAAGTCGTACGTTTTGATGTCACTGACCAATGAAACAAATTGGTGATGTTGAATTTTCTAAAAGTTTTTAGAGTTTTTGAGAATACACTTCTGATTTACACCACTTCCAGAATATGCTGTAGCACAGTGCGTCTGAAGTTCTCCTTTACAACAATTAACATTTTTTTAGAACACATTTTTCTCTGACAGAAGATGCCTGCGCTATGTTATACAACTGACTGGAGAGTTGTGGGTTTATTTCAATGTATATAAACCTTATAAACAGTCTGTGGGTAATAGAAAAATTGATGTGATATTTTTGTAAAATACATTGTATTTATGTTGTCAGTATTTTTTTTTTAAAATACATGAACAATTCAAATTTCTAAAGATTTTTTTAAATTTTGTTTATTTTATATACAACTTCATACAAGTGTTTTTGATGTTTCGTAATATATAAAACCATTTTAAAAAGTAAGCTTGAAGTTAAATCTTACCAGAACGATCAATTACAAAAACAAATTCACACGGCATTTTTGTGTCCAAATCCTTGAATTCTGGGGAAAAATTTATCATCAGTACATCCGTCGATAAAAACGATTCTGTAAAGAAAATAAGGGACAATTTTGGAAAAGAGAATGATAAATATATCATATGAAATTCATTTGAAAGTAAAAATTGGACAAAAGAACCGGTGAATAGATTAAATATGCTTATATTAATTTACTTCCACTGTCTTCCTTTCCTTTCTCGAGCACAGCCCCTGGCTTTTCAAATCCTTTGTAGTGTAAAACTAACGTGAAATCACATCCTTGTTTGAGCTGTTTTGATGATGTCATCTGTAAGTAAAAATGATTGTAATCATAAAAAGATTTCTAAATTGTATTAAATTGTATACTTAATTACTGTTTTAATAACAAGAAGTCTGTTGGCATGCCAAAACAAAGAGTGTGCTAAAATGCCAACTATCTGCAATGTATAGTTTCTGAGAAAACTGCGACGAAAATTTGTTACGGACAGACAGACACACAGAAACAGTATACCCCCCTCTCTTTCGGAGCAGCGGCATAATTATTCACTTTATGAAAACATCAGCGTGAAACAAAGGAACTTATATCATCTCAAAGAAGGTGGAAAAATTGTTGTACAGTATGCCATGTATCAAACTTTGTAACGAAATTCAATGTCATTTCAAAATTATCATCCAAATACGTTTTATTTTTAGACGGTGGCTATTTATAGCCACAGGCTATTGCTGCTGGTCTGGGCGATGAATAAACAACAGTGTAAAATCACGGGGACCCTAGCGGCGACTTTTGCAGAGTCAAAATAATGAAAGTGGGGTCGTTTCGATGTTCGAAAATAAAATGTACATGGTTCTCAAGTTATTTCAATGACATTTCGTTGATGGGCGCAAAGTTTAATTCCTGATATTTCCCGTTTTAATATTTCTCGCCTCATGAATATTCATTAAACTACACCGACTTAATGTTAATTCGTACAAAAACTGATTCATATATAAGGAGTCAATTCGTATGCAAACCACAAAAGTCAATTCATACATAAAGTTTGTTGTGTATGAAACAAATGCAAAAAGTTAGTTCGTATACACGTCCTTTTTTACGTTGTGTAAATGTAAAATTTCAATAAAATTTATTAAAAGTAAAAAAAAAAAAATCTGGGGGAAAAATATTTATGGATAATGGTTTCACATTACACCTTACCATCTTAGGAAATAAAATATTTTTTGTTAAACCAACACACTCTCGGCGGTTTCTTCGCTGTTGGATGTGTGACAAACACTTATTATACTAGATGTTCCCAATTTGGTATTCCCTAATTACGAGATACTCCATGCTTGGAAAGCGTCAATCCCCATCCCCAAATTTCTCCATTTCCGAAAATTCAGTTAACATGATTCGAGGACTGCGTATTCCTTGTTGCAGAACTGCATGTTTTATTTGAGACGTTTTGTGAAATTTTTGTACAATAATACTTATACAGTTTATTGAAATTTTACGGTGTTAGAAAAAGATATATTTTCGGAATGGAAAAAAATCACGTCCTCTTAAAGTTTACATAAAAGAGAGTTGTTGAAGGCAGATACGATGCCATTTTGCAAAGTTAATTTCGGTTCTGTCTAAAAACAAAAGTCATTGCCTAATTATCTCGGACACAAAAACTACTAAAAGGATGCTAATTTATCAAAGCTATAATTATAAGACTGTGACGAACAAAAGTTACCCATATATTTCATTTGTATTTGAAAATTCTATCGTGACTCGAATAAAATTTACCCTTTAAAAACTGTAAGAAAAAAAAAACTACACAAATGCATGTACATGAAATATTAAGATTTTCTTGCGAATTCAGTTGACTTAATTTAGGGGATCCAAAGATAAATTCTATTTCATTATCTTTCAGCATATGATTTATGTCGCACGATCTACAGTACATCGCCAAAAGTGATTCATCATTTCCCTTTTTACCATATATTTTAAGAAAAGTTAGTTTTTTTGTTGTTTTTTTAATATTGTGAGTTCAATTTAACTCCAGATTAGCAAAGTTTGATAATTAACCACTGAGTATAAGAATTTAAATTATAAAATCACAATTTCTGTTTAACAACTTCAATTAATACATGTCCTCATCATACTGACCCAAATATAAAATAACTCATCAAATATATGTATTGTAAAAAATTGCAACAAACGTTCATAATTTCCAGATCATTTTACAGATTCTCATATTAATTTATTTAATTTAATTCATTCATGCCAGTGGCCAGTAATTAGAGCGTTTGCTCTAGAGTCAGGGAGTAAGGAGTCGATCCTTAGGTCGCGGGTTCGAATCCCACTGCGGGACGTGGAGACCGGTCCTTCAGATGAGACCGTTAAACTGGGGTCCCGTGTCGCATTAAGTGCTGGCCAGAAAAAAGATCCCTCACTGCACAATGGCCCTGAGTGTTGAGTGTAGATATAAAATTTGCAGCCCACCAATGGCAATGGTGGCGTCTCATTATGAGTGAAAAATTCCCGAGAGGGACGTTTTAATTAAAACAAACAAACAATCAAACAAAATCATTCATGCCACCGTCTATCAGTACTCACAGTACTTTGATTTCAGTACGCATGGGTTTAATATAAAGTATACCTTATTTTCGATTGTATCTGCCACCACATCAAACTCCATCTTGTTTCCAGAAACGATAAGATTTTTACCTCCATCAACTACAGCTTCCATTGTCATTGTAAAGTTAGAACAGTATGTCATTCCAACATCGCTCTCAGCTGTTTTGATCATTGTTGTATTGCTCTCATCTGGATTAGATTCATCTTTTGACATGTTTGATGCTTAAAATAAAGAAAATCAAAACATAGATCTCTTTGATTCATTGAAATATAAGCGTGGTATTTTAATTTGTATTGAAAATTTGCAGAGATTAAAGGTCAACCACTCTTAAATTTTTGAAATATTGAGTTTTTTTTTTTAATATATATACATGTATACCAGAGGCACAAGTTAGAGCAGTCTTTATAACAACATAACTATCGTTAAAAATTACGCAAGATGTTATTCTTCTTTCAAATTCCTGTGAGAGAAATTGAAACGGGCGGAGTTACGTACTGAAATCATATGGCACTAAGTCAAGTTAAAATGAGAAAATAAAAAAATTGACAGTTTGTCAATTTCTGTGTGTTTGAATAAATAGAGAAATAAAATAAAAGTTGTGGCATTTTAAGTTTTTAATAGAGTTACTGTGAGTACTGAGCTAAAAAAAAAAAAAAAAAAAAAAGATACCTCCCGCTCCCATCGGAGTTAAACGGCAAAGTCCATTTTTTGCTGTTAGAAATCCAATATATATTTCCGATCAGAACGTGAGATAGGAGGTGCACAGTGGCACTATGTAATAAAGAGCATGCAGATTAAATTTCATTCAGTGGAAAAAGAGGAGTGTCGGATAAGAGATGAGTAACCCCAATATTAAAGAGAGAATGGCAGTGTCCGGGGTTTGCTATGGAAAACCCAAAATATCTGTCCGACCGAAACAAAAAATAGGTGTACAATTTTAATATGTAATAAAGATTCTATAAAAGTCTCATTAAATTTTATTCAGTGGTATTGCGTGTAAAAGATGTGTGCCCAAAATTGTTACCGACGTACTGACGGACACCCCCATAACCATAACCCTCGACCCGCTTGTGGGTATTAAAAATACATTTGGAGAATAACTGAAATTTTTCACTCTAGCAAATTTTGTAAAAAGAGCTAATTAATGCTCTAATCATTGGAAGACAGAAGGTAAACAATTTAAAAAGACACCTTATATTGCAGGTTTGTCGTGTTTGAAACAGTTCATTTCAAAGTGTTAGATAAATTACTAGAAACTTTAATTAATGATTTTTTTAAATCGATTCCCCTTATCCTTTGAGTTGTGTATATAGAAAACGATTTCAGAGATTAATTTTCTTTCAGACTTACAGCAATCCGGAGCATATCTTGGATTAAGAACTGTTGGGAGCATAAAAGTCCCTGTATTATCGGAGGACAAATCCAGCTCCTTTGCATAAGCAAATGTGAGTTTAGCATCTTTCTTGGCAGGGAGATTTCCGAGTTTGAGACGAAATATATCTCCAGCGTTGTCGTCTTCTCCCATGTACATGGCAGTATGGCCAGAATCAATAGCATCACGGTATGTCTCTTTTGCCTTTTACGATTTTAATCAACAAAATTTAAAAAGATGAGATGTATTTCAAAAAAAAAAAATGAATTAAATTTTGAACACAAAAAATGCATAGCCACCTGTGATTTTTCCTGAACCTCTGCTACAATGGTCCTGCCGTCTATCTTGGCTTCAAACTTGTAGACCGCTGCCTCGGTGTCCAACGGAAAGACAAACTCTGTCTCGATGTTCTTGTCCGAATCATTAATGTAATGAAGGTCAGAGGTCACGTTGGCAATGAATCCATGAATCGCTACCTGAATGTTGATTTTCTTTAGCGGAACTGTAAAATGTTTGTTCAAATAGAAAAAAAAAATAAATTACATATATTATTAAGAGGAAAAATCAAAGGTCAGATAATTTTAATTACTTCCTGAATTGAGACTTTCAAATTTTTGATTGATTGATTGATTGTATGTTGTTTAACGTCCCTCTCGAGAATTTTTCACTCGTATGGAGACGCCACCACTTGCCGGTGGAGAGCTGCAAATTTTGTCCTATACTCGGCACTTATGGCCATTGAGCAGTGAGGGGTCTTTTTCGTGCCAGCACCTACTGCGACACGGGGCCTCGGTTTATACGGTCTCATCCGAAGGACCGGTCTCCACGTCCCACAGTGGGATTCGAACCCGCGAGGTAAGGATCAACTCCTTACTTCGAGACTCTAGAGCAGACGCTCTAATTATAACCACTGCGCCACGCGGGCGACTCAAATTTTTGAAACAAGCCATTTAAAATATTAAAGAAGATAAAAATAGCTATAGGCTAAGTTTATATCTCTAAAGGGGTTATCTATTATTTTTTGTTTCTTTATATACCCTTAATGCGCACAATACAATATCTGTCGTATAGATATGTAACTTACCACATCGATTTTGGGTCAGTGACGTTAGTCCATATCTTGATCTACTCATGATGGTTTTAATAGGCAATTCACGCTGAAAGGTAATAAAGCCGATTTGGCAATGACAAATTTTCAGTACAATACAGTAAAAAAAAATAACACTACAGCATACAGAATGTTTGGTTCATTAGAAGCCTACACTAAAATACATTTTATTAACAGGGAATTTTTTACAGTTAAGTCAGGCCATGTATTTAACCTCACAACACGTAATCCTATCCTATTTATCCTGTTGTTTATGTTGCAATGACTTCAATACAGATTACTAGGGAAAGAAAGGGGGTCTTCCGTTAATAATCCATTCATTGTAACACTATTAATATCCGTTGATGTACGGAATACGTATACAAGTATGTCTATCCCCAGGTATGAGGACAGGAAATGCTATAAAATTTACATATCATTTCATATCAGAGCTTTGTGTTTTTTGAGGACTGCGCATGCCACCCACCCGAAATTTTCATAAAATTGTATCCACCTTCCAACAACATATCTGTAACAAAAAATGATACCTGTGCAACAACTGTGTTTACATTAGTTACATGCCAAGTGTATATAAAGGTAGGTCACGGATGTTAATTGCATACGGATTTATGTGGCGATTATCGATTTCGATCATATCTCGTTCATATACATGTATTTTACGGACTTATTTTGTCAACAACACTACCACAGTCATTTAAAGTTTTATATCTACTTACCTGCAAAGTCGTAGAATTGGAATTTTAAAAGTAATCATTTATTTCACAGCTTAACACGTCCCCACCTTGGTTTAATATACGCACGAAAGGAAAATCCTGTCATGTATAAAAATAGAAACATCCTATAGTAAACTCATGTATGAAATATATGGAGATAACGAACAGTATTCAAGCTTAAATGTCCATTAAACAATACAAATTTTGGAGCAGAGCAGGTGCCATGGAGGAGTGAGCATCCCCTGCTGACCGGTTACACCCGCCGTCTGCTCCTTGTCATGATCAGGAAATAACGGAAAAATCCGTCGACAATTCAGTGTGTAAATAATGACCTAACAAGTAGTATGAAAAACAGAAATATCAAACTCTTAAATCAAGTTCGGCGAGGGGGATTTTACTCATTTTCACTGTAATCCCTTTTTACTGATGCCCTTCAGGGAGGTTATATAATTCTTTATGTATACACTTATAAGAATGCCTTCAACCCTCTTTTATACATAACAATAAAATAACTTAGGTGTGAGCCAAACAAGCTTGGCAGGCAGCAGGCTTTTATTTTTATTACAAATACATGCTGCATAACAAGACAAATTGACAAATCCTTGTTATTTAACTAAACCATGATTTAAATATTTATATAAAGTATCCCCATAATAGACATTAAAAACCACGCAGGAAAAACCATAGATAAAATATTAAAGAAAAACAAACTATAAAAACCTGTGTCCAAACGCAAGTGTTTAGTAACGTCTAGGGGTGATTATCGGACTTATTCATAATAAAAATATAATTTTGCCAAAACAAAAAATGAGACTGGCTTAGAATGACCTTATCTTTACGACATTGACCCTTTATACTGCATTCCTATGGTCCACCTTTTATTACTACGCATAGCCATTCAAACGCGTTGCTATCATACGTTTTCCCGCTATTCTCCGAAACGCGGGAAAACTCTTTAATTTACTTACAAGAATGCTCTCAACAACACAATCTAGGTGTGAGCTAGACAAGCTTAGAATGAAATGTTCAAAAGTAAGCAAAACATGCAAACATTATGCAAAATAATTATCGAAAATGAATGAATTATAAAATAGGTGGCATAAAAACACCCTTGATTTTTTTTAATATATACTTACGTATTATATATTTATATACGTGTGTATAGTCATAATCCTAGATTTTACGAAAGGGAAAGTCTGCTCTCTAGGCTATCTTTCACATATCCATCCTTGGACGAATCAGATGCCCATCTACCGTGTTTCTTCCAGCATCGCTCCTAAGTTACCTTAGAATTTGCTGCAGCCGTCGACCCACCTGAACGCAGAGAATGTAGACCAATATTGATATTTCCCATAATTTATTTCAATTTTGACAACATGTACTCCTTTGCCCTAGTATAACTAAGTTTTTTTTGTTTTGTAAATGACCTTTAAACCGTCTTTAGATTTAAACACGGACTTGAACAAAAAGTGACTCTAGGAAATGTCTATATTCCCTAGAGATATATACTGTAACGTTGTAACATTTTTACTGGACAAGCCGAAGTAACATACGCAGAAATTAGAATTTCGTTTTCTTGTCTATATTGATTCACACCTGCTGAAATCAAATTGTTTTGCACATTTTTTCAACGTTTAGCTCTAAAAAAAAATAATTAAATTGACAAATTGTATTACCTAAAATTCATTAAGCAGCGATTTAGCATTAGCGGCTGCGAATGTCAACTATTAATGAAAAAATTTATGGCATTAAGTGTTGCAATTGCAACGCTTAATGATATTTCTATCATTAAGCGGCGTTTTATCATTAGCGGTTGCTACAATACCCCAACAATTGTCAATATTTGGAAAAAACTTTTTTTTTATTTCCCAACCGTCACTATCGAAACATCTGCTAAGCAAATTTGCTTGAATGTTTTTTCCTCCTAACAACCAATAAATATCAAACATAATTTGTAAATTCAGAATTTTTCCATTAATTTTAATAGCAATTCCATGCAAATGAGACTTTCTGCTACCGACTTCCAAAATTCTGCAAACATTTTTGCTGTCAGTATACTATGCGACTTTTTTTACCCTGAATAGTTTCTCCTATAGTATTCAATGCAAACACCTAGTAATTGCTTCTAGTTGCTTCATTCCACGTGTAACTTTTCATGGATTCCTTTCATCTCCAGAGACCAGTATCTCTATAACCTCTGAATTTTCTACGTCAGCTGCGAAACCTGAATCAGAAGCATCGGTAAAAGAATTTTAACTCTGAAAATTTACTACAAGTCTTAATTTCTTTACTATTAATTGACCTTGAATTGCCTTCCAAAGTTAATTCTAATTCTCCTAAAGATGTAAACTTAATTCAATACATGAATTCCAACTGCATCTTGTCAATATATCTTGATATAAATATCTGGTGTTGAGGGAACCGCATATCCTATAACGGCTTCCATAGATATGAATTCCGGACCCACTATACTAGCTATAGATTTCACCCGAAAGCATCATAAAACGCCTAGACTGAAATTAATGTACACAGCCTCGATACACTTGAGTAGCTTATTAATTTTCTCTGGGGTTTCTTTTAAAACACCGTTAACCGTATCCAATTCGAAACCTAATCATACTATATTTTGTTGTGGAAACCAGACACTTTTGGAATCCGCAATTATAATAAAGTCGCATTTGATAATATCACTGAGTGAAGACGCTTTATCAAATTCACTAGAGCCAGCCAGCTAAACCATCATCCAAGTACATAACGATCTGAAAACTCAGTGATCTCCTATACTGAACTACTTCCCCAAAAGTTTTGTAAAAATAATACATTGAACACAAAATATTCAATAACACCATTGATTTCCCATTGAAAACCTAAATATTTTCTATGATTCTATGATGCTCAAATATTTCAATATGATGATTTTAAAGCGAAACTAAATAAACAAGATGTGTTTGTGAAACACTGATGCCCCCGTATGGCAGGTTATGGCGAAGGTTAAAGTTTCTTCAAATGCAAGTCAAAATCCAGTCCAAAAGATAAGAAATGTTGATACCCAAAGAAAGGTCTTGTCTCGAGGAATACACCTATGAAATTTGAAAGACCTAGATACAACTGTTCAGAAGTTATGGCGAAGGTTAAAGTTTTTTTAATAAAAGTCAAACGTCAAAGTCAAGGTCAAAGTGGTTGGTATCCAAAGGAAGAACTTGTCACAAGGATTACATATGTGAAGTATGAAAGCCCTAGCACCAACCATTCAAAAGTTATGGCCAAGGTTAAAGTTTTTCAAAAGTAGGTCAAACTCCTAGGTCAAGGTCAAAGGGGTTGGTATTCAAAGGAAGGTCTTGTCACAAGGATTACATATGTGAAGTATGAAAGCCCTAGCATCAACCATTCAAAAGTTATGGCCAAGGTTAAAGTTTTTCAAAAGTAGGTCAAACTCCTAGGTCAAGGTCAAAAGGTCAAAGTGGTGGTTGCTATCCAAAGGAAGGTCTTGTCGCAAGGATTACATATGTGAAGTATGTAAGCCCTAGCTCCAACCATTCAAAAGTTATGGCCAAGGTTAAAGTTTTTCAAAAGTAGGTCAAACTCCTAGGTCAAGGTCAAAGGGTCAAAGTGGTTGATATCCAGAGGAAGGTCTTATCACAAGGAATACACATGTGAAGTTTGAAACCCTAAGCACCAACTGTTCAAAAGTTATGGCCAAGGTTAAAGTTTTTCAAAAGTAGGTCAAACTCCAAGGTCAAGGTCAAAAGGTCAGAGTTGTTGACATCCAAAGGAAGGCCTTGTCACAAAGAATACACATGTGAAGTTTGAAACCCCAAGCACCAACTGTTCAGAAGTTATGGCTAAGGTTAAAGTCTCATAAAATTTTGCAAAAGTAGGTCAAACTCCAAGGTCAAGGTCAAAAGGTCAAATATGATGGTACCCAAAGAAAGGTCTTGTCACAAGGAATACACATGTGAAATATGAAAGTCATAGCTCCAACCAATCAAAAGTTATGGGCAAGGTTAAAGTTGACAACAGACAAACAGACAAACAGACAAACGGACAAACAGACAAACGGACAAACAGATAAACAGACAAACAGACAGACAGGACAAAAACAATATACCCCCGGGATCTTTCGATCCGGGGGCATAAAAATTACCTTTTTGAACAATTTCTCTAGCAACTTAAACATCTTCCATTCTGAACAAAAGATCGCAAATACAACTACTGATGTGCCAACAGTCCAACACTAAACGAGGTTTACTTGCTTTGTTGAAAGCAAGAGTCAATAGATTTACAACAAAAACTTAGAGCCTGTCTCTTTACTGTTGCTTGTGCAATCCCTTACTCAATGACCGGCTAGACCGCATTTTAAACATGTTCCCGACTTTTATCTGCCCTCGTATGACTGAATTTGGCGTTGGTGGTTCTTTCCGGGTATGGGTTGATGCGTCTGGCTGCTCTCGCCTTTTATATACGCACCTCTTTTAAATTCTTTTCGGCTCTTATTTCAGCTCTCAAAATGCGTTTTTCGCCCTCCTCGTCAGACGCTAGTTCGTGAAAGATTCTGCTAATTTAATTATTGTTTGCCGTTAGTGAACAAGCTCTATACCTGAAGATAGTGCAGCTGAAAGCCATTTCTGATTCTCCTTCGCTCAGACTAGTATTGACCTCTATCAGATTCTTTCTAACGCTGTTGATTAATTTGTATTGAGCTTCGTTTCCCTTTTACTTAAAGACAAATGTCTTGTCTTTCTCGTTCGCCGCTTGAAGCTTGGACATTGTTGTTCATGCTGCTGTCGTTGTTGTTTAGATATTTTCTGCTCAAACGAGGATAGTTTTGGAGTCCATCATTTATTAAATGCCTTTTAGAGGAACTTGGATTTAATTCTACAAGTGGTAATCCAACTTATACTCATGGTTCTCTTTCTAAGGAAGAAATTCTTCAAAATCATATGTCAGTTTTGAATATTTTTAATATTCCGAACAACCAAAATGAATTTGAATTACCATTTCTATATTGGATTCCGAAACTTCATAAAAATCCTTACAAAGATACATAGCGGTTTCCAGTAAATGTTCTACCAAGCCTCTTTCTTTACTCCTCACTAAAATATTAACAGTAGTGAAGAAGGGGAAACTTCAAGAGTACTGTGCAACAATATATTCGAGAAGCGGTGTAAATCAATGTGGATACTAAATCAATGTGGATACTAATTAAAATCCAGGCTTTTTGATATCATTAACAGCTGCTTTTTCACTAAAAATGGAACTCGTAAATTGACTTAGCTTGTCATTGGTCATTTGCAAAATTATTTTGTAAAAAACATTCTGATTGTACGAGGGGTGATCAAAAAGTTCGCGAACGAATTGAATAACTTCCTTAAAAGAAATAAAATGAGGTTTCAGTGTTCATTATTTTTTAAAGTAGTCCTCTCCAATTTTAATGCATATCTGCCATTGTTCTGCCCATGTGCGAATCACGTGATCCAGGCGGTCACGTGACATGCTTCGTAGCGGTCTGTTCACAGAAGCTAAGAGATTTTTCCTAGTCTTATATTTCTTACATGCAAGTAATTTTTTACAACTAGAACAGACCATCTGTCAGAAATGGCCAACTAAGCAATAGGATGGGTGGATGAGGATATCCCTTCCTAGAATTAGCATGATGATCATCACATCCCGAGTCCTCTGTCTCAAGAGCGTCGATTATCCAATGTGGAAAAAGTATGGGCGCCTTCTTTTTTTCATATCTCATATGTTTAAAGTCTAAAGTAAACGATATTTTAGGGATTTAGTAATTATATTATTGCTCAGATATTCAACTATTTTTCATACTGTAACTTGGCGATCTTTCAAAACAAATTTCTCAACTAAGGACACATCTTTTTACCGGCTTGCTTTCGCTGGTCAACAGAACAAACATAATTTTTAACCATCTCCCTGCCTTCACTAAAACATTCAATCCAATTAATGATTGAACTTCTGTTAAGTCTTTTGTCTTCATAAACCCTGTACAAATTATCATATTCTACTGTAAAGAAATTTCCGAGATATACGTTAAACTTTACAGCCGTTCGTTGCTCGAGTACGACTGAGTCAACTATTTTTTGTCTCAAGTGACCTACATACTGACGTCATTTTCACATTGTGACGTCACAAACACGGAGCAAAACATTATTTAATATCTGCTATTTATAGAACATATGTATGACTATATGTGTGCCAAATTTCATTCTGATCTGAATTGTGGTTTTTTAAATATAGAGATAGTTCGCGAACTTTTTGATCAACCTCGTACACACAAGTACTCTGAAGTTGACATTTAAAAGATGCTTGAGTTCCTGATCGACAATATCTATGTGGTTTTTGGAGACCAGGTCTTCCAACAATCTATTGGAATTTCCATGGGTACCAATTGCGCCCCGTTCTTATCAGACCTTTTTTGTATTCATATGAAGCAGAATTTGTCCAGAATCTGAAAGATGAAAAGAAGAAAACACTTTCTGTGGCCTTCAACTTGACATTCAGATAAATCGCCCCCCGAAATTAGTGTTCCTTGCACTGCTAGAGACTTGCTTAGAATGACCTTAACTTTACGACACTGACCCTTTACAGTGGCCTTCTCGTGGCCTGCCTTGTATTACTACGCATAGTCATTCAAATGCGTTGCTATCATACAACGTTTTCCGGCTATTCTCCGAAACGCGGGAAAACTCGATTCTTGATGATCGACGTAGTCCTCCTCGACCATAAATAGCGTGCAGGGATGTGGTTAGTCGTGTTTTATATAGCCATCAATATATTTCAAGTTTTAACTGAATTTTACTTGCACACTATCTTCAAACCATCTAGATTAAAGGCAGCGAAATAATCACTTTTCCTTGACTTTGTCCTTTTTCACGAAGAACTAGCTGCTATAAAAATGTTCAGGTAAATGTGAAATTATCTTTCCCCTTTGAGAGCAAGTCCTCCATAAACAATTTCAAAGCATTGAAGCAGTAACTAACTGACCATCGTTCTGTGTATATCTTTTTTTTTTGGAAGAATGTATACGAATTGACACTCATTGAAATCGTCTCTCATTAATCATTTACGAGTTCCTTACCTCGGCGGAGATGAGAATTTCCCGTCCTATTATTATTTCATGAATTCCAACAATAAATTTCTCCTAACCAATTATTTTGGCAGAACTTATTTTTCGGTTTTCCCACCCTGAAACATCATCACTTTTAATTCTCTGACTTGTGTCGTACATGTAAAAGCTCCCGTCAAGAAAAAATTGCTAAATTCGTTGTCCTTGTCAGATGATGTAGGAAAGGGATATATTTTTGTTATATTTTCCCTATAATAAAGTTGTTTTCTCTTTCCTTTCATCGCATTATTAACTATTAGTTCATCTTCACTGCGGTAAAATTACTTAATAGAAGTTGTCAAAATCTTATAACTTTCTTAAATAATGACATCTTGCAAATAATAAAAAAAACATCAGGTATACATGTACATGTAAAACTGTTATATACCTTGAAGTAAAAATTTTCTATGAAGAAGAAATCCTTAACACTTTTTCAAAATGGATAAAAGAATAACGTTTATGTTATAATCTCGCTACTAACGATTGAGATGCAATACGAGAACCATCTATGCTTCTGTATTCAGTAATTCAGAAGTAACTAAAGAATTAGCTGGATTACATGATCAGTATGTACTGATCCCAGATTAAAATGCAGGTAACAATATGTCCTAAGTATGTTATTACAATTGCATTTTAGAGGAACTTGAATTTAATTTTACAAGTGGTAATTTAATCAAACGTATAATTCCCTTTGTAAGGGAGATGTTCTTCAGAATCACATGTCAAATTTCAATAATTCAATATTCAAAAAAACCAAATTGACTTTGAATTACGACACCTATATGCCCTGCGTGGCGCAGTGGTTAGAGCGTCTGCTCTAGAGTCGCGGAGTAAGGAGTTGATCCTTACGTCGCGGGTTCGAATCCCACTGTAGAACGTGGAGACCGGTCCTTCGGATGAGACCGTATAAACCGAGGTACCGTGTCGCAGTAGGTGCTTACACGAAAAAGATCCCTCACTGCTCAATGGCCGTAAGTGCCGAGTATAGGACAAAATGTGCAGCTCTCCACCGGCAAGAGGTGGCGTCTCCATATGAGTAAAAAATTCTCGATAGGGACGTTAAACAAAATACAAACAAACAAAAAAAACGACACCTATATTGGGCTCCATCATAAAAATCCTTACAGATACATATAGGGATCTGGTAAATGTTGTAAATTCCAAGCCTCTTTCCTTACTCGATCCTCAAAAATATATTAACAGCAGTAAAGGAGAAATTTCAGCAGTACTGTGAAACATATTCGTGAAGTGGCCTTAATTAAATGTAGATACTTGAATACTCTAAAGAATTTTTCTAATTTGATATCACAAATTTTACCAAAATCATAAGGATTAAAATGTTTCTTTTTAACACATTAAACCACCATTCCCCATGGTAAATTAGAGATCAGGCTGTTACACATCACACAAAAACACCCTCAAAGTTGATATTACAAAAATAAAATACCAAAAAATTAAATTAGTTTATAAATATTCCTGTATTCGAGACAGTTACTGTTAATTTAAAAAATGTAATTTTACTTTGTAATGATTTTGTAAACAAAATTAATATATATAAAGTTTGATGTAAAAAATGTAATTTTACTTTGTAATGATTTTGTAAACAAAATTAATATATATAAAGTTTGATATAACTAAACTTACATACACTTATAAAACAAACAAACAAATGATCCTCTCTTGTGATACTCTTTACATACAAATGAATAACTTTGAATGAAAGATGGTGTCTCCTGATAGTTTTAATCAATGCTAATTAACTACTCAATCACACTTTCAGCAAGTAATATAACGTCTTTTCCCTCTAACTCCATGGTTTCCAGCCATTTCAATGCCTTCTCTTCTATTAACTCCCATTCTTTTTTATGCGCTGAGCATTCTTTTCTTAAATATGCTATCGCCAGCCCGGTTGCCCACACACTGAGATTCTGAAATGAAAAAAGCTAAGATAAAAAACAGTGATCGATCTCAAATTCTTCTAAAACAACACAAATTAGTGAACAGGACATAAAACAAGTATTCCTGGAAAGTCCACAGGTGGGATCAGGTGTATAGGAGAAGTAAGCCCCCCCCCCCCCCCCCCGACGACAAGTCACAGCTGCCATGAACATTATGTATTGATCAGGTAGACCGAGTAATTAACAATGGTGTAACAATTGGTATGAAACATAGTCAAGATACTACCCAATGATAGGTTGTATTTGCAAGCGAGGTCATCATAACGACCATAGAATTTTCGAAATGATGTTAAACGAGGTTATTGATATCCCTGTAACATTAACTTATTTGTTGGAAGTCTGCCTTGGTTTAAAATTTAAAAAGAGATGATACTCAGGGCATGCTCTGTTCGGATAAATAAACACGACAGATGATGGAATATTACTTGAAAGGGGCTTGGTAGCGCATTTGCTGAAACCCACAATTAATTATCACGTTCATTTTTATCAGAATCAATATGAAGTCAAGCAAACATCCCATCGATTGCATATTCTACTTTGAAAGTTTTTCCTTTCTTCAGAATTGTATTATTTCATATAGAGACACTATTATGATTTAAAAATACAGTATGACCCTATCCTGCAGGCTATTGTATTGTTTGAAAGATTGCATATCAGATATAACTAAAATTGTAGTTTATACATGTAAGTGTTCTACGACATTCACCGAAAGCTAATTTTTGAAAAGATGTGCTAAATGTGAACGTGTCACTCCGGACCACAGATACTTGACGTTAAATACATTGAGTACGAGGGTTCTTCGAAAAGTTCGTGAACTGATGCGATAAAACTAATACTATGTAGTCTATGCTTACAAAATTTTTAATGAACATAAAACAATAAGCTTGATACCTTGAATATTTACCAAATTATCATAAAATAGAAAAAAGACATTATATGATCACCCGGCCCTGTCGTCATTTAGTTTCATGACGTCATTGTTTTTCAATGTCCGCATTCTCTACATCATAGACTTATCTTGATGAGTTTCCTTGGAGTTAAGTGAGGATTTAAACCCGTCTTGTTTATATGATTTTACAATGTCATAAACAGCTGATTTCGATGCATATAATATTGTAAATAAATCTGAATGATCCTCACTTGATTATAACAGCATATTTGCTTGTCGAAGTTCAACATCTATCATGATGAACGTCACTTTTCGACGTGACATACTTTGAACACCCTTACTACAAATCGACATTAACTTTTACATCTCCTGTCTCTAATCTTTTTCGGCGTTTAAAAACAAGTACTCTGGATGCATTTTATTTTTCAGTAGCCCATTTAAATATTTCTTAGGTCTATGTCAGTTTTTCCAGAGGTTGAAACTTTATAGAATGTTGGAAAAAGAAACCCGCACTTCCAGAAATCCATTAAAAATGATGTTTTTAATAGAAAAATAAAACAATATCTAATAATCTAATACATAAGAAGAGATTTTAAGTACTTTTCTTAGCATCAAGCTAAGGCTTCAGTGTGCTTTTTCAATTTATGAATATATATATACAATATACATATTTATTATAAAACCTTTTCTTTCTCTAAGAAATAGCAAATCTTAAAGCAATATGAGCTGCATTTTTGAGAATTTTATTTGCTGTTAAAATGTGTTATTATGATAATTTACTTGTATGTAATTTAAACCTTTTTGATCAATTTGACAGGAATAAAATAACAAATAGTTTCAGAATAAAGGATTATGTACAATCAAGTTTATAGTATTATATAAGAAATCAATATTATACAGGACAACAATAATGTATTTTGCTTCAATCAAAGCTTATAAATAATTCTTCCATCGCTAATATGAACAACAGAAAATTATATGACGTTCTTTTTCTGTCATTGATATAGTTAATTACAATATTGCAACAAAAATTTCTAACATCAAAGTTGCAGCTCATATTGCTTTTAAAAAATTAAATTAATTAATAAAAGTCCTCATGGAATATAGAAAGTGAACCTAGCATACCACATGGAGATAGGGCGTGGACGTAAAATGGGTGCAAGGTTTGACTTAAGAATATTATGTACAAGGCTTCATTATATCAACTGACAACTAAGAACAACATACTGTATCTTTAACTCATTGAATACATATCACAGCAACTTTCATGCAATGTCTTTTTATTTTAAAAACCAAAGTACCTCTAAGCAGAAATGAACTTTAAAATATATAAAGTAGTAAAAAGAGCCACAGTGAGCATATTTATCGTCTTATAGATATATTAGCAAATCTTGAGCAATGTAAATATTATACCTGCACTACAGATGATTCCTTTAAATCGTCAAAACTCTTTTCTGAGAAGATCGGCAAAACTTCTGGTGAGTTCCCATGATCCATCAAACTTCTGCAATTCAATGAGTTCCATCATAACTGTAGTTTTCTCATCTTCTCGAACTGAATCTGAAAACATTTCACTGTTACATATATATATACATATATATATACATATATGTATGTTTGTGTGTGCGAGTATGTGCGTATGTGGCTCTACAATACTGTCACGTCAATTAAAGCATCAAAAAATTGTCGACATATCAATTGCACCCTTGAAAACAAAAAATAAATTCAACAATTTTTACTTCTGCAATTTTAGTCTCTTTTTTAAATAAATCATACATTTTAATTGTCAAAAGTATGTTAGAGAAAAAAAACCCCGAAGTATAAGTAATTAACAATTAATTAAAAAAAACGTTTAAATTAAAATCTAATTACTTTTTAGGGTATTTACATTCTACTCACAATATGATTATTAACAGATATTTTATCTCGTATTTTTTCAAAGTGCAATCCTGCCAATATGTAAGGTTTCACAAGCAGACTTACTTAAAAATTGGCATGCACCATCATCAACATTTTTTTTTACATAATTCACAGAAATTTTAATAAAAGAAAATAATCATTCAAAATAGCTCATGGCGCAACACCGACGACGTCAAAACCTAGCTCGTGGAATTTTTGAATTTGTTCAGGACTTGTGCGACTTTAAAAATTCGTTCGAAGCAGAAATTCGATATTGAATTTGATTTTCTTTTAGTTACCAAGTTATCCATTTCACACGTAATACAGTTCAGAATAAATCAAGGAATTAATTCTTTCAATAGTCTTTTCCAACCCCGATCATAAACTTAACTGCTTGCATAGTTAACGGCGGTCTACACGTACGACGTCCAACTCTAGACTTTTCAGTTTGTCGTCATTTATGTTGGTCTACCAAACGCTTCTTTCATCGAATAACCAGTCCATCCATCTTTGAACCTCTTTGACAATGTTTAAACAGTGTTCGATACACGTATTTGTGTCGTTCCAGCTGTCTACCCGTGTTAACAGGAGTCATACCCTGCTCCACACCGTACTGATTGATAATTTGGTGCGCCGCATTATCGCAGGACGTCGCCGTTTTTTACCACACCTAACTAATGGCGTTTGGTCGTATAACGTCATATTTTTACAATTTATGATGTCAAAGTATTAATTTTATACACACGAGTACTCTAGATCATACTGTTTCTATGGATGAAATTTTTTCACATCATATTTCCACACAGATGTGTAATAAAGAAAAACATAGATGGCAATGCTAAATTTGAAAGTCAAGAAATTGCCGTGTGCCGACCACCTATATTTAACATCCTTTAATGCTGTTTGTAAATGCATATGACATTCCAACCTTATAGTATTTGGTCAAAATGACGAAAATATCATTTCCAAACAGTGTGCTAAAATTAATAATTTTGGTCAGGTAGTTTATGAAATATTTAAAAAAGTTCGTGTTATTCTTGGACAACCCTCGTACCAGGCACATCAGTTTCTTCTTTACAACAGAAAAGTAAAGGTTGTGTACATTTTCATTTCATACCATTGATTTTCACTTCCTAGTCATATTATAAAGAACCATGAGAATGCAATAATAAACAATTACCTTTTTTCTTCAGTGAAGGCACACTCTCTTTAGAGTTCTTTTTCTTATTTTTAGCTTTTCCTTTCTTCTTAGAAAAAATCCCTATATTTAGCATAAAAATTATTATGAATATAGATTTAATGAATATAGATTTAGATGTTCAATGACATAAAAAAAGATTGCTGACATTCTATTGTATATTCAAAATCAATATATGATATATCACTATTGAATTTCTTTTAATAACTTTTTATGACGTAAAATAATCGTCATTTTCAATTTTTTTTTTTTTTTAAAAATCATGATGAATATGGAAAGCAGTAGATGTACACAAATTAATTAACAAACCTGAGAAAACGTCCGTCACTTTTTTAAATGGATTCTCAAAATGAAATCGAAACCCTGTAAATCCATATGAACGTTTACAATTATCACCCATGTCCATTAACCCGTATGATCTTAAACACAGGCTGTGTTGTATGTAGCCGTCAAATGCTGGTTCCAGCTGATGTCCAGCTTGTGCTAAAACATCTCTGTTGTTTTTGTCAAATCCAACAAAAGCTGTTTCTCTACATGTAATGTTTGCCGCTGTGCTCAATGCTGTCAACATCTTCGTATCTATAAAGGAAAATAATGACCAAATATTATGCATGCTTCAGTCCCTGAAGATCTGGCCAAGTGTACAAAGACAATTTAATCAACAAAATGATCATGATGTAATACACGATTGAAGCATTTAGACTTTAAGGTTGTATGGGACAACTCCATGTTATGACGTACATCCGTTCAAAATATTGTTTTGATTTGGTTGAGTGCTTAATATCGGGTCAAAATTTGTAGGCATATTATAATTTAAAAAAGACAAAAATTCGTTGCTTTTGAACATTTTTAAGCAAAAGCTGTACATGTTTTTCTAGTGAACAACTTTTTGAGTGCAGGGAGACATGGATAATTGTGATAACTTCACATTACAATATCACGTTAAGCAGAACTGGTCTTCTTTGTTTTTTCATTCAAGAAGTAATTGTTTGGTTACACATAGTCTCAAAACTTTCAGAACTTATTACTGCAATTGCTCTGAAACCCTTCTAAAAATAAAGAAAACGCTTTGGTTTGGATCTTTAAAGTCAAAAATATTTAAATGTTAATGCATCTGATATTTTCCATGGAAGAAACATGGATATAACGAACAGAAATCAAGCTCAAAATTCCATTGAAACAATAGAAATTGGAAGCAGAGCAGACAAACACCTCCAAAAATTTAGATTAGGAATGAGGTGCCATGGAGGAGTAAACATCCCCAATCAACCGGCCACACCCAATGTGTGTGCTCCTTGTTATAATCGGGCAAACGAAAAATCCGACCATAAACATTTCAGTGTGTAAATAATGGCATAACAAATTGTATTTTTCCGTTATTTCCCGATCATGACAAGGAGCACACGGCGGGTGTGACCGGTCGGCAGGGGATGCTCACTCCTCCATGGCACCTGATCCCACCTCTGATGTTTGGAGGTCCGTGTTTGCTCTGCTCCTATTTTGTATTTTTTAATGGACTTCTGAGCTTGAATACATAGAGGATATTCAATGTTTTGTAGATGAATATGGAATTTATTTCACGAGTGGGACAGGATTTTTTTTATATTTTCACGAGTGCGAAGCACGAGTGAAAATATAAAAAAAAATCCTGTCTCACGAGTGAAATAAATTCCATATTCATCTACAAAACATTGAATTTTCTGTTTATTACATTTTCTTTGATTTTCCCCTTGCCTCTGTCTTTTCTCAACACAGTGTCATAGGCTTGACGTCATAGCTTAGCAGTTGTGTGATTGAAAACATTACTTACATAGCATGGATTTTAGCAACATATTTGGGAAGAAATTTGCAGTTTTAGCTCTGTCAAGATGCTTAGTTACTATCTCTATGTTATGACATGCCAGAAATTATTTTTTTACTTACTTTGATATCCTTTCACACTGTGAGAGAATATCATTTTGGTATCCTTTCACACTGTGAGAGAATATCACTTTTATTCAATAAATAAATCACAGTATTTCACTGTTGAAAATGTAATAATGTTCGTTATCTCCATATATATATTTCATGAAAATCGCTGGTTAACATTTGACTTAACGATAGACTGTACTTGTTGACAAGGCCATAGCTTCGACCACAGAATTTGACAAATAATGACTTTAAATGAGATTTCTCATATTTTTGTTTCATCACTTACACTGTAGTTTGTCAACAGCTTGCCTCGTTTATATTTTTTATTCAATCTGTGTATTTCACTTTCTTAGATTTTAAGACTCATTCTACATATCTGTAGATTACCATGGAATGTTATTCGGTCTGTTTTCAAGAAAATGAAGTTTTTCCAGGTTTGTACATGGTTATTTTTGTTGAAAATTAAAGAAAACTACCGAGACTCATTTTTGTTTTTATGTCAAAACTATATTTGATAACTATTGACTATAATAAACTTCTATCAAACTACTTTAAAATAATTATTAAAATTACAATTTAAAATACAGAAATGAGGGTAGGGGTGGGGGATTTCAAATCCTTCTAATTTAGACAAATAAATATACAGGAGAAATTGCGTCCGATTTCCCATTATAAATTATAAATTAAATGAATTAAATTCATGAACCACAACCTTTTACTTGAGTCACTAATAACCCTGCTGTTCTTCAGTAGCAGACTTTTCCCTATATATTCTTCTTATGTTAAACTTTGATATATATATATATATATATATATATATATATATATATATATATATATATATATATATATATATATATATATATATATATATATATATATATATGATTAATCATTTCATTGCCATTCTTGAGAAGATTTTTAGAGAAAGTTCCTAAATAAACATCCATATACATACGCTTAATGATCATACATTTACTGTCTTTGAGAAGAGAATTTTAAGATTTTTTCCTGTAATGTAAAATGTAAATGTAAAACTTTGATTTTTCGATGTAGCCAAATCCCATCCCCGGGGTCTTGATTTGATCATACTTAAATTCAAAACTTTGATATTTATATGCTTATTCATATCTTTCCTGTTCTTGAGAAAAGATTTTTTAAAGAATTTTTCCCTACATATTCCAGTAAAAAAATTGATCATCGATTGTGAACCAACCCCATAAATTGAGGAAAATTTACTTAACACTTCCCAAAAATGCTTGCATATCTACATGTATTTGATTAATCATGCCTTTTCTGTGTTTGGGAAGAACATTTTGAAAGATTTGTTCCTAAACATTTCTATTAAAACTTTTTATCTCTCATTGTTGCCCCACACAGCTCTAGGGTTCATTTTTAAAACAAATTTGAATATATTTAAATCTACATTGCTTTAAGATGCTCCATCTCTATATGATTTATCATATCTTTGCTGTTCTTGAGAATAAGATTTTATTCCTTCTTCTGTACGTTCTCATATAAAACTTTCATCCCTCCATTATGGTCCTATCCCACCCCGAGGGGTCACAAACAAACTTGAATCTACACTACCTGAGAATGCTTTCATATTTATGTGATTAAATTTGCCTATGTTGTTATTGAAAGGTCTCCCCTTGTATACTCCTTTGTAAAACTTTGATGCCTACATGTATCATGACCCACCATATCGCACACGTTGTTAATTTGAAGACGCTTGAATCTACTCAATGTAATATGTTTCAACTTTTCTGGCCAAGTGGTTTTAGAGAAAAGGATTTTTGAACACATTGAATTTTCACTTATTTTTAATCATCTCCCCTTTATAGAGGTTGTGGCTCATTATTTGAAGGGAAATGAATGCAATTCACCTACAGATGCTTTTTGACAAGTTTGGTTCAAAATGACTTAGTGGATCTGCAAAAGTTTAAAGTAAGACGGACGGACGGACGACCATCAAACTTTAGGCTATCGGCTCTAGCGAGCAAAAAATAAGCATAATTACCTCCGCTTTCCTCCATTTCAAGCTCTGATATCCTGGCTTTTGCAGCAAGTCTGTGCAATAGAAAAACCTCATCATTTTTGCCAACAGTTGAATCCAGATCAAACTCTAAACCATATTCCACGGGCAACTCTCCAGATTTACCAATCATTTTCAAAGAGCTTTTAACGTTTGTCTCCTACATATTATAAAACGACATCATGTGTTATTAGAGACTACAGTTTTACACTCTTTTTATACTACTTTCAAAAAATGGATGTTTTTCAAAGAAAGAACAAAACTTTTAGTATTCTTTAAAGTATTATTTGAAACAGCTTGAAAAAAAATATACTAAAGAAAAACTTAACTCACTTTCGAAATTTCTCCTGATATCATTCCATACAAAATCAGTCGATCTCCTTGGAAAATTGTGGGTACTTCTTTAGGAACATTTAAGATTGAGCATCCGTCTGGTAAACTCCATGTTAAGGACAAGTCTTTTATTGTTGGACAGAGACTGCATTTCATGACAGACATAACCTTCCATTTAAATAAGGATACATAAAATCAGGAAACGTGCAGTGGAAAAATATAGACAAAGGAGTAAAAGATAATTTCCTTCATAAACATAAATTTCATAATTCAATAATGTCTACATGTGTTCAGTAGACTTATGCACACATGTATATTACCTTATTTTGTAGTCTTTCACTGTCTCGGACAAACGTTGCCTTTCCTTTACCCGCCTTTGCTACATCTCTTATCAATTCAGTTGAACACCCATTACCAATCCCGAAAGTAAATACCCTGAATAGTTAATTCATCATGAATAAATTATTTCGTTACCTGAGATGTAAAAGTCATCCATAATAGTATCAAAGTTTTCAAACCAATTTTCAATTGGAGTCTTTCATGATATAATCCCCTGCTATTTATACAATTTGTAATATTTGTAAACATAGGGTTATCCGGATAACAAAGCTTACTTCTACCAATATACTTTCTTTTAAAATCAAAGACTCATATCTCATAATTGTTTCTTAAAGAAACATTAGAGTTATATAGTTGAGATGAAATGTATATAAAGCATCTTAAGCAAAACTGCATTACTTGCAAACCAATATTAAGCATCAACAATAACACGCTTAAATTACAAGTAGGGTAAATTAGCAGATAAAAATCCTCATAAATTCACGTTGGTAACAGTAAAGAACATTAATAGATGAAACGTAGCAAAACTAACTAGTTTGATCTGTAGGACCTAGAGCTACTTAAAAGCTCCAAAAATTAACGTTCAACAGAACGCTACGGAGCCATTTCACCTGACCGCCTGTATCACGTGATTCACACATGGGCAGAACAGTGGCAGATGTATATTTAAAGAGGCTGGGGGGTTGTGGCCATTTTTAGACTATATTGATCTCCTTTAGAAGAAGAGCTCCATATGAAGATATAGAAAATGATCAAATTTTAAAACTAAAATTTTTGAAATTTTTCTTTGCCAAATGATAGTTGACAGCTTAAGATATCATATCTAAAATATTAAGTTAAATCTGGTGGTTAATTTGTTGACCCCCCAGCCTCCTTAAATCTGAGAGGACTACGTTAAAAAATACTGAACACTGAAACCTAATGTCATTTCTTTTATGGAAGTAATTCAATTAGTTCGCAAATTTTTTGATCACACCTCGTAAGTATGTAATAAACAAAATAAAACACAACTTTTTTCCAAATAACAACCTATATTAGCCCTCGACCAGTTTAAGCTCTCGGGCCTTCGGTCCTTTTGCTGATATTGGTATCTCAAGCTGATACAGGATGTGATTTGTAAAAATTAATGCTTATTCTCTATACATCGATTTCAAATCGAGTTATCATACACAGTACGCTAGTAAATGTAAGTTTATGTTCATACCCCTCTGTTCATTCATATAAAATATTGCTTTAATGCTAATGATTTTCAAAAGAAATGTAAAATTTAAGTATAGCTTGCAAGGTAAAATTGGTAAAAAATGAAAATTTGTAAAGGAATAATATAATATACAATAATAGACATTTATCTTATTAAGAGATTATCAGAGTATTAATAAACCTTGAGAAAGGTCTGCTGGAGATGGATATAGACTTTAAGATTCTTGTGTAAAGACAAATTTGACCAACCTTGTGTTAGTTTGACTCCTCACTAATTTAACAATCTCTTGAACATTACCAACTTCACCATCTGTCAGCAAAAACACCTAAAGAGAATTCATAGGAACATGTAATATATCATTTATGGACCAAAACACTTAAAACCTCTCAAAAAGAAATGAAAAACTTGGGAATGGATGCCTAACCTTTTCTTTATCTTAATGCTAATTTTTGTTAAGTATTTATGATCCTTTAATAAGAAAATATTACTTTTTTACAAAGGGGTAAAGCCTTTAACCTGTCTGGTAACCTTGACCGGTTTATCTTCGAAAACTTTCAATAAAGCTCGATAAATCTCAGTTCCACCCATATCAGCTCCCATCTCTCTCTGAAGGCCCATTGCTTTCTCCATGCTTTCTTCTGAGTAAGGTTCACTCCTAGAATTTTATTTCCTTAGCAGCTTTTACTTAATAAATGTATTTATGTAGCTTATGGAAATGTACATACATGTCGTATTTTGTTTTTATCATTGCAGTCTATATAAAAGTTAAATACAAGTGGATGATTATTCAAAGACATAAAAAATGAAATTAACTAAGGGACCTGGATAGCAAACATCTCAAGTGTACTATTTTGGTAAACATTTGAAGATATAGCTTACTTCGGAAAAAGAAGTGAGTATTCACTGCCAAAGCTCACAACATTAAAGGAACAGTTGACCGGCAAGCTTTTTAAGAGAAGAAGTAATGTTTCTTTCGCCTTTCCAATGCGAGATCCCATAGAACCTGATAAAATAAGACCATATTGTTAAAATGGATTTTTTGGCATGTTCGGTTTCTTCGATTTTAGGTTACTGGTTGTGTTCTTGATTAGTTCAGCGCATATGACACAGTTTAATTTTTGTTCATTTTAATAATAGGAAGAGAGAGGTATTGAGTGATAACTAATGAATTTTATTTAAAAAAAACTTACCAGAACGATCAATTAAGAAAACGAATTCATGCAAAGCATTGGTTTGTAAGTTGGAAAACAAGGGGGAAAAATTTACCATCAACACATCTGACGATAGGAAGCCACCTGCAAAATTAATAAAACATGTAATTACTTTTTTTAAAAAAAGTAACTATCTTTTAATATGGATTTAATCTATCTATACAAAATTATTATAATTGATGAAAGCTACAATTAAAATTACTCAGGACTTGTACATACTTAATATGTTCTTCGTGTGTACCCATGATATTTCAATGATTCAGAATATGAACAAAACAGTAAATAAAACTACTGAAAAATACTGCAACAGGAAGTCAATTTACTTTCATTATCATCCTTCCCTTTCTCCAAAATTGCACATGGTTTGTCAAATCCTTTATAATGCAGCTCTAGAACAAAGTCCGTTCCAAGTTCTGGTCTCCTTGACACAGTTTTCTACAACGAATGGTGACATCTTAAAATTCTTAGTAATGAAACTCTTTTATCTATGGATCAATAATAGATAATTTTATGCATACCAAGGATGTCAACATTCTATCTGCATTGACGTCCATTGTTATTTTTTCCGAGGAAAGGCAGCCATTCCCACCTCCAGCGACTTTAACCTCGAAATTGATGAAAAAGTCCTCCATATACAGCATACCTTTGTCAAACAGTGAGGAAAAGATTTTGAGCTCCCCTCCAGTTGCTCCATCAGATTGTGGGAATGGACTGCTTCCTTTTTTTTTTTTTAGATTATTTTGAAATAAAAGAATAAATTGCAAGCATTATACTAAAAAGATTAAATATATAGTGGTATAAATCAAGTGTAATATATGGAGATGACGAACAGTATTCAAGCTCAGATGTCCATTCAAACTATACAAATCAGGAGCAGAGCAAACACGGACCTCCAAAACATCAGAGATGGGATCAAAGTTAAATAAAAGTATAAAAGCAAAGTCTCGCCCAAACAAATGTTCAAGCAGTGTACATCCCTAGATGCAACAGTTAACCAATCTATGTCTGGGTAGGATTCTTATTTACAAATAAACTCGGGAATGGACTTGTTCTATCATACTTTCTCTTAAATCATCTGGATGTGTAGGTAAGGTCCAGCAACTGATCATAAAGCATCCCTAAATTTATTCCTTCGTGCAAGTTTGGTTAGGTTTGGCTTTAGTATACAAGTATGAACCTGCTCCTACTGCAACTATTACCTCTTTACTCATCAAGAATATGAAAGTAAGATCCAGCATCTGAAATGGGTCTTGTAGCTTTTATCCCTAAATAAAATCAATCAGGCAGGTTTGGCTAGTTTGAGCTTATAGTTTCTTCCGAATTGACATGATCTTAAAACTTTAAATTGGTCTTTTATTCTGGAAAATGTAGGTCAGATCCAACATCCGGGGCATGTCTGGTAGTTTGCATCTCTAGCTGCATCATAACTGAACGTTTGGTTATCACAGGGCTAATACTTAGATTAGAATGATCCTGCCTCAAAAATCTTAACTTCTTAACTCATCCAGAAAATTTAGGTTAGATCCACCATCCAAAGCAAGTCTTAAAGTGTACATCCCTTGAAACACTTACATCATAATTGCAAGTTTGGTAGGGTCCAAGTAAGGATTATTAATAGTTATTTGCATTGGAAATGAGACTTACTTCATAAACTTTAACTTGTCCAATCACCTGCAAATTAACGTTAGATCCAGCATCCGATGCATGTCTGGTAGTATGCATCCCTGTATTTTCAAATATGTTATTTTTTTTACTATAGGGCTTATAGGTGCTTTAGAATGAATCTGCTCCAAAAACTTAAAAGCGGCAATATGAGCTGCATTTTTGAGAAATTAATTTTGCTGTTAAAATGTCCTGTTTTGATAATTTTTTATGTAATTTGAACTTTTTTTATCAATTTGACATAAATAAAGTATTAAATTGTTTGAAAAGAAAGGTTTCTGTACAATCGAATATATGGTATTATACAAGGAATCAATATTGTTCGGGACGACAATAATGTAATTCTGCTGCAACCAAAGCTTAAAGGAGTTCTTCCATGCAAATATAAACAACAGAAGTTTATAAACGTCCTTTTTTCCTGTCATTGAAATAGTAAATTACAATTTTGCATCAAAAATTTCCAACATCAAAGTTGCAGCTTATATTGCTTTAACATGTTTACTCATCTAGAAAATATGTAGGTCAGATCCAACATTCAAAGCAAGTCTGGAAGTGTGCATCCCTAGATCCAGCATCCTGCAAGTTTTGTCTAGGTAGGTGCTTATTATTATAGTTACGTGAGAATGAGACTTGCTCCAAAATGTTCAACATTTCCTAATTTAAGGACGTAGTAGTGGGGTAGGGAGAGGGAGCTAGGAGTGCGAAAACGTTGAAAACATTAGTCATCATAAATTACAACTTGAGCAAAAAGTCCATTGTAGTATTTGTAAAATTTGCTTTCAGGTGCAAACATTAATAGCAGTTTCCCATGTAATCCCATAGTAAATGTCCCTGTATTTTGAGACGGTCCCTAAAAATACCCAGATGATAGATTTTCCCTAAACTTGTCATGTATACTGAAGTCAATTAAGTTACATTTAATATAAAATTTAACGATTTTTCTTTTGTAGTTTTTACACAATAAAATCCCAGTCTGTAAATATACACAATAAAATGCTTTTGCTTCTTTGCTTACAAGGGGATGAACGCATCAATCATGGCTGAAAAAATAACCGCTTATGGTTAATGTATTTTATGCAATGTTATAATCGTCTATCCCCATATTAAACAAAATAAACAAAACATATTTTAGTAGAAGAGTATGCGTGTTAACTACATTCAGGAATCACAGGTGCATGTGGACAGGACCCCTCCCCCTTTTATATTCAACCCCTGGGCTTGTAAGACATATCTTTACATTGACAAATTATATTTATTACACTTATTTATCAAGTATTCCTTAGGGAAAATCGGGAAAATTTCCCCCAAAACACAAAATAATCGTTTCATACAAAAAAACATATCACTTTACAATTAAGGATTGGGGGGTGGGGTTGGGGGTTCTACCTGTGTCAGGAACATATCTAGGATTGAGAACTGTAGGTAGTGTTAATATCCCAATGTCATCTGTTTCCATGTCAACTTCTCTGGCGTATGCAAATGTTAACTTGGCGGACTTCTTTCCGGGAAGATTTCCCAACTTCAGACGAAACACATCAGCATAATCATCGTCCATTGCCATATACAATCCAACATATTCATTTTCGATAGCATTTTGATATGTTTCTTTTGCCTGTCAACAAAATGTGTTGTTGATAAAATTTATTGAGTTTCAATTGGATTTCTATATCTTTAAAAAAGATTTGTTTTTAAAATGCATATTATTGATAAATTGATTCTTATCATAATCAGAAAGTATAATTAAATTTACGGGATAACACAACCACTCTTTGTGCAAAGATGGTTGTATTTATTTTCCCCCCTCGCTCTCTCTCTCTCTCTCGCGCGCGCGCATGCGCGCACGAGAGCGTAGAGCAGTGGTTAGCATGTTTGCTCTTAAGTTGCGGAGTAAGGAGTTTATCCTTACGTCGCGGGTTTGAATCCTTCGGATGAGACCTTATAAACCGAGCTCCCGTGTCGCAGTAGGTGCTGGCACGAAAAAAGATCCCTCACTGACCATAGACCTTCAGTGTCGAGTACAGGTCTAAATTTTCAGCCCTCCCACGGCAATTGCGAGACATCACTACTTGCCAAGTGGTGATGTCTCAATATAATTAATTGAGAAATTCTTGAAAGGGCTTTAAACAAACAAATATTCTCTCTCTCTCTCTCTCTCTCTCTCTCTCAGAAGGAGGCCCACTGCGTGGTAAAAGCACAGCAGTAGATCGCACCTTTGCAAATCTACTTTGCAATTCTAAATTAAGGGTACCCCATTCCTATCTCCCAGTGGATTTGCTAATCACTATATCATACCTGTGACTAATCACTATATCATACCTGTGACTAATCACTATATCATACCTGTGACTTTTCCTGTACCTCTGCTATAATGACCCTGTTGTTTATCTCCGCCTCAAACTTGTAGACCGCCGAATCAGCATCCAGTGGAAACACAAACTCTGTCTGGACAGCTTCTGTAGAGTTGTTGATGTAATAAAGATCCGATTCTACACTGGCAACAAAACCGACGACAGTCACCTTGATGTCTATTCTTTGTAAAGGAACTGCATTAAAAAAAGTTAGATTAGAATAAATTAAATTTTAAATTTTTAAGGAAAAGAAAGCCTTTCTGTTTCAACTTATTCATTTTAGAAGTTTTTCATAGTTATGTTTCTTAAACTTCTCATTCATTTTCAATAAACAATTCACATTCAAGAAAGACATTTAATATTTTTACCTGATAAAAATCCTAGAATGCAAAAAACACCAATAATTGATTTTTTTTTTTTCATTTGCACATTATTTCTTAAAGTGTTTAAACAGCAATAACTGCCCCCAATGCATCGCACAGTTTGTTTGTTTGTTTTTATGCCCCCGTATCGAAGATTCGGGGTATATATTTTTTGCCCTGTCCGTCCGTCTGTCTGTCTGTCTGTTTGACCCTTTGACCTTGGAGATTGACCTACCTTTGAAAAACTTTAACATTGGCGATAACTTTTGAACGGTTGGTGCTAAGGCTTTCATACTTCACATATGTAATCCTTGTGACAAGACCTTCCTTTGAATACCAACAACTTAGACTCTTTGACCTTGACCTTGGAGATTGACCTACTTTTGAAAAACTTTAACCTTGGCCATAACTTGTGAACCGTTGGAGCTAGCGCTTTCATACTTCACATATGTAATCCTTGTGACAAGACCTTTCTTTGGATGCCAACATCTTTGACTCTTTGACCTTGACCTTGGAGTTTGACCTACTTTTGGAAAACTTTAACCTTGGCCTTAACTTGTGAACCGTTGGTGCTAGGGATTTCATATTATACATATGTAATCCTTGTGACAAGACCTTCCTTTGGATACCAACAATTGTAATCCATTGACCTTGACCTTGGAGTTTGACCTACTTTTGGAAAACTTAAACCTTGGTCATAACTTTTGAATGATTGGTGCTTCAGCTTTCATATTTCACCAGTATATTCCTTGTGAGAAGGCCTTTCCTTAGGCACCATTATTTTTTTTCCATTTGACCTTGACCTTGATGTTTGACTTACTTTTGAAAAACTTTAACCTTTTCCATATCTATTCGATGGTTGCTGTTAGGGCTTTCATATTTCACAGGTTTATTCCTCGAGACAAGACCTTACTTTGGGTACCAACATATTTGATTTGCATTTGAGAAAGTTTAACCTTTGCTATAAGTTGGCTTGCCATACGGGGGCATCAGTGTTTCACAAACACATGTTTTTTTTTTCTTTTAAAGACATTATTGGGATACAGCAGTAAACTAAGTATAAACCGGTCGATTATCATTCAGCATTAATTATCTGCTTCATAAATTATTATTATTTGTAAAAGATTAAATGGTTAGATATGAACACGACTACATATAATGAATTAGATTAGTTAATCAAAAAATGATATGCTAACAAACGAAATCTACAAGTTGTTTTTGTTTTTGTTTGTTTGTTTGTTTTGTTTTGTTTTGTTTGTTTGTTTGGTTTTTTTTTTTTTTGCCATGATGAATTTACGAAGTGGCAAATGTTAGCGATACTTCGATAAAACTTAATAGGAAAATGTTTATTTCAAGACATAGAATATCAATTTCCAACAAAGAATCTAAACTTTTTTTGGTGTGTGGAACCACCTAGGGTCAAAGATGGTTGCATACTGATGTCATCAATACCGTCTTCCGGATTTTTTTTTCTGTATGCATTTATTACCAATTAATACTTTGACCATAGCCCAAAAGGCCATGATTTGAGAAAAGTTGTGGCATTGTACTCTTTAAAGTACAAATATTTATTTTCCTCTAACTCAATAGTTCTTTCACTAACCAAATCTTAATTTCCCACGGTATACTTTTGAATTTACCGGGTAATGGACTTTTGCGAGGAGCGCTGACTTTTACAGTCGACGGCTTACTTTTACACTAGGACAATGTACGGAAGCTCTTCTACGATATAAATATTTAGGTCAACATTTAATTAAACGAAAATAACGGGTTATTTCAAAGCACAAATAAATTGCCCTTGAAGAAAACGACAACCACCCTACCCTTAGCTTCCGGCCTTCACGTTAGTGCCCCTAACACCATACCTATGACCGCTAGAAATATTTTCCCATCTATTATCAATTCTGCACCTCTATACATGATACAGGTTTAAATGTCAAAGTAAACAGTCAACTGTAAAAGTCAGTGCTTCTCGCAAAAGTCCAATAGTAAATACAAAAATTACAATATGACAATACCGCGGGTATGATTTTTTTAACAACACATTAATTCTAACGTTATATTTTGATTTTTCATATGGAATACATTGTAAATGTGTACAAGAAAATTAATTTATGGGAAAAGACTAATATAAATATCCTTGGAGCCAGGGTCAACCCTCGGTCTAAAAGTCATAGGCAAACAGTTTGGTTTTTGGGTCCGACAAAACGCATATTGCTCTCGAACCCAGTCAATGAATAAAAAATAATAATATGATAGTTGGATCTGCTTTGTCAAGAAAGATATGTGGAAAAATACTAAATACTTCATTTTACATTTAAATGATGAAACAACACTCTCCAGCGTGATAGAAGGTACATGCACATATAAGATACACTCAGTATAGAAAGGATATTAGATGTTCAGTATTTACATATTACACGTTTACAAGTTTACAATGTACTTTTATGACAATTATTTTTCTAACGTACCATTTTCCTTAGGCATCCCAGATGCATTGTATTGGACGAGTCCATGTAGTAATTTCTCCATTTTGAATAACTAAGTTATCTGAAAATATTCTTCCAATTATCAAATATAAAATATGATTCTAAATACAATAATTTTATATACAAACTAACTGTGTGTTTGATCTTTGATGTCACTTGGACTAAAGTTCTCCCGCAGGAGTTCAATAATATTAAATTTTAGGACTGCGCTGCCTTATATCGGATCTTCCAGGTACTTTTTATGCAATGTTTTAGACACAAACATGTATATAAAAATACTTATAATACCAAAAATATGACAGATATGTTATTACGCCGAATGAAGTTCTACATAGTAACATACTTTTTATTTGGCCCAGTTGAGTGTCAAATAGTCTGAAAGTTAATTCATATACTTTTAATTCACCTATTATTTCCTCTAAAGCATGGTGGCGACTAACGCAATTATAATCCAGGTACCAGTGAGATTACTATGTCACACGATCACGTTTGTTAGCTACAGTTCCGGGATCCGGCTACATTCGCACGCAGTCAATATACCGTGGTGAACCATCCACACTAAGAATACAGATAAAGGGAAGTTGAACTGATCAGTTTAAAAGCATAGACTGACAAAATTCATAGATCTACTAAATCGATTATAATGTACGTCTCAGAGCGGTGCAATGGAAAGCCTATATACATGAGAATTGTGGAAGATTTTTTTTTCTTTCTTCTTGGGGGGGGGGGGGGGGGGTGAAAGGAAATACCTGTCATCCTGTCATATAATTTGAAATCAATTTCTTTTATAACTGCTGATATAGTAAAGAATGGGTGAAAGCTAAAAGAAGATTTATCATGAAGCGCGTCTAGCGGAAGCGATTTTTTTTAGCAATATTGTTTGTCCTGTAATATATTCCAGGCTCGATTTAGTTTAGTTCAGGTTTCACCTAACAAATTAATTAGTTTATATGGATTTCGAGGGCTTCTACATATCATAAAATAGTTGACTTAAAAATATGTATCAATGCCTCCGGGGGGGGGGGGGGGTAGTCTGCCAACATGACTATAAAATTTATTTTCATTAAATTCGAAACATATTCTCCACTTCTAATCAAATCATTTACTTTTTTCAACGTAGTTATACATGTATTGGGATCCGATGAGCTTTTTTACTTAATTATCTACACAAGTTCTTTTTTTACTCACAAGAAAATGTTAAAAGGGTGGCATCTTATAGTTCTGTAAATGATATTAATTTGGGGAATGTCAATATTACTTACTAATAAAAGACATTCCCCCTCACCCGGTTGTTATGGAAGTGAAGTAATGTATACAGTATACTGGTATACACCCTCTGAGATCCGCCAGTTTAGATCTGTTTACGCTGTTCAAACAGTAAACAATTCAATCTGATATGTTACCTACATGTATGTATAATGTCAGGATTAAAGGTGTCGGTGTTTAAAAAACAGATATCTGTTAATACACATTTCCTTCTGATTCAGAAGACAGAATATATTTTAACACTACGAAAAAAGAGATTTGACAAACAATTACAATCTATTCAGACTTCCTGTCTCGATCATTCGCATAAATTAAGTACACGGTATACGGGTATATCGGCTATATACTATACGTCAATTTTCTGGAGTAATGATTTCGAAAGAGATAAAAATATACTTACAAACATCAAATCCTGAAAACCAAGAGTGACATCGTGAAAATTCTTCACGTGCAGCGAGGCCGAAAATCCGGTAGACTAGCGATTATTGTTTACCAGTAGTACATTGCCAGTCTTCATGTACTTGCAGTACTATATACCTTAATAGTTTGTCATCACAATGAAAATTTCCAAATCTGTAACTTTTATTAAATATATGTATGAAGCTATCAATATTTTGTACGTTTAAATCCTTTCGAGAAATATTAGTTTAATAAACACAATTATAAACAGCCTGTAGTGGCATTACATACCCCCATATATATAGAGAGAGAGAGAGAGATTGTCACAAACCCTTTTTCAATAAAAAGTTTTTGATTGCAGACATGATCACTGGCGGATTTAGAAGGGGGGGGGGCAGGGGGCCGGGGCCCCCTTTTGTGTCCCAAATATACATATTAAGATTTAATAAATAATTTTTTTTGAATAGCTGTGGGCCCCTACTGGGCCTACTGGCCGTGGGCCCCTAACTGCCCCCCCCCCTCCTTTCAAGATTCCTGGATCCACCACTGATAATTCAGTGAGAAGTTGAGAAAGTTAAAGATAAAATCGCCCATCAATATTATGACACTTTGTCACAATGTAACAAATCTCTAGGCCAAAAATATCTGCAACAAGTATTAGCTTTCCTAAAAAGCTTGTCTGACTTGAGCAAAGAAGAAGGTATGGTTTTAGCTTTACTGTGCCCTAAAAATTTAGTGTTTTCAAAAAGTTTTGAAACTGGCTTAAATATTAGTTGAGTATATGACTGTAATAAATCAGGAAAGAATATAGCGTGATGGAGTACCATTCTGGATATATGACGTCGTTCATTTGATGCATTTCTCTATTTTAAACAGAAAAAGCCTCAAAATGACCCATTTCAAGGGTTATTTTCCTTAAGAAAATAGTGTCCACAGTCGTCGCCCACGTTAATTTTTAGATATGTTGTGTAAAATTCTTCGAAAAATCACATATCTCAAAATCTTTGTGGGCGATGCCTGTGGACAATATTATCTGAAAGAAAATTCCATTGAAAATTGATGTCTTCTGCAACTTTTTAAGAAAATACGGGAAAATGCACAAGTTTATGACGTCACAATTAGCATTTGGAAGGTCATGTGAGAAAAAAGATTTGTATGATCTTTCTGCATGGAATTTTAATAATTCAAAAAGCATGCGTTTTAATTTTTTACATCACTTTTATTTTGAAAAACATAGGGCAAGATTTGTATTGAAACCGTACCTTGTTCTTTATTTTTACGTGAAGAATCAAGAAATGTTAAATACAGTGTAATCAACATGAGTCTTAGTCATGAAATGAATTCTTTTGCTAAGAAACAAGAAAATTTCAATTCAGTGGCATCAACATAAAATAAAACTTGACATGAATTTATTCTGTGTATATTATATTACTTGTAATTTCTTTTTTCTTAGATGTAGGAACCGGGAGGGGGGGGGGGGTGCCCAATAATTTTGTCGATTTATTTATATAGCTATTTTATGATTGTGTCACCTAAATCATGTAAATATTAACTTCTGATAACTTTTGTATGCTCTATAAGGAATTTTTCCTTGATAGTGTCCACCCTAAACGGCAAATTTCTGAAATTTCTTCCAACGGGTCTGTTCATTGGATACAAAGATAAAACCAGTCTTTTTGAAAGAAAAAGTTGCAACATATAAAAATCTAAACATCAATTGGTGAACAATTTTGATATATAGTTAAGAAATGTCTTATTTAAAAAAATAAACGTAGCTAACATCTTTGCATTTAAGGACAGATGATGCAAACAAAAAATGGATGTCTGGATAGGTGTACATCTTTGGACCTATTTTGATTGCAAATAATGCAAATAATAAATGTCTAAATTATTAAGAAATTGTAAACTTTCTATGGTGTTCAAAATTCTACCTGTCTTCAACCATCCTTATTAGTCTATACAATTTTTGTCACTTTAAATCTTATCAATGTGAAATTTCGAATGAAAAATTAAAAACTATGCGGTTAAATTTATTCATTTTACTTATATAAACATGGCTTTAGTTGTTATTTCAAGATATTCAATAAAAATTTGTTTGTATCATCTGTCCTTAAGCAAAAGAATATTCAACATCTATCCTTCACTTTGATAATTTTTTAACTATGTTATAGTTACATTATAGATATTAATTGATTATTGGTAAATACACTCACAATTTTTAATTCACAAGGGGCGGAAATCAAATATCTACAAGTTATGAATATGTGTAGATTTATAAAAAATTCTAAAGGCAGAGAGTCTTAGAATGTATTGAAAATAAACATCCATTAGTTAATCTGATAAAGATAATCGACAAGTGTTGACCTGATCAGCTTCATTCCTGCTGTTTTGCTGGACATAAATGATATGCATTCGAGAATGGCCAAATGTTATGTAACCTGTAATGTATAATGTGATAATAAATAGGTCCAGTACTCTGGCTTGTTTGGGTGTTTAGCATGATTGTTTTCTGTACTCCCCATGCTCTCCAACTGAATATGAAGTTTCCAAGATCAAGTTATCACAAGAATTCTATTGAACGACTTGACCAACAAGCCTTGGCTAAATCTAGTACTGTCTGACGCCATGACGTCAGACAATAATACAGAATGTGTGTTATTGTCATAATTTGTAGAAATATGATATATACATGTATCAAGAATTAATGCAACCATTTACTGTTTTCGACAACTGAAACTAACATTCTTCATGTGTATATATATATATATATATATATATATATATATATATATATATATATATATATATATATATATATATATATATATATATATGCCAGTACAGAAATATTTGTTAGCTCATACATCAAGAAACTAAATATACGTATTACAAAAGCCAATATCATCTTTTGTAGAAATTCACCAATTACTTTACTCGTTAATATCAAACGCTTACAGAGCAATTCGGTCCTCGATACAATATGTACGTCAATAAAGAACGTAATTCACAAAACAGATTAAAGGCATCGATGAAACTTTTGAATGAATGATTTGCATTTCAAATCATAAAGCGGCTGTATTAAAGGTAGAAGTTATGATAACGTAGGTAGAAATGGAAATTTTAAATTCTTTAAACTATAATTGAATTTTTTTAAATTTCTTTCATAAGAAGAAGACAGAAAATATTATATTTTTCTAACAAAACAATACATTTCCAACGTATAATTATATAATTTGAAAAAAAAGGAAAGCAACAAAGGTTATAAGGTTTCACAGCAATAGAATTTTGTAGCATAATTCACTGTACTTTTTGTGACAATGAGATATTACAAATTTTGCATTCCAATTGCACTAATCTGGTAACTGCTTTTATTAATACAGTGTTTTAATACAGTGTTTTTCATATTTTACTTCTGCGATATGATTTTATGAAATACATGTATATAGGCTAAGGTTATATTTTTTTTTGATAAAGATACAATTTTATGTTCATACCTTCAATTTGTGACACGAGTTTCTTGAAACTTTCATATTTCAAAATATCTTATAATATATTTTACAGTGATTTTTCCCCCTTTTACCCTTCCTCTTTGAAATGAAACACTCTGTATATCAAGCACTTTTGAAAATAATGTTTTTGTTTGTGACAAGAAAATTTAGGACTGGTACAACTTTCAACTGAATTTAGATGACAATCAATGGCATATATTAAAATATACCACTAATAAATTAAGTTACTCTAAATCAAAAATTTTCAACAACTATAAAACTATATATGTATGTTTACAAGCATTTTTTATACCAAGTGCCCGTCTAAATGTTTTCTTTTTTACCATTGAAATAGTCTCACTTTCTTTCAGTGCTCACATGTATGATGATTACTGAGGTAGTATTATAGATGGTTTAGATGCTACAAAAATAGCTTTGTTTAACACACTGCACTGATAAACACTAGATATGAATTAAGAGATATTTAATTACATTAACATGTTCTCGATGAGTCACAAATTATCTTCTTAAAAGGCGAAATGATTACGCTCCAGTGCACAGTGTATGTAAACCCATCAGACTTGGACCCAATCACGTGGTTTTGGACTTGTGGTGACAAAGATTTAACGTCAAGTTCTACCTCCAACGGTGATACAAGCACAATGACTTTCAAAGTAGATAGGAAATTCAACAAGAAACTTTGCTTTTGTCGAGCAACAGCAAATTCTTCAGTGCAAACGTACAATTCAACTTCCACATACAGAAGAATACAAGTTTATTGTAAGTTTGTATTTCTTTGCTGTTTCCTAAAAAATAGTATATTCAACTTCCACATACAAAAGCATACAAGTTTATTGTAAGTTTGCATTTTTTTTGCTTGTTACCTGACAAATAGTATATTCAAATGGTGTTTTCCATAAGTATATGTATGTATGCTTTTTGTACGATGTAAAATAACTGATATATACTTTTAATAGAGCTTTCTACATCAACAAGGGCTGTTTGATAAGCAAGTTTACATTGATTAGACCAAATGTACTGTCTTTTCAAAGGGGTAGCTCTGTATTCAAAATATGGTTCCCATGTAACTGGGTTATTAAAGGCACTACACTTAAATATAGTACAAATAATGCTATGGTCAGATAGTTCTGAAGGTGGCATAACATTGAAACAAGTACACACAGTACATTATGTTAAACATAGCTCATCTTGTTAGCAAACACATAATGTTGTTAGCTCGAATGTTGACTGAAGTCTTTCATATAAATTGTTAGTTCATTATTTTCTTACTGCATTCTGAACACATTTTCCTTTTATCCGATTAAAAGAAAGGGTACGTGGCGGAGGTGACCGATCGAAAGATGTTGCCTACTCCCCCCCCCCCCCCCCCAGCATGAGGCACCTGATCTCACCTCTGATGTTTTCAGAGGTCCTTGTTTGCTCTGCTCACAATCTGTATTGTTTAATTGGACTTTGGGCATGATTATTGTTCGTTATTTTCGCATTTCAGTTGATAAAAGTTTGTTTCAATTACACGCAAAGCGGATATTACTCGAGCAGCATTCCGTTAATGTCGAATACCAACAAATGCAAATTATACATAGGATGTTGAATAATTTTCGATGATTTCGCCCAAAGTAGGAATTAAAAGATGAAAAGTAAATTTAGATTTATACAGAAAACAATACTTAAAGTTAAATACAAATAAATTAATAACATCATTTTATATATATATATATATATATATATATATATATATATATATATATATATATATATATATATATATATATATATATATATATATATATATATATATATATTTAACATTTAACAATAAAATAATAAATGTACATGAAACGGAAAATATAACGTTCATAATAAGAGTAATATTTTGTATGAAAGAAAATGGGCGTGTTTGGCGTGTGATCTGCAGGAATAAGGCGTACGAAACATTTATAGTTTAAATGTCTACGATTTGGTCGGTTGACCTTTACAAAGTTGTGCACATGGGAAATTTAAATGTTACATTTAGTTTGAAATACTTTGCCAAATTTAATATATCAGTCCGCTTATCTTAATAATTACTACATCTAAAACTTAGTAACGCTTCACATAAATAATAAACACATATAGGGTATAGTTAAATGCAATTACAAGTACATACTTGCATATATTAAAGTATCAGTAGGTTGGAAGAATTGCTTTCGCTTTCGGTGCAGCAGAATCAATCTCCCTTGCAGAGTTGTCGTTCGTTTCTCTCTCAGGCACCTCTGCGATGGGCTCACGTCAAGATTTTTGACATAACGTAAAAAACATGACATTCCAAGGATTATTTCAAATTAAACTAATAGTTCTATATATACTTAGTAAATATCTACCTTAAAAGAGAAACGTGAGTGCAAACATTTAATTATAATGAATTTAAACAAACGCACTATTTCTCGTGCTTATCACTGTGATATACGCGAGCCAACGATGGAGGTGAATGTATGAGCCGATGGTAGAGAGTGCAACAGAACCAGAATTTATTTATTTGAAAATAAATCCATTCATAAAATTAACCTGACAAAAGAATTGATTTTTTGTACTAAAAAAAATATTAACGCTCCATGCGAGGGTCGAACCAAAAATATTTCTTTTTCTTTGCACTGGACGGGTAACGCATACAACTGAGTTATCACTGCTATACACACTTTAAGGTGTTTAAAGCGACAATGAAGCACCGCATTTACACATTGGATTTTATTTGGAAAAAGTTCATTTTTAGCTCACCTGAGCTGAAAGTTCAAGTGAGTTTTTCTGATCACATTTTGTCCGTCGTCCGTCTGTCTGTCTGTCCGTCCGTCTGTAAACTCTTCACATTTTCGACTTCTTCTCCAGAACCACTGGGCCAATTTCAACCAAACTTGCCACAAAGTATCCTTGGGTGAAGGGGGTTCAATTTTGTTCAAATGAAGGGCCACGCCCTCTTCCAAGGAGAGATAATTAAGAATTGGTGAAAATTTGGTGTCATCTTTTCATCCTCAGATAGTGTAGATTCAAGTTTGTTCAAATCATGACCCCCCCCCCCCCAGGGTAGGGTGGCAGACATCTTTCAAAACATGACACCTGGGTGAAGGCCAAGGGTATGCCGAGAACAGGCGATCAAAGCTTTACATATGAATATATAGGAGAAGAAATCTGCTGATGAAGAACAGCGGGGCCATATTGACTCAGGTGAGCGTTGTGGCCCATGGGCCTCTTGTTTATCGTCTCTGGGTCTTCTCTCCATTTTTTACAAATGTTTGTTAGTTTCTTTGAATTAAATGCACAGAAATAACGTTTCAAAAGCATGGAGAGATGACCCAGAGGTAGCAAATTTTTAGAAAAACGTGTTTAAAATTGTAACATTTTGTACCAAATGACTTATCTAGCCAACTTCCAAGTTCTTTTTTAGCAAATCAAAATACAATATCGGGAAAATATTTCCCTTTCCTATTTCACAGGAACCCGATACATCAAAAGAATGCTAAAATTTCATGTGACAGATCAATGAAATTTTCACTTTTCAAGTGTGCCCAGATTCCTGCCGAATGCCAATCAAAAGCGCCCTCGTTCATTGTGGTTTTTAAAAGAAAATTACAATCTGTATGACCTCTTTGTTTGAGCAACAGTTCTTAAACATTTTCGAGAAAGTCTTTTCCAACTTTATTAATTGTATAAAGCAGTTAAAATTCAAAATTGTGCACAATCAGGTTGTAGAATAAATAACTTTACCCTAGTCTCGAAAAAACTTTACCCTAATCATAAATAACTCGTTCAAAAACTTTACCCTAATCTTCAGCAAAACTTTGACGTTCATTTTCTTTTAAATCATGCTAAAGTTGAAAACAATCTCTTCGCGAGCATGTAAAACTGAAGCTGCCCGACAAATTGGTGCAAAACAAAGAAAAACATTTACGCTAGAAATCACCAATATTTGTACGAGAAAATTTGAAGCGTTCTTGCCTATCGCCATCTTGGACTAGGGTAACGCACTTTACCCAAGTCCGTTTCTACACAGTGGTAAAAGCAAGAAAAGAATGCAATATATGTTAACCATAAACATTAACAATAACAGAGCTCGTGCCCTGTTTACAAAACAGTTTACGTTTCACCGGGTGTGTTCAATTTGTTAATCTCTGCACACATCACTGAGCACGGACTGACAATACTGGTGAGTTGGTTTTGCTTTTTCAAATTTCTACTCTGAATTTTCTGGATTATATCCTTAATTTTTTCATTGATGCAGAACAAAATTTCTACTTTTTTTTAAGTATTAAGGATAACGTTGTGCAAGGATGTGTTAATCAAACGCGTCCCGAAATAGTTTCTTCAATTCAGTCTGTGTCTATGTCCCCATAAATGTCAGTGTTAAAAACAACAGAAATCAGAAATCTTTTAATACACATTTCTCTCCGATTTTAAAGACTGATCACCGATATTTGAAATATGATTGCTAGCGCTCTCGAGCGCTAGCAACTACGTTAGTCTATATTTCTGAAATACGCATGCTCGACTTCACGGTCGGGGATTCTGGGAAAACTACTGGAGATAGACTGTACGATAACAGTTTCGTTTTGTCATACGTCATACAAAAATAGAAATGATCCGAATTTACACTGGCCTTTCCTGTCTGATATGCGCGATATACATTTCGTATATTAGAGACAGTCAATTCCAGTCTAGATCCGGTTTCTGAATTTTTTTATTAAATTTATTGTCTAACCTACACATAAAAGTACAAGAAAAAATTTTGCCATATAATGCCAAGATTTTAGACATCTAGCTTTCCTTACAGTTTTACCACCTTAGTGGATAATTCCGGCAAGCTCGGAAAAAACAACAACAGCAACAATAAAAAAATCTTTTTCAGAGTATGTCGGAAAGACATGGCAATTTAGTGTTTATCATCTGAAAATACATATGATCTGAAGTTTCGTGTTCTGTTGTCTAACCTGCACGTAAATGAACAAAAAGTAACAGTAACTCGGGTCTTATAAAAACAAGACTGTTATTTCTAAAGTTGTAATGAATACATAGCTTTTCTAATCTACCTTCATGGATCTTTCCGGCAAGCTCGGAAAACCGCAGCAACCTCGGATATGTTTTCCGAGCTTGCCGGAAAGGCCCGAAGGTGCTCATTGGTTCTACTGATCGAAATTGAAATTACAGTAAAATACAGAATGCTTAAAGCACAGTTAGGAGTTATGCTTTTTGCCGACGTGAAGCACTCTTAGATTCACCATTCTGAATTGTGACCCCCCCCCCCCCACACACACACACAAACTCAACCCTCAGTGCACCAATCTGCCTTCCTGTTAATAAATAATCGATTCAGCAAATTTAACAAATGGTTTGGATATCTTCTTCTGTATTTTATTATGCTACAGCGCTAGCTCACCAATCTTTTTTAAAAGATAAGCTTGTCTAACAAGTATTTCAAACAAAAAAACAAAAGAAAAATACGAAAATACAGTCAAGACATGACGGAATTTATTCAGACTTCCTGTCTCATTCGCATAAATTTACATGTACACTATATATATACTAATGTATACTAAACGTCATTTTTCAAAAAAAAAGTTTAAAATATATATCTGCATTCGGTTACTTACAAGGATCAAGTCTTGGAGAGCCGCCAGAGTGACATTTACGTTCTTCGTGTGCAACGAGGCCGAGAATCCTGTAGACTGGCAATTTTGTTTACCTGCAGGCATGCTTATGATAACTTCCTAAGAGACGTATCTTAGGATATTTCTTAGGACATATCTTAGGACTATCTTACGACACGTCTTAGGGTGTAAAACGAAAGCATCTTAGGTAAGATGTCCTAATATCCATCCTATTTATTTTTCTTGTTTTATTTCTTGTAAAACAAGTATAACATGGATTAAGTTCCTATTTCCAGATTCTATTATATGCATGTGCGGATGGGATGTGTGTGTAAGGGGGGTGGGGTGGGGTGGGGGGTCAGCTCTCCCCTGAGTTCTTAAAAAAATACAGTAAACTACCCACCCAACCCACCCATCCCCATCCCCCACAGAAAAACACATACAGAACAGGCTCGTAGGAAGCAATTTTAGTTTGCGGAGGCACAGCCATACATTTTCAGTTGAGGGGGCACTATCGACTACCAAAAATTCCTTGACAAGCAAAAAAAAATTTTAAAAAAAATCAGGTCATCAGACATTTTTATTGAGGGGGCACAAGCATATAGTAGCTATGTTTTCTATAGTAATCTATACATCGGCAAAATTATTGAAGGGGGGGGGGCACGCCCCTCCCCCCCGGTTCCTACGGCCATGCAGAAACACGGACCCTGCTAAATTGGCAAGATAAACCATACACATCACGAGACATGTTCTGTATATTAGTAAAGACACCCCCAAATAAGTTTAATTGGAAGAATTTTGAGACGCTCACGGTTTATTTTCTTACTTCATACTTGTCAAAACATTTTTTAGTGGACTGGACGTCCCCTTCCTGCCCCCCCCCCCCCCGGACAAAATGCTTGGATCGATTTTGGATTTACGATTGATATGTATAAATAGTTATTTAATTTTTTCAAATAATTGCACTTTTTCATCGACTTACATTATATATTTCTAGCAGTTTACTTGTAGTCCATTCGTACCCCAGTGTATTAAGTTTTATATATAACAGAGATATTTGTTTACAGTCCAGCTATATATATCAAAATAAAAAAAAAACAAAAAAAAAAAGCAAAACAAAAAAAAAACAAAAACTATATATCACATTTTTTTTTAAAAATTCATAAATATCTTATTTAGTATTACTGTATTAATAATTAAGAAAAGAAAAAAGTACCACCACTATTGTGATGTACATGTATTCCTTTCTAAATAAGCAATAAAATAAAACCCTATGAGATTATATAATATCATCCAAATATTGAGATTTAAATTAGTTAGAAGATATATTTTCAAAACATGTTTGTCCTTAGTTGATCAACAAATTTTCTCTCTCTCTCTGGGAAGGTAAGAGGTAGTCAAACATAAATAAACTTCTTTTAAATATTATCAATGTTTCAATTACACCGGCTACTACCAATAGATGTAAGGTTGGTGCAATATAGAGAAGCAATGAAATTTTAAAAGAGATAAATATAAAAATAAAACCTGTCTAAATGATGTTTTTAATTTCCGGCTACTTTTCCTATTGTAGCAAAAAAAAGCTGTCAAAAGAAGTCACAAATTCTAAAAGGTCAGCAAATTCGGGGGTCGGGTGGGGGTGGGGGGGCGGATACTAAAGGTAGCACTTGACTGCATCCTCCTAACCCCCTCCCTCCCCAATAAAAATGAAATAAGTTTGTCAATTATCTACTGGTATTTTAAGATATCTATATTTATTTCAAAAAGGGTTTAAATAAACTTACTTCACAGACGTTTCAACCATTAAATGCATATTAAAATGTTTTAATACATTTATTAACGAATTAATATTTTACAAAAAAAAAATACATTGGTTTAATTACACAATGTTATTTGAATAATTCTTAGTTGTTTTCCAAGCACCAGTGCTTCTTAAAATCACCTAAGATATGTCTTTGGATAAGCTCTTCTTAAAGTTAGGACTAAAATAAGGAATTCTCCTAAGATAGGATAGCTTCGCTGGCCTCACTTAAGACCAATATATGTCGTAAGTTCATCTTAAGATATGTCTTAGTCTTCCTTAGTTCTACGGTCTTCCTTCAATTTCTATAAGATTAAATGTATAACATCAAAATTTCTATTGAAATTGGATACTAGGTAATCCCATCGAGTCATTTGTCAACGCATTGTTGTAACTGGTAATTTCAAAAATTCTTATCGTTGCATCGTTTTGATCACCAATCCAGAGCCTGTTCTCACTATCGAAGCGCAAGGCTGAGGGCATACCTAACCCTAGTTTATCGGCCGTTGTAACATATCCAAGGAATTGTCCATCTGCATCCAAAACATGAATTGTCCCATCTGCACTATTTCCGACGAATATATTTCCTTCATCATCGTGGCAAATGGGGCGAGGCGCAAAGACGTTAAGTTCGAATAAAAAAAGACCACCTCTTATAGATCCGCCTGTGTACCGATTTATTAAAACGCCATTCTCACGAAAAATATAAACACATTTCATTTCTCTATCAGAAACACATATAGTGCTATTCGATTTATTAATTGACATTCCGATGGGGAATTTAAAATACGCATCGTTCGAATTTCCGGTTACTTCTTTCAAAAGCTTTCCATATTTGTCATAAAATTGCAGTGCTCCCATACATCTCTCTTTTGCTTCCACCATGCTTTTAGTATTATCATGTTGCCTCCTACCTGGACCAACACATACGATTTGCCCGTCGTGTAACCTAGCCACTGCAGTAGGTTGTAGTTCTCCTGTTCGTGAAAATACTTGGGCAACTTTTCCTTTCACAATTTCTAATAGCATGCACAAGTGAAAACTGGAGATCACTTTTTTACCGATTTCGATATCAACGATATCCGTTATCCCATTATCAAAGAATTCTCTCTGCATTTCTTCACCTCTACTGTCAAAAAGAATACACTCTGGTCCTAGGTTTGTGACTACTTCACATAAACCATTTTCAACTGCATGAATAGTACTTACAAAGTTTCCTTGTCCTTCCTCTGGAAGTGACACCATTGAAATTATCTGAAACGAGGACACTAAGGAAGCATTCAATTTCGTTCTGATTATCTGTCCTGATAAACTTAAATGAAAGGGTAAGTTACCTTCATCTGTTATATCTGCGTCATCAGATTCATCTGCCGTGACGTCAGATCCGGAATCGGAGCTGAGTTCGTATTTATCGTCAGATAGTTTTAATGCCAGCTTATGAGATGCTTTACACGCTGGACATAATTTTAAATCACAGTGCGAACACGATTTTAATTCCGCCTCTTCAAAACATATACTGCAACAAAGTTTCTCCTCTGGCTCAGGGGGTTTCTCAGTCACAAAATAATTATCTAACAGCTGATCCAAATTGTGTTTGACGAGGGGTTGTTTCTGTCTACAAAGAGGACATGTGATATCTTTATCTTCGGATTTCTTTAGATAACCTTTCAGACAGGGCTTACAGAATGTGTGTCCGCACTTTAGCATTTTGGGAGTTTTAAACTCCTCCCAGCAAATGGAGCATACTTTGCCTTCTTCATCAAGATCCTCTGCCATTTCGAGTTTTCAGGTGACACGGCTTAATATTTATGTTTGCTTAAAACTGAAAATAAAAACTTGATAGTGTCATTCTTAAACTATAGAAGGTCATGTTATCATGATACACAAGTATACATTTATAGATGAGAGAGGGAGGAGGGAGATATAGAGAGAGATGCAATGTCCAATATAGTTCAATAATGCACTATAAAACGATCTGTAATCACTGATTTCTAATAATATAACACGTTTTAAATATATAAGAGAAACTTGAAGGTAAACATGCTCAATTTTTTATTAGCATAACTATACATAGATAATAGAGATAATAGAATGATATATTTACGTGTAGGACCAGTACGTCTTGATTACGGAAGCTTTAAACACTAATGAAAAATTGTATCATAGAGAGTTGTACATGCAGCGTATGACACTGAGTTTATCTACTTCATTTTCAACGTAGGGTACCTGCTACATTGTTCAGACAATATGTACTATGGATAACACAGAAATCATCGTTTTTACTTACATTGAAAGAAATATACGAAGATAATGTATTCATTTATTTAACATGGTCTAATATAATGCTAGAATACTTCAATCGAAACTGCAAAAAAGAACTCTCCAGTGTGCGATGGTTAAAGCCTATTTAAACATACTTTAATAAGATTATGAATTCAAAGTACTCAGCATATTGCTCAGGAATATGAAAAAAAGATTTTTTTTTAAAAAAAACTTACTTGAATGCGTGCGTATGACAATGATTACTTTCGATTTAAGCCGGAAAATATTCAACTATTTTTAAAACATCGTCAATTTGTTACTAGAGTGATCTGCCCTTTAGTAAAAGGCTACAGTGGTGGATTTGGATGATAATCAAAATTGTCTCAAAATATGTGCAATGCATATTATAAAGAATTAAAATTATAGCATTTCGATTTATTTTATACTCGTATACACCATTACAAGCCATCAAAACAAGCGATATATAAAGCTTCGTATTTTACCCCTTATAATGTATTATTCCTTTTTACATGTACTATACCATTTATCTATCCTCGAATTCGAAATTGTATCTACTGACTACAGCACACAATACATACATACATACATGTATTAAAGATAATATACAGCCGTTCCTTCAAAAACTTGCCAATTATTGTTTGCACTTAAAATGGGCCTGGACTTGGATTTGAAGTTCATATTCTTCAAAATTTTTGAAAGAATTTCATGACTTACATATGTAGCAAGAAGGTTTCAAACCGATGTATTGTTAAAATGTGTTTAGATACTTCATATATCTAAAAACTATCAAAACTACGAATTTCAGACATGTTTTTTTTTCCTCAGACATTATTGCACTTTCACAAACAAAAATATTAACAGAGCTCGTGCATAATTTTACAAACAGGGATCAATTAGAACTAGTTGTTCTATGAAAGTCTTAGTCCCACTTCCAGGCATTGAAAATCCCTTATACACTGTATATCCTGTATATTAAAACTAAAGGAACTTAAACAAAATCAGGTGAAAATGTCAAACATGGAGTCTAAGAATTGCATTTTGAATTAAGACAGAGAGAAATCTACCCATTCTCCAAGATTTGTAGAATTAAAAAAAGTCGTGACATTATACAGATTCTTGTGTCATGACTGTTTAAATGCAGGATAAAATAAACAAAGAAGATAAGAAAAGTACGGAAGTGGCCAGTCTTTAAAGCAGTTTTAGAAACGAAGACGAGACTAAGGCATTAAGACATAGCTGAAACAGTGGCAGTAGGAAGGCAAGCTCTTTGAACATCGAAAAGCAGAAAAATATTGACACTCAGGACAGACATAGCCTGGTTTAAGCTATGAAACATAAAAAACAGAAAAGAAAAACAGACAAGCAACGAGATGTTAAGGAACCAGTATGCATGGGTAAGATTGGAATTGGATCACCTATCCTTTACCTGATCAGAAGTATGGCGGTATCCATACCACGGAGAATAATCAGAAGTAATGGATAGACAGAGGAAGGATTGATTGATTGATTGTATGTCGTTTAACGTCTCATTCGAGAATTTTCCACTCATATAGAAACGTCACCATATACCGTAAAGGGCTTCAAATTTTGACCTTTACTTGGCACTCAGTGCCATTGAGCTGTGAGGGATCTTTATCGTGTCAACGCCTGTCGTGACATGAGGCCTCTGTTTTTAAGGTCTCATCCGAAGGACCTGCAACTTTCTCTTCAAAGTGCCGAGCGCATGGCGAAGGAACAGTTGCTACCCATTTTTTACTCGACTTAGGTCAGTCGCGGCCGATATTCGAACTCACGACCTACCGACTGAGGTACCGTGAACGGTAACAGGGGAAGGAAGCAAAACTTTTGACTAGGGATGACAATCGAATACAGAGTTGCCAATCGTTTAACCGCAAGACGTTTCGACCGATAAATCGGTTAATCGTATCTAAAATTCTCGACATATTTCATCCTTGTAAGCTCTATACTCAAATAAACAAGGCTCTTAAGATGTTACATGTAGAAATATTCTGTTTATATTTGATCAGTACACTATTTATATTTTATTTCAATTTTAATAGGCAAAACAAAAAATACGCCATACATGGCTTTAAAATACTCATGAAACATGCTTAAAGTCTCAGATTCATTTGAAAAAAGAAGAAATGTCTTGTAAGCTCATTCTGCATTGTCACAATACTCAAAATTAAGTATTAAGTCTGAACTATTGTCACAGATTTGTCAGAAAAAAAGGAAAAGATTTTTATATATATATATATTTACTACATTTATTATTTTTTACACAATATTTTTTTCAATATTTTGTTGAAATAAAAAAAAATTAAAATCGAAAGTCTATATTATATAACTCTGGACTGGTTCCTGAAAGGCACTGTGGTCCGTGATGGAGACACTTCCGTCTTTGACTCACTTGTGGCACATTGTACAAGTAGGGTGGAATAACTTGTCTGGTCCTTCCGACTGTATAATCCTGCACTTCTAACTAGAATATCAGAAGTGAGCAGAATATCTGGTTTATAAAGATACATGTAATTATAGATTTTCTAACCGATTACCATCGTTCCGACCGAGTAATCATTTAACCGATTAGAAATTGCCATCCCTACTTTTAACTAAAGGAACAAGATTGTCAATATCTAGTTTGTGAAGGCATTAAGTGACAAAAGAAAACAAACAATATAAGGAATAATACACCAAGCTAAAGATTGACAGCTATAAAGGTGGATCGAGACAAGAAGCCACACTTTTTTGACATTGTTCCAGCAAACCTTAGAACCAACATGCTTCTCTATTTGCCATGAAATAAGGAGATTGGGATAATAAGAGTTGTCAGTTCCATGGGAGGAGAAATGTGGCGAAGCCAATGATAGAAAGAGGGCAAACTAAAATCTGATGGAATCTGAGGGAAAAACTGATGACAAAGTACCGTGAAAGTAGGTAGCAGACACGAAGCTTCTCCTGTGGAGATTGGTGTAGAGGCTTCCCTGCTTAGTCAGAGTGGATCTCTGCATTGGGACTGACTAACCTAGCAGAAGAGCTAGTAGCAGTGCAGAAAATGGGCCAGATAGCAGTATCCACTAGTTCTACAGAGATTTTGACATCTTGAGAGAAATTCATAGCTTTAGTGATTACTTACAAAATATTGGTTTTCCTTATCCCTGTGTCATGTATAACGGTTAATAAACCTCCGTAGAGCTAAAGGAAGTACAAAATATTCCCTGTTAATTAGCTATAGAGAGAGAACTCTTAAGCGTCGAAACCAGAAAATATCTCCCGATTTTCCGTAAGTCTTTTTGTATTTTCTTTTATTAACATTTTTTTATTTATATGATTTAAAAATAAGAATCGAAGCATATCCGGTAATAGACACTATTACGTACAATTTAAGATATACAAGCATAAATTTTCCATGTACGTCACATTGTTGCTCTGAGTTGACGCAAATTTTCGGAACATTTAATTTAATTCAACGCGACATGTACTGTAATTACATTTATATTTATGCATGCGGAAATTTACAAACACGGAAACAAAGAAAGAGAGAGAGACTCAGAGTAGCTGTCTGTGTAATCTAACGTGTATAATGTGGGAATAATGACAACGAAAAAAATCTTTTCGACGTCACTCATATTTCCGCCATAATGTTAAGTTTTTAAACAGTGCATGCAAATTATTTTTTTCAAACTCTGAAAAACGCATAAAGTTTGTATATTGATAGTGCCAAACAGAGTTTAAAATTTATCATTATCCTTCTAGACCGGCACGGTAGTAGGGTTTTGGTTCGTTCGGCTGGGGTTCGATTCTCTTTCGCCGCGCCGCGTCAAACCTAAGACGTAAACATAGGAAGTGACTGTACATGTTCCTTCGCCAAGCGCCCGGCACTAGAAGTAAAAGTCACGGGTCTTTTCGGAAGAGACCTTAAAAACCGAGGCCCCTCACTGCTCAATGCCCCTGAGTGCCGAGTATAGGTCTAAATTTGAAGCCCTTTGCCGGTATATGGTGGCGTCTCTATTTGAGTGAAAGACGTTAAACAACAAACAATCAATCATTATCCTTCTGGAACTCCCTGTGTTAAGCGGCGTATAGCAGGGAAAAATAATTTCTGAGTAAAAACTAAGCGTTCGGTTATTTATATTTTGATTGATAGAGATTGTATGTTGTTTTATGTCCCGTTCGAGAATTTTTCACTCATAAGAGAACACCAAACACGCAACGAACGAACGTATCTCGACGATATAAACCGTATAGCTAGTATGAATAGTATCAGTCGCTTAATATTTATTTTGGTATTATAAATGAACAAATAACATTGTTCAGACAGTTTAATCACTAGTACTTATGCATTAATTTATTAATTTACTTCCTAGTTAGAAATGAACGACCAATCTACATAACTGCTGTTGTAAAAGTGCGTGCGCTCACATACACGCATGGATGTTTCTGAATACTTGTATACCATTACATGAACATATAATGGAAAACAAAGATTAAGGAGTAAAAAAAAATTATTCTGCATATTTTCCTTTAAATTAGATGTTACATATTGAGGAATTTGTCAATGCATAAGAACATTTTCTTGTCTAATTCAGCATTTTGGGGAAGCCTTTCTAGATAGTTTTCATAGCACATCCTAGCTAGTTCAGATAAGGACCTTTGGTGGCAGAGGATAGTTTTTTTTTAATGCCAAACATGTGCCGAAGGGGTACACATATACATGCGATCCATAAAACATGTACATGGGAACAGTTTTCCAGGGGCTAATTAATTACACTTCATATGCCCATTGCTCACAAATCATGTCAACAAATTACATGTAATCTGTTTATCAGAGTGCACATGTACCAAAAATGCACCTGGGGACTCCCCAAATTTTGGCTTGTTTTTCCAAGATTTGGGCCTCAGTCGCACCCATACAACCCACGCCAAGGCCCGAGCGAGCAGGATAAAACACCCAGTAGTTTGTAAATCAATGCATGCCCTAATGAAAATTCACCAATTGATATGGGGCCATTCACCTTCCCTCTGAGATACACACCTTCTTCTAAGGCCTACTGCTTTTCAGCTGAATTTCCTCTGCAACAGACCACCTGTCTTAGTTTCGCATTTACAACCTTTACAACTCTGTATATGATAAGCGTCATATTGACACCTACATGTTGCGCATCAATTTTTTTCAGCAAGCACTCTGCTACACTGCAAATGTGTTCCATTATTATTTTAAACATTTTTATACATAAAATATCACATCAAACAGGCGATTTCTCAGTTTTGAAAGCAATTTTTAAAGAAATTTGAACGGGTCTTTAGTACGAAACTATCCCCTGCCAACCTTTTCTTCTTCAGATGTTGTTGCTCGATCTCGGGATCTGCATCTGCGTCAGATACTGGTATTGCTCGTTTTCTATCTGGTTGATAGCTTGTTGATGCGGGATTTTCGGTTGAAGTTGCGGTATCCTTAGCAGATGTACTTATTTTAAGTATTTTAAGAATTATAAATAGTATTTATTTTAGGTTTGAGAACTGGTTGGGGTGGGATTGTGCAGGTTCTGTAGAATATACGTCAGTTGGATACGGAAAGGGGGGGGGGCTTTAATTCAGGCGCTTGTTCTCTAGAGTATTTGTTCAATGAATTATTATATCCATGTATTTTATTCTCAGCTGATATTATCTTTACTAATTTTTGAATTTTTTAGCCCCTTTTATAGCTTTTAATCTGTATTTGTTTATAAGAATGTCACAGCTATCGTCTGTACCTTCTTCTATCTGTCAGAGAGTGACAAATTTTCGTTAAAGCGCTTTTCTGATGCTCTCAATGTCCACAATGCACATTAATTCTGGATTTTCAATTTTGACGCTGCTGACCTTCATCAGTTTATAAACAGTCGGACTTGATCCGTCATTCTTCTCTTCAGTTTTTCGAATGGTCCATCCATGTATAAATTCCTTGTATTTTCCGGCAGAAAATTAATGTTACTTCTAATATCCGCAAGGATTAGAAACCAGTTGCACTTATGAATAAGAAAACTCCTAAATATCATAAGCACTCCTCGACGGAAACTTCCACGTGGCTGCATTTACTCATATTTTAAAACTCTTCGTGAAAATGGCTATCTCGATGCTAAGGTGTTCGATTTATATTAATGAAAAATCACTGGAGCGAACCGTGAGTGTAACAAATAGGGCCAGATGAAGGGGAAAAATATATGCTCGTGAGTAATGTTTCCTTTATTAATTTAGTCACACATGGGTTTTTAAATAATAAAAAACCCAATGAATTTATTAATTGAAAAGTTGTACGTAAAGGGAATGTTCTTTTAATAATTAAGGAGTAAACAAAGGATGCATCAAATATTTTATGGGATTTCAGAAAACTGATAAAATTTTTAATTCTAGTCACTATGAAGTTTTCTACTACAAAAATATTCTCTTCTATACATGTGATTCGTCGGTACGTTTCGTCAGTTACACAGGTAACCACAAAGTAAATAAGTTCACCGTTCGTAAAACAAAGATCCGTTCGTTACGTGTTTGGTGTTCTCTATTTAGAGACGTCACCATATACCGTGAAGGGCTTCAAATTTAGACCTTTACTCGGCACTGAGGGCCATTGAGCAGTGAGGGTTACATATCGTGCCAACGCCTACCGCCTATCGATTTTAAAGGTATCATCCGAAAGACCCGCAACTTACACTTCAAAGGGCCGAGCGCTTTGCGAAGGAACAGTTGCTACCTATTTTTATCGACTTTGGTCAGTCAAGGCCGTGATTCGCTCTACCGACTGAGCTACCTTGACGGTTTTATATTTTTGAAAAAGAAGAATTAATGTTAAAAAGAATTTTGGATTTCTCTGATCAATTAGTTAATTGATTACTAGTATTTTGAAGGATTGAAACAGTAAATAGTGTGGGCTGGTCGGATGTCAATTCATATCCTTAACATATTCAAATTATTTAGTTAAAATAAAAATAAAATGCATTTTACTTCCAAGACGAGACCCTTTTGTCACAGTCCTATTAAAGTTGTCCTTAGAAAAACAAACAAATAAAAAATCAGATTTTGACAGAAATTGGAAAAAGATACTAATTCAGAATGATTATGTTAATACATGTACATTGTTCCTATTCCCAGTATCTCACGTAGTAAATAAATATAATGATTGGCTTTCAGTACCAGATTTTATTTGGGATTTTTTTTATCCTTTGATGTTATATGAAAATCAACCCTGCTCAAGAAAATACCTCCCATTATTATTTGAAAGCACTTCGCCAAAATTGATTTAAAGAATTTGTGACCGTGTAGATTTGGACGGCACTTAGATTTTGTCTTGAACTGCATTGTTGTTAGCAGAACGAAGGGGTGAGGGAATGTTGGCGAAGAGGATACGAGATATAAGGTAGAGGCACTGTGTGGCCGTAAGGGAAAAAAATGAAGTTTATATGTAAATTTTTCGAGAAAGTCAATTTAAGGAGAAAAATAAAGCATAAACTAAAGACCATTACTAAGTCAATAACATTAAAAAAAAATAGCTTCATTACGTAATACTCAGTATGCACACAATCAACTTCCTTACTGGTCACTGAGTTAATCATACTCATTAATATGAACAAAAACATTAACAGTCTTTATTTAAATAGGTTGATAAAATTCCATTTTTACAGTATTACGATGATAATCAGATGGTTGTCATAGCTACGAACTTTGTATGACTGCAATAGTAATAGAAAAGAAATAATTAAAAAACTTAACATTTTTAGCCAATTTTAAAGTGTTGAAGTGTTTTGTTGCAAAGAAGATACTACATGTATATACAAAGTATAACAGAAAAAAAAAACACGCTACTTTACAGTTGTGTCTCCTTAATAATGTCTGTTGACTTTTTTGCTTATCAATAAATATTTTGTTTGGTTATGCCCCCTCCAAATAAAATTGCTTGTCAATGATATATAGATTGAAAATTATTTTTATCATTGTAAAATTAACAAAAACAATTATAGTTGTTACCTTTTTAGAGTTGATCAAAAGTAAACATTTTTTGCAGTACCCCCCCCCCCCTCGAGTTGAAACAACAGAGACTTTAGCATGAAATACATTTAGATGTACACAACAAGGGATTATAATTTCACAGAAAGTGATGTTTCTATACTAATCTTTAAAACACAAATTTCCATTTATTTCTATAGTGAAATATGCAAGTGTAGTGAAATGTTAGAGTTATCTCTCTGTTTTGTACAAACTTTTTCCAAATAGGTAAAATTCATGAACTCATTTTTTTTACCACCACCACCCCCCTCCCCCCCCCTCCCCCCCCCCCCACGCACATACATACTTTTCCTTTTCCCAACTTTTCGTGGTGTATAGCTCACCTGAGCCGAAGGTTCAAGTAAGCTTTTCTGATCAAAAAGTGTCAGGTGTTCGTCTGTCGTCCGTAAACTTTTCACATTTTCGACTTCTCCTCAAGAACCACTGGACCAATTTCAACCAAACTTGCCACAAACATCCTTGGGCGAAGGGGATGCAAGTTTGTTTACAGGAAGTGCCGCGCCCTCTTTCAAGGGGAAATAAATAAGAATTCGTGAAATTTGGTGGCATCTTTTAAAATCTTTTTTTTCAAGAACCACTCGGAAAGAAAAGATGAAACTTACGTGAAATTTTCATTACATGCTCTAAGATTCAAATTAGTTCATATTATAGGGGCCACATGAGGGGGTCAAAGTTTTACATAGGAATATATAAGAAATGTCTTTAAAAATCTTCTTGCTGAGAACAATAAAGCCATAATTAGTCATATTATTATAGAATTATTCTCAGGTAGTGTAGATTCAAATTTGTTCCAATCATGACGCCTTGGGGTAGGGCAGGGCCACAACAGTGGGGGGAGGTCAAAGATTACCATAGGAATATATAGGAAATATCTTTAAGGATCTTCTTCAGCTAAGCCATTATTAGACATATTGATTCAGAAGTATCCTCAGGTAGATTTAAGTTTGTTAAAATCATGACCCCTGGGGGTAGGGCGGGGCCACAACAGTAGGTCAAGGTTTACATAGGAATATATAGGTGTAATGATTAGGGGCATTTGAGTGAAACGCGTTAAGGACTTCAAATGGTGGAACGACCTGACAACCCTTGGAATGGACTAGCCTAAGGGTATATAAGGCAAAGATTTGGGAAAGTCAGGCACTCAGAAGATAGTTGTAGTTGTTAGAAGATGAATCAGCAATAAAGAAGTTGAGGTATTCCATCCTAATAGCAACCATTAGCATGTAAGGGTGGGATGTGTTCTAATTTGCCTTGCATTTGGTAAGAGTTATCATGGCGGTATATTGAATCTATTCTTGTTTTTAACGAAATCTTTGCTCCTTATCAAATTTTTGATAAAAAAAAATAAAATGGTATTGGATCATTAGAACATGTATAATTTTGTGACTTTATATCTGCTCTATCCAATTCATTGAAATAGTGTATATACGACATTTCAACGAGTTGGATATTTGCAAATATTAAATCACACAATATAGCTATCCAGATATATATAATCTTCATGGTTTCCAGTGCATTAAAGCATTAATAGTTTAGGCTTTCGATTTTAAAAGGATCCATTAATTTTGCCAATAGAAGCTATAACCAATATCCTTTCAAATATGTCTCCATTTAAATTAAAAAGATAAAGAACAAAACATATGCCTAATCTGCTGTGTCTTTGTATGATTATACTGAGTTTAATGATATTATGAATTTCCAATACAGTACATACTATTCATTCTAACGTACAAATCCAATCAAACAATGTTAAACACTTATATTCAGGAATATTGTTTTCCTTATTCCATGATTGTCTCATTTACATGTATTACATGTACTATACAGTATATACATATTATAATATACATGTACCGATAACTAATATATTGAAAAAAAATGGCATTGAATGTCACATCTCTCGGTTGATTCGATATGCAAGAGCATGTTCAGTATACCTTGTCAGCAGATACAACTCATTAAGTCAAATGCTGACTGACGTTTTTCATTCTAATTGTTAGGCCATTATTGACACACTTTTTTCCGTTTTTCCCGATCATGACAAGGAGCACACGGTAGATGTGACCCGTCGACAGAAGATACTCATTCCCCCATGGCACCTGATCCCACCTCTGATGTTAGGTCCGTGTTTGTTCTGCTCCTAATTTGTATTGTTTGAATTGGCTTTTGAGCTTGAATACTGTTCGTTATCTTCTTATTTTCTCTTATTACAAAATGTATATTAGTGTTCACAAGCAATCAAATTATTTTTGAAAGACAAAATTTCAAATATTTTCACTTTTCCGTTTCGATGGTCACCAACCCAGAGCCTATTCTGACTATCAAAACAAAGACTGTTAGGATTCCCGAAATTTCTATTATTCCTTGTGGCTATGAAACCACAAAAATCTCCGTTTGGAAGAAGAATATGCAAAGATCCATCAATAACGTTGGAAATCACGAGATTTCCTTCTTGATCATGGCACAGGGCCGTAGGGATGAAGATGCCGAGACTGAGTCTTATTCCGAAATGTCCATCTTCACCATTATTTGTCCCTTTGTATTTTCTAATCACATATCCCTCCTCTGTCATAACAAGCACCTGATGCAATTTCATGTCCGCTGTACAAATTGTATCGTTCCTCGGATTAACAGAAATGCTCACGGGATTTTTGAATAAAAGTTCTCTTCCATCCTTCACTATTTCCCTCAACAACTTGCCATCAGTGTCAAATATTTGCAAGGCTCCGTGACGTTCCTGGCGTTTACCAATATGATGACAGTTATTTTCAGTGCCAACGGAAACAATTCTTCCGTCCTTGAAAGCAGATAGGGATGCAGGTCTATAATCATAACATTTTGCAAAGACTTTTATTCGCGTTTCATCAACCATTTGAAAAATCGCTGCTTCGTGCACGTTTGAAAACAAAATTTTATTGTCTAAGGTTTTTGTTATTCCACGAATTCCTTCACTGAAATACTTACTTACAAATGGTCTTCCGTTTATTGTGCATTCAATGATTTCCGGGCCTAGCTCCAAAATAACCAGACAAGTTTCTTCCGATTTCGGAAAAATGCACGAAACTGATGGGTTATCATCAAGAGTATTGCAAGGTACTTTAAAAGCAGACACAAAGTCTGCAATCAATTTGGTTCTCGATGAATGATCTGATTGCATTAAAGAGCGTATTGAGACCATTCCACCATCTTCTGATAAATCACTTCCATCAGAGGCCTCAGAATCTAGATCAGATCCGGCTTTTTCACCGGACATTTTCAAAGCAAGATTATGGGATGATTTGCAGGAATGGCACAACTTCAGAATACAATGTAAGCATTGATTGACCTCTGCTTCTTCGTAACAAATATCACAACAAAGAATAACTGGAAGTTCTGGTGCCCTCAAAGGCACAAAGTAGTTGTCCATCAATCCATCTAATCCCCGACAGTCCAATATCTGCTTTTGGCGACATAACGGACAGACTATTTCGTCGACCTCTACTTTCTTTGTGTAATCCTGGAGACATGGTTTGCAGAATGTATGACGACATGATAGAAGTTTTGGGCATAGAAAAGAGTCAAAACAAATAGCACATGTGCTTGACTCTTCTCCTGAATCCATGATAGTGTAATCTGGTTGTGACAAGTTTCAGGAATTTGTTTTATATTTCCTATTTATAAGGAAGGAATTAAAGGGAAGTACTTTTTTTTATAAAACGGAATACATGTGTAGTTCTATTAAAATTTGATTCGTTCTGAATCAGAAATTCACTTACATTAGTAAAGAAATTACTTTAAAATCAGTATTCAAACAGTTAATTGCATGATCAGTGAAATTCAAAGATTTTAGATAATTGGAATCAATTGGATGGGTTTCGCCCCCACTACAAATAACCACTACCATTAATTTTGTGCAGGTAGTGCATTATCTTCGCTTATAGGGTCAGATTTCAAGTATGAAGGTTTTTTTCTGAACTTTTTTTAGGTCACACGAGTGACTCAGGTGATCTATTGCTACCGTCGTCGGTCATGAACAATTAACATTTACATTTTCACTTTCAGTGTCTTCTCTTGAACCGCTGAACCAATTTCATTCAATTTTGGCTTATAGCATCAGTTGTGAATGGGTACACAAACTGAATTTTATGGTCCCTGCCCCCCCCCCGGGACCTGAGAAACGGGGCTTAAATCATCAAAATTAGTGCTTTCGTTAAAAATTTTCTTCTTAACTCCTGGACATCAAGCATTTGAAACTGTTGGTATGATTGTAATAAGTATTGAACTCCTACCAAAGTTGTTAAATTCTGGCCCTATGATAAGGGGGTTCCGGAATTAGGGTGGATTCTATTGATCATCTACTGAAAATGCATAAATTCTTTTAAAATCTTCTCCCCCCCCCCCTTTCTCCCCCTGTGAATTTAGAAAATAACTAGGTGCATGAGTATGATCAGCAAGGCTGCCTCTTTCAAAATTGCGAAATTTGTGGCCCGAAGGTCATGGGTTCTGGAAATTGGAAAAGAGGTGGGGGTCGGATTAATGATTACAGAGTAAAACTGCATAAATTCTTTTACAATCATTTTTTCACCCCCCCCCCTCCTTTATATTTAAAAGATAATCTAGGTACCTGGTTATGATAAGCAAGATGTCTCTTCTGAAATTGTGAAATTCGTGGCCCAAGGTTTAGTGGTTCTGGAGTAAGGGCGGGGCTCTAATGATTATATTGTGAAAATGCATAAATTCTTTCAAAATCTCCTAGTCGCCCGCGTGGCGCAGTGGTTAGAGCGTCTGCTCTAGAGTCGCGAAGTAATGATCCTTACGTCGCGGGTTCGAATCCCACTGTGGGACGTGGAGACCGGTCCTTCGGATGAGACCGTATAAACCGAGGCGCCGTGTCGCAGTAGGTGCTGGCACGAAAAAGACCCCTCACTGCTCAATGGCCGTAAGTGCCGAGTATAGGACAAAATTTGCAGCTCTCCATCGGCAAGTGGTGGCGTCTCCTTATGAGTGAAAAATTCTCGAAAGGGACGTTAAACAACATACAATCAATCAATCAAAATCTTCTTCTCTCCCCATGTATATTTAGCAGATAAACTAGGTGCATGGTTATGATGAACAAGGGGGTCTCTTCCAAAATTATGAAATTCTAACCCAGGGTCAGGAGTTCAGGAATTAGAGAGGGGTTATAATGATGATACCGGTATAGTAAAAATGCAATTTTAAGAGAGTAAATTCTCTCCTTCTGTATATTAAGAAGATAAAGTAAGTGCATGGTTATGATAAGTAATGATATCTCTTCCAAATTTGTGAAATTCGTGGCCCCAGGGTAAGGGATTCTGGAGTTAAGGCGGGGCTCTAATGATCATATAGCGAAAATGCATAAATTCTTTTAAAATCTTCTTCTCTCTCTGTGTGTGTGTGTATTTAGAAAATGAACTAGGTGCATGATTATGATGAGGACTTTAATAATCATATAGTGAAATTGCTTATTTTTTTTTACAATCATCTTTCTCCCCCATCTATTTTTAGAGGATAATCTAGGTACCTGTTTGACAAGCAAGGGAGCCGCTTCAAAAATTGTGAAATTTGTGGGCCCAGGGTCAAGGGTTAAGGAGTAAGGGCTGGGCTGTAATGATCATTTAGTGAAAATGTGTAAATGCTCTAAAATTCGTCTTCTATTCCCCTGTATATAAAGAAGAAAAACTAACTGTCTGATTATGATGAGCAAGGGTGCCTCTTTCAAAATTTTTAAATTTGTTGCACCAATGTCAGGGGTAAAAATTAGCGTGACTCCAATGATCATATTATCGTGAAACTATAAATTCTTTGAAAAACTTCATCTCTCCTCCTGATTATTAAGCAAACAATCAAATTACGTGCATAGTTATGATTAGCAAATCTGCCTTCTCTTTCAAAATTGAGATAACAAGAGAGACCAATCTGAGAGGGAATGCAATAAATATATCCGTTTTAACAATTTTTACTGAGTATATAAAAAAATAAATTTAAAAGTTTTAAATATTTTTGATATTCCCAACAATCAAAATGAAGTAGAATTACCATGCCTATACTGAATTCCAAATTTCCATAAAAATCATACAAACAAAGATATACACCGGGTTCCAGTAAATGTTTTACCGAGCCTCTTTCTTTACTCCTCACTGAAATATTTACAACAGTGAAGGAGAAACCTCAGGAGTACAACTATAAGTTGATTTAATTCCACGGTGTTAAAATTTCACGATTTCACAAAGAGTACCAATCGCGATGGTTTTAATTTCACGCTGCAAGAAATAAATTTATATTTCGTATAAGCATTTAAACGTTTTTAAAAATTAATGATTGCATTCACAATGGGTTTAATTTCGCGGAAAAATCGCGAACATAGTGAAATTAAAACCATCGTGATTATTTGCCAATTTACAGTATATAACAGTATATATTCAAGAAGTGGTGTAAATCAGATATGGATACTTGAAAACTTTAAAGAAACTTTTAGAACATTAATTTGAAATCTCAAAATTTTATCAAATCAATAACATTAAAACGTACGACTTTTCAACACATTTTACAATCACTCCCCATGAAAAAATTACAGTCCAGGGTTTTTGACATCATAGACAGTTGCTTTTTTCCAATAAAAATGGAACTCGTAAATATATTCACCTTTTCATTAGTCATTTGAAAAATTATTTTGTTAAAAACATTCTGATTCTGATTGTACACACAAGTTCTCTGAAGTTGATATTAAAAAGATGCTTGAGTTTCTGTTTGACAATATCTATGTAGTTTTTGGAAATCAGGTCTTTCAACAATCTGTTGGAATTTCCATGTTTACCAATTGCGTCCCGTTAAAAGTAGACCTATTTTGTATTCATATGAAGCAGAATGTATTTAAAAGCTTCCACATGAGAAGAAGAAATCACTTGCTGTGGCCTTCAAATTGACATTTAGATACATCGACGACCTATTATCAATTAACAATAGTTACTTCCATTCATATGTCGATTCGATATATCCCAGTGAACTTGAAATAAAAGACACCACGGAGTCTGATATATCTGTTTTATATGGGTATTTTACTACAAAAAAATGTTAATGGTTTCCTAACAACTAAACTTTTTGATAAATGTGATGACTTAACTTTTTCTATCGTCAACTTTCCTTATTCATGAAGCAATATATCCTTATCTCCAGTTGATTCGATACTCAAGAGAATGCTCTACGCACGATCAATTTTTAAAACGAGGCAAGCTCTTTATCAACAAGTTGATGAAACAAGGATACCAACAGTCTCTTTTAATGTCATTATTTGGCAAGTTATGTGGTCGATACAATGACTTTATCAGCAAATACAATCTATCATTAAGTCAAATGCTGACTGATATTTTCCGTAATAATTTTTAGGTTATTATTTACACAGTGAAATTTTTCCGTTTACCCGATCATGACAAGGAGCACACGGTGAGTGTGACCGGTAGGCAAGGGATGCTTACCCCTCCTTGGCACCTGATCCCGTCTCTGATGTTTTGGTGATCCCGTCTCTCATGTTTTGGAGGTCCTTGCTTGCTCTGCTCCCGATTTGTATTTTTAAATGGACTTTGAACTTGAATAGTATTCGTTATCTACATATTTTTGAGTATTGAGTTAAAGGTGCTTGGACACAGATTTGAAGTTAATATTTTCTCAAGTTTCCGGTATAATATCATGATTTATATGTTGCTATAGCATCTCAATCGGAAATAAAATAAAACTTATTTTATCTGGAAATTATGAGATTACAAATTTCGGGACGCGTTTGATAGATACATCTTAGCACTTTCATAAAGCAAACTTTATCCTTAATAGTTAAGAAAACTAAAACTTTTGTCGTGTATTAATGAAATATATTCAAACTATTTTGACAAACAAATTGATGAAATTTTCTCGTCTGAAGATAACATTTCGCAAGTTCAATGGTCGATACAAATACCTTGTCAGCAAATACAATCTATCATTAAGTCGATAAGCAAGAGCATGCTCTATGTACGATCAATTTTTAAAATGACGTTAGCTATTAAGCAACAAGTTGATGAATTAAGGATAACAGTCTCATTTAAAGTCATCATTTTGCAAGATCTATGGTCGATACAATGACTTTATCAGCAAATACAATCTGTCATGTCAAATGCTGACTGACGTTTTTAATGCTAATATATTTAGTCCATAACTAAATTGTCTACAGATTTTTTCGTTTGCCTAATCATGACAAGGAGCACCCTGCGGATGTGACAGGTCGACAAAGGATGCTTATTTCTCCATGGCACTTGAGCTCGCCTTTGATGCTTTTAGAGGTCCATGTTTGCTCTGATCCCGATTCGTATTGTTTTAATGGACTCTTGAGCTTGATTAGTGTTCGTTATCTCCATGTTTCAATGTAGGAATGAAAATAAATATTGTTATTAGATACATGTAAAATATCGTTGATATATCTTAATGTTGAATTGAAAGCAACAGCAAGAGACTTCTTCTTTTCATGTTGTCTTGAGATAAATTCTACTTCATAAAAGTACAAAAACAGGTCTCTTATAACGGGGCACAGTACGTACCGATGGCAATTCCAACAGATTGTTGAAAACTTTGTCTCCAAAAACTACATAGGTATTGTCAATGAGAAATGAAAGTGGAATCTTACAAACAGTGATCATGCTCAAAAATCCATTGAAATGACACAAATGGTAAACAAAGTCAACAGGAACCTCTGAAAACTGCAGTTGGATGAAGTGCCATGGAGAAGTAAGCATCCCCTGTGTTCCTTGTCATGATGTGGTAAGCGGAAAAAATTCGTAGACAATTTAGTGTAACAATAATGGTTCAAAAACTGGTATGAAATGCGTCAGTACATTTGACAAGCGATAGATTGCGTTTGCAAGTTAAGTCATTATATCGAACATAGGATTTACAAAATGTTGAGTTTAAACGAGACTGTTTGATATCCTTGTATCATCAACTTATTTGCCAATAGCTGCCTCGATTAAGAAACTGTTCGTAGGTAGAGCATGCTCTTGCATATCGAATCACGACATATAAACTCCTGATGCAAGTGATAATGGTATATTGCTACATATGTAAGGGAAGTTTATGATAAAAAAAAGTTGAGTCATCATGTTTACTGAGTATCATAAGTAGTAGTCTACTATCAATGTCTTTCTCAAGTGAAAAATCCAACTATGACCACATAGAAACAGTACCCATGGGAATTCCAAAATATTGTAAGAAGACCTAGTCTCCATACTATACATAAATATTGTCCATGAGAACCTCAAGGATCTTTTTTAATATCAAACTTGGAGTTATTGTGTTTAGCATCAGAATTTGTTTTAATTGATAAGTTTGCAAATAATCATTGACATGGTATGGAAATTTGCGAAATCTGTTCTTAATGAAGAAGCAGTTTTCCCTGACCTCATAAATCCTGGCTGGTCTTGAATTCATCGAGGGAAATGGTTTGTAACGTATTGAAAAATCGTGCGTTTTGATGCTATTGATTTGGGAAAAATGTTGTTATTTCAAATTTTCTTTGGAGTTTTTTAGTATCTACGTTTGATTAACACCCTTCTCAGATTTGCTGTTTAGTACCTCCCAAGATTCTTCTTCACTACTCTTGATATTTTCATGAGATGTAAAGAAAGAGGCTTGGTAGAACATTTACTTGGTTTGGTAGAACATTTACAAGAGTTCTTGTCAGTCATGTATCATCGCTAGCAGAAGCATCTCTTCCATCCTTGAGGTGAAGGATGCTGATAGGAAAATTCATATTGATATTCGTGATTAATCTATCTTCTGACAACTGTTTCTTTTACTTTCGTTGATAACATTCGAAAATGGAATGTTTTATAAAACGTGTTTTTTTTTAAAATTCTTTGAATACCTTTACAGGGCACCTTGCTAGCAAAGGGTTTTCTCTGACCTTGCATTCTACAGTTTCTATTTCTCGGTCTTAGATATCAAGTAGCCTTAAGTTGGATATTCGACATATTTATGATTGTCTATCTAGCGTCTTGCAATGAACCTTGAAAGAACAATTAATTTCACCAATTCCTTGTAAATTGTTTTAAAAATTGCAGATGAGAGTGTGGAGGCGTTATTCCAACATACCATTATTTTCCGACACCCCCCCCCCCCCCCATTGGAAGGCTCGGAATACCAGAAAAGGATGGAAAATCAAGCTGTCAGTTCGAAACATCTGTGATTTTTGCACGCCTTATTCACCCATCTTCTTTAAAGGGTTCTTCTACGAACGAATTGATTTGAATATAACTGAAAAATATTTTGAAAAAAAAAATTGTATCTTCTATCCGCTGCTTCTAATTTGGCGACGAGTCACCAGAAATTGATAAAAAATGACAAATGTTGGTTGCGAATTCCCTGTATTTTGATTTCTTCCTTTTTTATATCGTAAGGGTAACTATATTAAGAAGGCAAATAATTCGTGACAAATTCTCTGTGTTATAACATGTAACACTGATGTCTCTTAATTAAAAATACATTTCATTTGCGCGCTTCCTTTTTTCCTACCATGACTGACTGAAATCAATTTAATAGGACATAGACGTATTTTGATACATGTATTCACCAGACTACATGTAAATAAAATGAAAAATCTTTTTAAGTGTTTATTTATATACATGAGAAGAATTACAATAGAATAACTCATTTAAGTTAATCGAATCTTGTGTGTTCTTTTAAAAAATCAATGTGATTTACATGAATCCGGGATTGGACAAAAAAAATTGACTTTTCAGTGCTGTATACACCAATTACACCACGACAAATTAAAGAACAGGCTTTATGACATCATAGACAACTGCTTTTCAATCATAATGGAATTCTTAAATTTTTATACCCCCCCCCCCCGCTTGAAAAGCAGGGGGTATATAGTGATGGGTGTGTCTGTCTGTACGTCCGTTCGTTACGCTTTGGGTACCCATCTCTTATCCGCCACTCCTCTTATACCACTGAATGAAATTTAACGAGACTTTCACAAAATCTTTGTTACATAGTGCCATTGTGCACTTCTATTTTACTTTTTGATCGGACACATATTTCCTATAGCAAAACATGGACACTGGCATTCTTTCTATGATATTGAAGGATACCAATCTCTTATCCGCAACTCCTCGTATATCACTGAATAATATTTAATGATACTTTCGAATTTTTTTATTACATAGTGCCATTGTGCACCTCCTATTTTACTTTTTTGATCTGACACTCATTGAAAAACATGTACTTTGCCATTATAATCATATGAGAGGCGGGTGGTATCATTTTGTGAGCTCAGTGCTCACAGTACCTCAAGTTATTATAATATCTTGCGATTGGTTTATTTACACCTTTGTAATCAATCTTTCTGATTCTACAAAACATACTCTGAAGGTGATATTAAAAGGACGTTGGATTTCCTCATTGACAATTTCTACATGTTATGTAGTTTTGGAGACTAGGTCTTCCAACAATCAGTTGGAATTACGATTTGAACTAATTGTGATCCTTTAATTCCGACCTGTTTTATATTCTTAAGAAGCTAAATTTATTCAAAAACTACTACATAAAAAAAGAATACTCTTTTTGTCAAATCAATACATCCCAGAGTGAACTCAGAAATAAAGACACAATAATTAGAGTCAGTCACATCTGCTTCATACTTGGACATTTTACTGATTATATTATATAAATTAACAACTAAACAAACTTGATGACCTCAGCTTTTCCATCATCAACTTTTCTTTTTTATGCAGTAGTATTCCACATGCAATCTTCATATGTTGTTTATGTCACCCATACTCAAGAAATGTTTTAGGTACGATCAATTTATTAAACGAAGGAAGACTACTGATAAAAAAAATGATATCACAGTTGTATCAGCTATCACGTTTAAATTCTGGCATTTTACAAATGCAATGGTCGCTAAAATGACCATTTTTTGCAAATACAAAATGTACAACCTATGTTTGGGTTGTATTGTAACTGACTTGTTTCCCAGCCATTGTTAAGACGTTGTTTTTATACCACTGTGGATTACTCCGTTTACCTAATCAATATGGAGGGTTTGACCAGTCAACAGGGGATGCTTCTCCTAGGCCCCTGATACCACCTCTGATGTTTCCATGGGTCCATGTTTATGTCCTGTTTACGATTCGCATTCCTTCCTGGATGTTTTAGTTTGATCTTTGTTAGTTATCTTCACCTTTTATACAAATGTATCCAAAACACACGCAAAAAATAATCTACATTTTCTTTGTTAGATATATTTATGACACATGGAGGAGGACACTTTGTTTTCAGAAAAAGCTACACCTGATTGTTTTTATTAATGTTGCCATTATTGCAGTTCGAATAAAATATTCATTTTGCTTAATACATACATAGGTATCATTATGCCATTATTTATCGGCAGGGATGCTCACTCCTCCAAGGCACCTGATTCCACCTCTGATGTTTTTGGAAGTCCGTGTTTGCTCTTCTCCCGATTTGTATTGCTTAAATGGACTTAGAGCTTGAATACTGGTCGTTATCTCCATATTTCATTTATAAATGGCGCTATTTTACAAATAATTGAATATATCGTGAAACACACGTAAACAGTTCTATCTAATCCCTCTATATTATTAGCAGACTTCTCTCAGTTAGATCTGTGTATAATTTTATAATTTAATGACTTTTAGCGAAAAGAACTAACCTTTCGTCATTTTTTATATACTGTAATAGCAAGTTTTGTACCCTTCTACAACCAGGCTGTAAGTTTAAATCAGGAAATCAAATAGAAATTTAAATCTACATATATATAGATGTATAAGTATCCATAATGTATCCATATCCATATGTATAAGTATCCATAAAAGCTAGATGCATGATTTGTCAGCAAGATCAAGGAACATCCTGCATTATATGTAATATTTCACGAATAGCCTCAATCCTGTGACTCTAATTAAATCTACATTTAATGAGATGATTACTTTTAATGAAGTCCGGATTGTTGGGATTATTTCGCATTAAGTAGAACAGACTGACACAGCTCACATACTTCCCTGCTTAAATTTTTTTTAAGACAATTTGCTAATGTTTTGCATGATTTGATGCAATTAGGCTGAATGCATTTGATAGATTGTGATTACAACAAATTGTTAAAAATAAATAAATATCAATGTACCGACCAAATCTGTTTGTTACCAATTTTATTCATCAAATATTCAGTCTGAATGTACGTGTCACTCGTCATCTTTTGAAAAAAATTTGGTCAGAACCTCTAAAATCCAAATTATTTAAAATTACAATAATTTAATAATTGGCAACTTTTTAAAAAAATAATACGGTTTATTTAAACTAATTTACATGAAATATGATTATATTTATTTATAATTAGATCTGTTAAAATATTATTGAAGTTAAAGTGATAAAAGATAATTTAAGGTCAAATTTATTGTACTGTTTCTCGGTAATATGCACTTTAATTCCCAACTTTCTTTCCAATTTTGATTTATGCTGTTTGAGTAGTTATCTAAAATATACTTCTCAAAATATCCTTGATGTCACCAGTGTAAGATCGAGCGACATACCTTAAAGAAGGTTTTTAATTATACCTTTATAAATTCAATCACATGTATATGTCAAACAAAACAGATGCAAAATGTATGCAGTCTAAGGTAAATCTTTGCTCCCGTTTTATAAATCCACAGACTAAGGTATTTCTTTAACACATGTCTGAGCGAATTAAGGACATACGCAACGTAGTTTGAACTTTATTGTCTTTTTCCCTGGAGTTGAAGAGTTCCAATACTCTAAGGAAATGGGTGCTACATTTTATGTCTATATATTCTGTTGCACACTTCTTCAAGTTTGGACATACAAAACATCTAGAATATATATTTAGTAATTTTCGTAAGTTTTTCTTTGAATTATGCAAGAATTTTCATCAATTGATATCTTTTAAAACCCCTGGTAATGCATGCTGATCTTTTTTGTCTATGAACATACTATGAACAGCACTATAATCTGAAATTAAGAATATCTTGAAAATTTATCAGTAGATAAGGTACATTGCGTATGTCCTTAAAACGGGGTCACATCCTTTGTTAATGTAAGAGGGTGAAAATAAAACACGGGACGAAATTAACCCTTTATACATAATACATGTATGTACTTTCTTCAGTCTTCAGAGACTTATGTTCCGTAACGTTTATATTATTAAAAAGTAGGCCAAACGTCAAGGTCACATGGTCAAAAATCATAGTATATTTGGAAATCTTGTCACAGGTCATGTACACGTGAAATATGAAAGCCCTATCTCTTCTCATTCAAAAGTTATGACAAAGGTTAAAGTTTTTTGTGATAGCCTGATAGACAAACAGACTGACAGACGAATCATCAGTGAAGGGCAAAATACTACAAATCAGACAATATGGAGTTCTTATTCATTAATAACTACTACAATCTAAAATTAATTTTTAAAAAATCATTAGAGATCTTAGCATTTATTTGATTCCACTGTCGATCCCAGAAACTGAACAAATGAGGCTAGTGACAATGTAGGATTTACGAGTCAGAGTGAACTATCTACAAACAGTACTGGTAAAGACATTGTAAACAATACTTGGCTTTTTTTTTTGCAAAGGTCGGTATAGTTCAAATCGTATATACATTTTTGTACTATTTTCCTCAGACTTCTGCACAAAAATTAAGCAATCGTAAATCATGTTTTATTTTATTGGTACTTTGCTTTTTATACACTGATTTTTGGAACTCTTTTTTGGAAAAAGTTTCATATTCGTGTCAGATCATTTCAATGTTTTGCTAATAAGTAGCAAGCACTCTTGCCATAAAAACATCACCCAAATTAAGACAACCCCACAATAAAATACCATTGCAGTGTTTTGAGAAACGAAGTTTGCGATTTCATAGCAGAAATATAAAATATTTACCGGTTCATACAGTCGTACAGTGCAAAAGTAAAATTACAAATAGATCTAGATTGAGTTTGCTTCCAGTAATATCACCTTGAGTAGGTTTTTTGTAAAAACAAAATTAAACCATCAATTTATAGAAGGCATTTATCTTGCTCACTTTTAACTGTTCTAAACTGAACTTTCTTCCAAACTGTACATCTCTACCATATTACGCATAAAGCAGAGTCTTACAACATTGCAATCAACGAAGAGCATGTTGTAGATTGTTTTTGTAAGAAATAATCTGAAATATTTTCACTTTTCCCTTCCGATGGTCTGTTACCCACAGTCTGCTTTGACTGTCAATACACAAACTGCCTGTGTGCCGAAAGCTATTAGTCTTTGCATAAATGTAGCAAAAGAAATCCCCATTTGATAATAGAAGGTGGAGAGTCTCATCCAACATATTTGCTATCACAAGGTTTCCATCTTGATCATGACACAAAGCCACTGGCTTAAACGTACTAGTATTCACACTCAATACCACTGAACCTGAAAGACATATAGCGCTAGTGCTTCCTCTGGTCCGTCCTCTGTATTTTCTTATAACATAACCCTCGTCAGTCATAATTAGAACTTGTTGCAAACCAATGTCAGCAACACAAACTGTATTATTCTGTGAATTCACGGAAACACAAACAGGCAACTTAAATAAGAAATCATTCCTGTCTTTGATTATTTCTTTTAACAATTTACCGTTTTGGCTAAATATCTGCAAAGCTCCATGATCGACGGTTCTTTTTCTGCGAGGCCCAGCATTGGTATAAGCGTCTCCGGCGGACGCTACTCTTCCATCTTTAAATACGGACAATGATGTCGGTTTGTATGAATCGCATTTCGCAAAAACGGATATTCGGGACTCGTCGGCTACTTCAAAAATGGCTGCTTCAAAAACATTGGAAAAGAGAATTTTATTTTCTAATGTTTTAGTTATTCCACAAATCCCTTTATTGTAAACTTTTCTACCTATGCGTCTTCCTTTTAGTGTATATTCTAAAATTTCGGGTCCTAAGCCCATTGATAACAAGCAGGTATCTCTGGCATTCGGAAAAATGCATGACGGATTTTCATCATTGAAAGGCACTGTAAAACTGGAAACAAATTCTGCAATTAATTTAGTCCTTGAAGAACGGTGTGATAATTGCAGAAAATGTTGAGGAGAGGTGGGTCGATCATCATCAGATGAGCCACTTCCTTGCGAATCTGATTCACATCCAGCTCTTTCGCCAGATATCTTCAGAGCCATGTTATGATCCAAGTTACACGAATGGCAAAGCTTCAGTGAACAATGAAGGCATTGTGAGAGTTCTGCCCTCTTAGAACAAATTTCACAACATACTTGTAGATTTGGTGGTGGTTCTGGGGTCCTTAAAGGCACAAAGTAATTGTCCAATAAACCATGTAAACCTCTACTTCCCAACATCTGCTTCTGTCGACATAATGGACAGATTATTTCACCCACGTCCTCTTTCTTTGTGTAATCGACAAGGCATGGTTTGCAGAATGTATGACGACATAAGAGAAGTTTGGGCTGTTGAAAATCATCGAAACAGATACTGCATGTGCTTGGTTCCTCTTCGGAGTCCATAGTGTAGTATATTAAACATATTCAAAATCATTGCTGTATAAATACTTTTTACGGGGAAGGAAATGCGTGTGTAAATTCTTTATCATAGAGGCATTCAGTACAGAACGTTTTTATTCTCATGTGAAAAACATTTTCAATATGTTACAAAATATATTTTTTCAACTGAAAAAAGTGCCTTTTATGTCTTGAATTTTTTTTTACTTTCTTTCCGTTAACTTAAGTATGCTATTATTATAACATACTAAGAGAAAATGCTTAGTCTGCATGAAAAAGAATAACCATGTCGATTTTTTTCTTCCTTGAGGACATAAAATAAAAATGCAAAACTGATAACGGAATAAAAATGCTCGTCACGTTCGATTCCTGCCTTGTTTTTATGATTTGTTTTAAATGATATTTTTACTCTTTATTAACACCAATAATGAGTAGACCTAGGCCCTACATTTACAAAAACGTTGATGACGGGAAATGAGAGACTTGGCGCTTGTATTAAAAATTTTATACATTTTTATGGTAATTCTTTTTATGATCTCATAATCACTTTACTTAGTGACTTAAAAATTCAACCTGATCCTTATTTTAAGATTTTGATATACTGTTGATTCGGGTAATAATATAAATATAGTCATATTAAAACTCAAAACAAAAGTATGAACCGCTGTAAGGACGAATATTGACCCCCGTAGAAAAATGACCGGGAGGTCATTGAAAAATGACCCCCTAGCCGTAGAAAAATGAGATTTTTTGTAAAAAAAAAAAAAAAGAACCCTGGGGATCAGTTTTCTACATGTGCAACCTATAAGAAATTGGCCCCCGTTGAAAAATGACCCCCATCCCAACAAAGTGAAACAAAGTTGAAAAGAGATGATTGATGCCAAGGTTTGTGTCCCAACGAGTAATACTCTTGCGTTTTTATGATTAAAACTAAATGAACACTCAAACACTCTTAATTTTTTTTAAACAACATTACATGTGTTTCTTTTCATTAGACTGGAAAAGGCGAAGGAAACATACAGTGATCGCCGCGATATCAAAAAATCTATAATCAATACAATTTTGTGAAGAGGGCATAAACCACGGACCCCTGGAAATTCCAGAAATGGGATGAGTTCCTAGGAGGAGTAAGCATCCCCTGTTGACCGATCACACCCGCCGTGAGCCCTATCTATTGATCAGGTAGACGAACAATCCGTAGTCAAATTCAGTATAAAAACAAAGGCCTAACAATTTGTATGAAACAAGTCAGCCAAAATACGGCCCAATGATAGGTTATATTTGCTAAAAAGGTCATTATAACGACTATCAAACTTATTTTTTCCAAGCTCAAAATTAAAATTGCACAATAAATACGCCCCAGTGGCTATTGGTTAAAGCTGTTATTCTGTCGTCCAGAACGCAAGTCAGGACGATAAACTGTTATCGCTAGACCTATTATTTTGTCCGAACATTTTCTTGGACATGACTTGGATAAACCTAATGAGACGTTTTAGAAATGCGATCAGCAACTCCAGATATTCATTAAATATTTTGATTTTTAAAACTGACCACAGTTGTCATGGGAAAAAATTGTCAACGAATATTCTCACGGTTGGCTAAGTAAACTAACGTGCAAAGGTACGAAACTGCCGTTCGAATAGTGGATATGGTGAATAGGAGACGAACATGACCAATTGAATAGGTGATATCTCCTATTCAAATGCGTAATATCACTTAATGGCGGTAAATACCAAAATGTCCCTTCATACTATTGCTTGCAATAGCAAACATTCAAGTCTTAATCTTTTTAGGTCATCTGAGTCACTCATGTAGCCTTTTGCTGTCTGTTTTCGTGCATTGTGCGATCTGTGTCGTCCGTTAACATTTGAATATTTCTAGCTTCTTCTCTAGATCCGCTGAACCAATTCCCATCAATTTTGGCATTCAGCATTTATGAGTAAAGGGGAACAAAATTGTGAATTTCATGGTCCTTCCCCCAATGGGGCCTGAGGGGTAGGGCTAAAACCATCAAAATTAGTGCTATCTATAAAAATCTTTTTTACTCCTGGACATATCAAACAGTTGAACTGTTGACATGATTGCAATAAGTAAAGTCCTCTAGTAAAATTGTGAAATTCCTAACCACATGGCCAGGGTTTTAGTACAAGGGTGGGGCTATAGAGATCATATGGTGAACGTGCATTATTTCTTTAAAAATCTTCTTTTCTTCTCCTGGATATTAAACAGATTAACTAAGTACATAGTTATGGTGAGTTAGGGTGTCTATTCCAAAATTGTGAAATCCATGGCTCCTGGGTCAGGGGTTCTTGTGTTAGGGAGATGCTTTGTTGATTATATAGTGGAAATGCATTAATTCTTTGAAATTCTTCTTCCCTGCTCCTGGGTGTTATTTAAACAAACTAAGTGTATGGTTATGATAAGCAAGGATGCCTCTTCCTAAGTTTAGAAATTCATGACCTCAGGGTCGGGGGTTCTGGTGAAAAGGTAGGAATCTATTGATTATACAGTAAAAAAGCATAGTTTCTTTGGAAAAAATCTTTTCTTTTCCTGGTTATAAAGCTAAGAAACTAAGACTAGTGTAATAATGATGAGCAAGAGTGCTTTTTTTTTTCAGAACTGTGCATTTCATGGCCCCTGGGTAAGATGTTCTGATGTATGGGTGGGGCTCTATTGATTATACATGTATAGTTTAAATATTCCTGTCTGCTCCTTGATGTTGAGCAGATACACAAAGTGCCTAGCTATGATGAGCAAGGGTGCTTCTTACATTTTTTTTAACTTGTGGTCCTAGATCAGGAGTTCTGGAGTTTTTCGGGGTGAAGAAGGGTGTCTACGTCAAGTGTATGTGTTTGGCGGCTGTATTAATAATATAATGAAAATGCTTTAATTCTTTGAAAATCTTCAACTTTTTTCTTTACGTAGGGTATGCAGATTTTAAGGGTGATGCCACTTTTTCTAGGCAAAAGGGTCATTTTTCGACGTCGAATAATGACCGGGGGTCATCGAAAAATGTCTCCTCCAAAAATGACCAGTTCATTATTCTCCGGGGTCATTATTCGTCTTAAAACCGCCATTGCTGAGATACTGATATTCGAGTCGAAAATAACTCTGAACTTGAATATTTTAAACGGTACATGGAAACGTACCTTTCTCTCAAAAGCAGTCACAGTATTAGAAGTTTCTGTTAATAAAAGAAATATTTAATTCAAATTCTTGAATGCAATATACAGACAAAATTTGAACAGAATGTAACTGACCATATTGAACGTTATGCAGTGAAGCTACTTTGTTCATACAAAGAAAAGGATCAATTGCACAATGCTATGGCATCAACATTTGTGAGAAACGGTAATAAAATAAACCGTACCATTTTATTACTGATTCTAACTGTTTATTAATATATAAAGATGAGTACCAAAAACTTCAAAGACGAGAGAGCTCCCTTGTCAGGCAAATAAGACTGTTTTATTATATAGCTAATAAATAGTCTATAATAAAAACCTACTAAAAGTCTAGAGAATTTCAGTTTCAATATCTTGGCGTTTTATTGAACGCCGAGTTTGTATTACGTAGATGAGTATGTCCGAAACATTCCGAATACGAGCGTTCAATATCGAACGCCCCGTTGTAAACAAAAAATGTCGTCTGGTCAACCTCTCAAAGGCAAATTTATGATAGGAAGTGGCAGCTGGGTAAGATGTGTTTATTTTCACGCAAAATTGAGATTAATATGTTGACGGTGCGACCATTGGGGCGAGCGCATTGTTCACTTAATTTTAAGATCCGCCTCTTCAAACCGCACGAGACATTTGGAACGTCTAGACTGTGACGTCACATGACGTCGTAAGTTAGCTGCATTTCCATAAACGAAGTTTGAAAAGTGCAAAAAAAAATTAACAAAGAACGTTTAATCAACTGTCTCTATGTAGTATCCAATAAATTAAGGTGAGTTTATTTTTTTGTGAGTTTTTAGTTGTTGTTACCGCGCGAACGAAGTTAGCAGCGAGAACAAGAAGAGATGCATTGTGGGTCCAAAATTACTGCGGAAAAAAATTCTATTGAATGAATGTGCAGTAGTCCGAATTTTCTCTTCGCCCAGGCGTTGTCGTTAGAGCTCGCAGTGACGAGCGGCGCTTCGCGCCGCTCGCTGCGCTCGCTATTAAGTAATAATTTAGTACGTATTAGCCTCAATAAAACCTCACTAAGCAAATAATAACGCTTGGTAGGGTCATTGGAATGATGCGTTATTGAACACTTACCAGACAGACGTTACATGTAATTTAAATACCAATACTGAAAATTCATATTGATTTGAATTATTTAATTGAAATTATTAAATATAAATCAATGTGAGATGTTTTAGCAATATACATGTAATAAAGGAGTTATTGAACTTATATTGGTAAATATTGGCACTCGCACGGTTGGTTGTACAAATGCACTCGCAATCTCGTGCATTTGTACGGCCAACTCGTCCCAATATTCACCAATATAAGTTCAATAACCCTATAATTTTCCACATCCACAAGCAACTAGGGCAAAAACTGTGATATTTTTCAGGAAGTGGTGATATCTGTAAATACATGCAGCGAATACTAACGTATAAATGTTATATTAATATTTGCAATTTTTGTGTTTAGGTCAAATAATAAAAAAAACACAATGATGACATCACAGGTACATTTATGATTTAAGAGTTGAGAGTAATACTGCCCATAATTGGCATGCAGTGAACATGACGTAATTTTTTATAATATGGGGAATTTTAGTAAATTAGGTCGAAATCATCCCTGAAAATAATTAGTAATAATGTTTATTTTTTAAGGAGTTCAGAAACACTCTATCTATCAAAAACTAATCTATCATTAAAAGGATTATACGTGTTCTGTTGATTAAACGAGTTTTTATAGCTAGAAATTTCGTAGATCCTTATTTTTCCATCAAGGCGATCGCCGAGCCAAATTCTATTTTTAGTAGGATCCATCATTATTCCTGCAGGAAGTCCAAATCCTTCTTTATCTTTTGTTAAAATATATCCTAAAAAGTCCCCATCTGGATTTAGAACATGGACAAGGCCATCAGCAGTATTGGGAACTATGATATTTCCATCGGGATCGTGGCATAAACAGAAAGGAACAAACTCCCTGTGATTAAAGAATAGTCCGAATCGCCTAATGCCCTGACCCGCGTCATACCGGCTAAACAAATCTCCCGTGTCACTAAAAATCTTCACGCATCTTAAGTCCTGGTCAGCAACACATACCCTGTTGTTAAAATGACTTACAGCTATACACATGGGGAATCGTAAAACGGGTCCGTCAGTACTTTCTTTTACTTCTTTCAATAAGTTTCCGTTTTTATCATACAAAAGTAACATTCCCCTTCTTTCTCTTTCTCTTTGTTCGTCTGGTTCTTCGTTCTCCGTAGATGGAATAGCAAAACCAGTCACGACTATTCGTCCGTCCTTAAAGGGAGGTAAACAAATTGGTCTACAACCTTTACAGGCGGCAAAAATAGATATTCGATTTTTCATTTCCAGAACTAAAGGGTCACCTGGATTGACAAACAATGTGCGCCCAGTAGGCGTCCTTATAATATCAGCTATATTGCACGAAAACATGGTCCGGTTTGTTTCGGTACCATCTTCTCTATATTCTATAATTTCAGGTCCAGTGTCTAACACAACAAGAATTTTATCGTTTTCAGTTGGAAACATTGTGAATATTGGCGGATGTCTGTCTTCTTCTGAGCTATTGGCCATTTAATTTGTCCTAAAAGCAGATACAAGTTTTGCATTAAACTGCGTCCTAATTGCTTGACCGGAAAATAGGAGATGAAAGGGAACACTCGCTTCGTCTGTTAGATCTCTATCGTCCAAATCTATTGTGTCATCTTTATCTGATTCGGAATCGGTACAGTGTTTGAACTTTCTCCGGCTAACTTTAGTGCTAGGGTATGGGATTTCCTACAAGATGGACAATGTTTTTCTGAGCAATGGGAGCATGTCTTTAGAATAGCCTCTTCATAGCATACACTACAGCACAGCATTTCTGGTTGGTCGGGTGGACGAAGGTGAACGAAATAATTGTCAAGTAAACCATCCAAACCCTTCTCCTCAAGCGTATGTGTCTGGCGGCAGACAGGGCATTTTATTTCATCAAAATCGTTCGTTTTCTTCTGGTATCCCTTTAGGCAGGCTTTGCAGAAGGTGTGGCGACATGGCAAAATTTTAGGTTGGGAAAAGTCGTCCCAGCATATGGCACATACATTTTCTTCTTCAGACGTCTCAGACATCTTTCCATTACTTGTTCACCTGTTAAAATAAAGCTAAAGAAATGTCATCAATGAAATGAATTCGATATATTTATTTCCTTGTATCTAATACGTAAAAGCATATATTCAAAGTTGTCAATTTCATCCACTTAATACAAAACGAAAGTAGAAAACTATGTTGACGAATGTTGCGTTCTTGTTCAAGTATCAACAAATAAAAATGAAATGTTTTAATTTACCTTGATGTAGTAATTAACGACCTAATTAGCTAGTTCCTAGCTAGCCGGTGGCTACCGAAAAGTTCTTGTGAGTAGTCAGGGATTTTCATAATATAAATAAGTAAGTAAATAAGCTATTTAAACCTCGTTGATCCTCAATTACGATACTTTTATCAATTAAAAGGAAATCCCCAATGTCAAACCGAAAGTCAGTAGTACTGTATTCATGATATTCATGATATTTATAAATTTATAACTTGCCAAAATCTTCTAATAATTTTCATTTATGTCGTGAACAGGACAATGGAGATATCGATAGACGATGCTCGAAAATGTTCTATTTGTCTGGACAGTTTTAGATGTCCAAAGATGCTGCCATGTAAACACACATTTTGTAAGCGGTGCATCTCAGGTTACCAAAGAAAGTATAAGTCAGATGACGAATTCCAGTGCCCACTTTGTAGAACCGTATTGGTGTTACCGGAAAACGGTGTTGCGGGATTCTGGGATAATTATTTTATCCGGGACATATTCCCTGAACGTGTCTGTGAAGTCTGCAATGCAGAGGAAGATGACGTAGATGATTGTGACTATTGTGACAAGTATCTATGCTCCTTCTGTGCACCTGAACATGTATGCAAAAGACCACGAAAAGAAATTAAGAGACAAAGGGAGGACCCATCATTCCGTTCTTACTTGGATTCTAATTCTGACTGGGATTCTTCCAGTGTTTCTGAGAGTAATTCTTTATCTAGTGATAGTAACGATGAACCAATTCCCTTTGAATTGCGTAAACATGGACCAACAACTATCGTGAAGACTGTTTCCATGGAGATTTGTATCCAGATATCTGAAGAAGAATGTATATCCTCTATATTTCAAGTATCAGAAGACGTATCGGCATTTCTAACATTTGGCGGTTTTATTTGTCGCTTTTTTGACACGCGTGATGGTTTAACCTTGAGTGAAATTTCGATTGTTGATGGGGCTACAGATGTTTGTGGTTCAGGGGATGGCACAATTTTTTCATTACTTCGAAATTGTTCCTTGGTTATGAAAACGACGGGTAATGGTGCCGATGTGTCCGTGATTTCTATTAAGGATTGCGATCCTCTGAAAATGTGTTCAATTCAGCAGGATCGAATTCTTGTTTTGGGGATGGGAAACCGATCAACTATTGTTGGGCAAATTTTAGACAATGGAGGCAAAGAACTCGACAAGTTTAACTTAAATGTGGAATTCTATCCTCACTCTCTTGCTGTTAACGATAGCTGTTCTGTTATGTGTATACTGTACGCAGAAATAAATTTTGTAGATATCAGGGGCATGGATGGACATTTAATCAAGAGATATTCTGGATGCACTTTAGAGCAAATTGAAGAAGAATTCAAGCCACTTTCAGTTACATCTTTCGCAGATGACAGTTTTCTTGTGTTGAACGGGTCGACTAAATCTTTACACATTATTTCACCAACAGGTGATTTCATGGGACTGGTCATTTGTGAAAACTGTGATAAACCGTGCAGTATTTATCGAGACAATGCCAATAAGATATGGATAGGGGACAGTGAAGATGGTACCCTGAAAGCCTTTGCCGTGGATACTTACTGTAATGTGTTTCCTGGCCCGGAAAATAATATAGAAAGATTGAAACTAAGAAAAGATAGGTATCAGAGGCCATCTTACTTACATCGAACCCCCTCTTTATTACGCTTTAGGCGTCGACACGAACCATTCCTGGGATTTTCTCGGAGATCAGGAGATTCGTCTGAGGGAGAGGAATTTCCTTTTATATAAGATTGTCTTACTAGTATATGACATTCTTTTCTCTTTCGTAAAACTCTTGGAAGTCATTTATAGCGTTTGTGTGTAAAGACATGAACCAAAATTTGAAGTGTTAAATTGCGCCATTATTTCATCTTCTTAACAGTATAGTTTTTTAAGTACAAGTATTCCTAGACTGCATTTATGTACGTTCTCTGACAGATGCATATTGTACGTAATTGCTTAAAAGCAATAAAATACATTATAACATACTAAGAACTCGAGAGCTTCTCGGAATTCAGAGCTGGCATTCAACATAATTACCCGGTATAATGTTTTACAATGTAGAAATAATTTCTGAAATAACATACATGGTAACATACTTTATTGCTAAGTAAAAATGATTTTATTACACAATAGATATCATGACTTTATATAGCTAATAAATACTGTTCACATCGTTTTATGCCATCTCTCGTAGTATAATCTTGGAAAGTTCTTTTTTTTCGAACAGCAAGTACCATTGACGGAAACCATGGATTTTGCGTCCATCCTGTTTGGACACAAAATTCCGTGGCTTGCGCCGATGAGTAGGTAGAAGAAGCATCTCTTTGGGTATATCATCAATAGTTGTGTCGCCACCAGGAATTGTAACAAGCAGCAAAAGAAAGAGGAATCGAAAACGTACACAAAAAATAATGTTTACTGAATAGAAATGTGGTAGTATACGATGCACGGCATCCTACTAGCTTGGACTAGTGGGTTAACCCTTTAGCTCAATTGGTATAGCACTGGACTGGCAAGCTAGATCCCCGGGTTCAATCCCAAGCGAAGGTACTTATATGTCTCTGTTACATTTGGCGCCCACGTTGAAAACCGGATATTCTCTGGCGGGTGAAAGTGATTGCCCACAGAACTTCGCCCCACAGGCGTCGGCACTCCAAAAGAGATGAGGACATCTCTTTCTCTGGAGGGGGATAATGTGGTAGTGTAAGATGCACGGTATCCTACTAGCTTGGGCTAGTGGGTTAACCCTTTAGCTCAATTGGTATAGCACTGGACTGGCAAGCTAGATCCCCGGGTTCAATCCCAAGCGAAGGTACTTATATGTCCCTGTTACATTTGGCGCCCACGTTGAAAACCGGATATTCTCTGGCGGGTGAAAGTGATTGCCCACAGAACTTCGCCCCACAGGCGTCGGCACTCCAAAAGAGATGAGGACATCTCTTTCTCTGGAGGGGGATAATGTGGTAGTGTAAGATGCACGGTATCCTACTAGCTTGGGCTAGTGGGTTAACCCTTTAGTCAATTGGTACAGCACTGGACTGGCAAGCCAGAGGCCCCGGGTTCATTGCCAAGCGGAGGCACTTATATGTGTCTCTGTTACAGAAATAGGTACACTACCATAAATAACCGTGTCCTATTTCATATTTTTAAATAAATATCAGTAAACGACTCAGTAGTACAACTCCCAAAGCTCAAGCTGGCACGACCTTATACCCTGTGTTACATTCCAAAAAAAAGATAATAGGTGCCTTGCATTATGATTTTAGTGTTGGGGTTTCCATCTAGCTTGATCTGCGTTAAGTTCTTTATGTCCAGTTGGTAAAGCGTCAATTCACATCTTATTCAACAAAAAGGTTTTTTTTTCAGTTTACGTGATGTTTTTTATTGATTTTATTTTTAATGTCAGTTTCAAAATAAATCACCATACTTAATTGAATACATCATATTTGACAGGCTTTCATATGCAGGTAAGAATATGCCGATTTTTCACTCATGTAAAACCATTTACTTGCTTCTTGGTTAAGATTTAGAAATAAAAAAATGATGTGACAGCAACATTTATTTCATTCATCATTATTTAATTGAATTTAAAGAAGAAGAAAAACGCAAAGAAAAAAAGCGACAAAACGATTTTTTTTTAGTAATAAAGATATTTAATCAACTAGTGTCAATATCCTTTGAGGAAAATGGGTTCGGCTCTTCTTTGTGTGTTGTTCCAAGTGCATGTAATATTATTTCATCCGGGGTAACTTCATTCAAATGGAGTTCATTGTTTTAAGGAGAACAAACTATTTTTCTTTCAATCAAATTTTCCTCCTTGAACGTTTAAACTTGTTGATTTCCTTCATTTTTCTATTGCTTATATGAAAATGGCTGCATACCACTCCGTATCAATGCGCCACCACCCAACTGAAATTTTTCAGTTTAAATTACTGAAAATAGTAGCTACATTCAAAACTGACACATTAATACATTACAGTTTAAGTATTTAAATCCTCTGATATAATTATAACAGAATTATACGCTTCCCGTTTGAATGGTTCTTATGGATATTTTCTTTTCATTGAAAATGTGATATTTTTATAATATGTACAAAGTGTAATAGTTGCTGCACACATAATAACCCAGTTCAAGTCATGTCTTTATTTTCATACCATGTGAGATGAAACAGGAAATGATAATTTTAACTAGGAACTAACAATGTAGAAGTGTTCCATTCTATTATAACTTACTAAACGAAATAATAAAGTTTTTTGTGGTCTCAGTGTCACTGTCAATCTACATAGAGATAAAATGAATATAGTCTAATCGAATTAAACACGAAATTTAAAGTACATTTTATATTTTTTCCAAGTAGCACCTGTGAAAAAGTTGATGATCAATTACATATAAAATACCTAGATTCATTATATAATTATGTAAATTAAACCAAATCAATAAAAAAACAAACAAACAAAAATGTTTTTGAATTCTTTATTTTGTTATTTGTCCCCATGGCTTAAAATATTAATCTTTGCATTTCCTTTTTCTCAGTCTGTAATTCGAGTGGTTTTAAACCAGCATGAAGTAGGATAGTATCACAGTAATATGCATATGATTTTAAATAAATAATACATGTAAACAAAACCAGGTTTGATTTGATTCGGTCACAAATTTTTCTCAACTTCTTCAGTTGTTTTATCTATTGTTTCTTGCATCATCTTCCTCACTTTGTGTACAAAGTCATTGAGGTCATTTAAGGTTAAACCTTTTGTAGGAATGGGCGGAAGACACGTCACAATAACAGTACCTGTTGATGAAAATGACGTCACAATGAGCAACAACAAAAAAACGAGTAAAAAATTTTAATTTGCAAATAAATACAATCTGATTAAAAACAGATTGCAAATAAAAACTAGATAATTACGTACCTTGTTTAAATATTTTCTTCTTTTTATCATAAAAATGGCGATAGCTAGAAGTAACCACAGGAAGTATCGGGATCTGGAAAGGAATTAAATCAGTGTAACTGAAGTCCAAAAAGTACACAGCAAAAATATGAAATTCACGAACAGAATATGCAGAGCCATTCGAGTCTCTATTGTTTTTGGTATCTGGTTAGTGGTATTACCTGCGCTTGAATTGCCATCACAAATGCACCCTTCTTGAATGGCAACATTTCTTTCCCCATGTGACGAGTTCCCTCGGGGTAAAACTGAGGTTTTAACTGTACATAAAGAAATTTGGGTTTCATTTCTCCATGAATGATACTGTATACAGTATTTTAAAGATATTTCTGACTTCGAACATTGATTTACGACGTACCTTAAAGAGCTTGAACGTTATACCTTACAGAGGCGAATTGTGAAAAAAAAAAATCAAAGAAAGAACTGTTCTAAAAGAGAAGTAATTTTGGTTCTTATTTATGAATTAATTTCACCCAATCTAATTAAAATTAGATGTTCCGAGAAGCGGTACGGATTCGGAAAATCTAATTTTAATTAGATTGAATTTCACCGTATGAACCAATGAACTAAGAGGTTTTAATGTGTCTATATCTATAAACAATTTTATTATTCATATTACTAGTATACCTTTTCTTTGACAATTCTATCCAGAGCGCTATTGAGAGACTTTTTAGCACTCTCCGGGTTGCTCCTGTCTACAAATATAGCACCAGTACAGTAGAAAGCGATACCAAGAAGACCTGAGGCATAGAGGAGGGATTTCTTCAATATAACAATGGAGCCCTTATAATTCCCAAGCTGGACCATGACTGAAAAACAGACATCACAGAAAATGAAGAAAAAGTACATTGAGTATTTCTGGAATTAAAAGAAGAAAAGACAAACCAATTTTATAAATCGAAAATATTATTAATAAGTTAATATTCAGTTGAACTGTATTTACTTACAATTTCCGTCAAGAGAGCTCTGATGGTTAGAAATGATGATACAGGCGAAGTCATCATCGACATACTTCTGACCCCTAACTATGTACTTAGTCCCAATCAGGTACTTATTGGCTAGTTTTACACCAATGCTGAAAAACCTGAAAAACAGAAAATAGTAACGTCAACAGCATATATCTCTCTCCTTCAGACATACATGTAGAAATCGTATACTTATTCGAAAACTACCCTTGTTCCATACTTTTAAGTTTCCGGGATTGTCCATTAATTGTTCTTTTTTATTTGTTGAATGGTGCTCTTGAAAATAATTACCGGTATTTATATCCGCGATGTATCTTTAATATTTGTTCTATGTTGATCTCAAGAGGGTAGGTAAACGGAAATTGTGTAAATGATCCTTGGCAGTTTGTAATTTACACATGCTAGTTAACAAATGGACTTTGGAATCATGTTATGTACGAGTGATATCGTTAAAAACATAATAAAAAACAAAAATAAACGAGATAAAAAAAAAAAAAAAAAAACAAGAATAAACAAGATGACAAAGTGACAGAAATAAGATTTAAAACATAATGCTAGAAAATAATATATACATGTACCTTCTATTTGATGGTATGCGTCCATAAAATAGCGATGAAATGATAGGAAATATTGAAAACACCTGCCAACTTAGATTTGCAATCAAATGTTTTGTATAAAATTGAACTTGATCATAAAATATCCATGTCACTATTCCAACGAGTAACGTAGCTATTATCACTGAATATGAAATCCCAAGTATCCCTTCACTTTCCATCACTTTTGGTTACCTCTCAAAAACATCACAGATCGACTCCACGTGGAATGTTTATTTTCCTTTTTAAATATAAAACTACTCGGCAAAGAAAGAATTAGTCACAGTTAAGATTAGCAGGGTACAATGTCCAAGGTATATAGTTCCTTCCACCGCGGGTTAATAAATAACGACACTTCCATTCGAAAAAAGGAGGAAGTGTTGGTTTTTTTGTGTGCGTGTATTGCCTACGGGGTATATGTATATCTAACTACAAATATACATATACATGTATTGTACATATAGATCTATGTGATAATATGTAGTCTGCCATGCTGTGAGCTTCTATTAGTATTTACTCAGTACAAACCTTTGTAATATGCGTGAGGCGTTGACCTCACATATATCTTATCAACATTTAAAATCTGAGATAAAATGTCAAGTTTGTCTAAATAGGTCAAATTTTCTGCAAAGAGTCTTATTTGTGTCAAGAGTCCGAGTTACTTACATGATATGAATACACTGCAATTCATCATGTTCAATATACCAAATATTTCATTAAATCGATTCATTTCAGGGACATAACTTAATGTTCATAAACCAGGGACCTATATACTAGTATATAGATCCCTGATTAAACATATGTACATTCCTTCAATCATAATATATATACTTAGATATTATGAACATATTTAATATGTTAATACATCCATAAGAAGGAAATAGGAAATACGAAAAATACTTCCTTATTTACTTCCGATTAATCATTAATTAACTTCCGTAAATATAACTCGGGATCGGCATTCCGAATATTAGATTGCACGTGACCCGGGAAAATGAATTGGTACGAGCTTTCATTAGTTTCAAAACTGTTTGCGATTCTTCAATATTTCTCATTCATTTGTGGACATTCCGTTCCTTATAAGGAGTTGTTTGTAGATCAGCATGTAGATCATTTCAACTTTGTGTCATTCGGGCAGCACACCTTTAAAGAAAGATATTTAGTTCAAGGTTTGTATTGTGATTCTGATGACTGTGGTAACTAGAGAATGTATTAATGTTTTCTTTTTTTACCGTTGAAAATGTAATACAATTTGAATTTTTATAATCTAATCTGTTTAAAAAATGAAACGTGAATTTTAGTCACATAAAAGAGGGCATTTGTACATCATATACAGATTTGACAGCATGATTAAACAAGTTGCCTGTCAAACCGCTATCAGTAAGTGACATATAATATCTAGTATTAATTCACCTAAGAAAGGAAATTAAGATTGTTAAAACGTCTCAAATAATATCTTAGTAATACTTATGTTAGGCCAAAAAGAAAAGATTGTAAATGGTATGCCTGCTGGGGCAAGCACAATTGTGTATTTATCAGGTCCAGTCAAAAGACTATTTCTACCTATGTAGATATTAATAGCTACCGGTACTTTTACCTACTTTTTGCTTTATTTGCGTTTCGTGGCCAAACACTGGAACGACGCAATATGGCAAGTACCAAATACAGTCACTCGAGACAAATCCTAATCACAGTTAGAATACGTCCCATTATATCGATAGTTTCTAAAAAATAACCCATATAAAGACAAATATTCAACTCATTTTCTCTTGGGTTTTTTTTTCTTGCTTGGAATTTAAATTGGTTTTGACATTAGGAACTCTCTAGATTATTCATAGTAGTGTAGATTAGAGTTATCTGCCCCTGTTTATTTTGCTGCATTGCCAGAAAGTAACTCAGTAAAGTCTCTTTGAGCTTACGATAAAAAAACAAAGTTATGGGTATAACGAAAACTCCAAAAAGCAATGGATTTTTAACGCAGAAATTAATTGGTCATACGGGCCAGTAATATAGCGAATTGCATTGGACATTTCAATTTTCTATTGATTTTGCCAGTAGGACCAATGGTTTTTGGAAACTCTGTATTACATACTGGTACCATAGCTTACGCTTTTAACTTCGATCAACCTCTTCAGTCTAACTGCACAAGACTATGTCACATGACGTCGTATATGTTATTTGCATATATAACAAGTCTAGAAAGTGCTAATTGTTAACAAAGAGCATTTATTCTACAATCTATATGTATATGCGATTTCCATTTAAATACTTTTATTTGGTTATCACAAGAATGCAACTGAATGTGGTGCAGGTTTTGTCTTAAGAGCTTGCAGTGTGAACATGCAGTGCTTTGTCCTAATATTTGTGAGTAAGAGAAGGTCATTGCAACTGCCAGTGTGGAATTTTGTGGTTTATTCAGCTATGGTTTTGGAAGGCACAATTTTTTATAGCCCATTAATGGAGAATTTAAAAAATATTATTTCTGGCTGAGCTCTGCAAAACTTAGACAAGCCCACTTCTTGATCTCAATTCAACTTTTACAAAGGAATTAATAGTGAAAAAGTGAGATCATATTATATATCATGTTATATACAGATTCCGCTATTTTAGTTAATCATTCAGGGATCAACACTAACTTTAATCCATAGTCACCCGCAGGGCTAGCAATTTCATTTCTAATTTCTACTAGCCCTGACCATGAATTAGTTGTCCAGTAGCCGATGGGGGGGCCTCCCCTGGAAAATTTAAAAAATAGAGCTTTATGCCAAATCCTGCATTCTGGCTACATTTTTTGGTAAACAATCTGATTAAAAAGTTCATAACTGGTTATTTAGTATTAAAGAAAAGTCAGGTATATGAAAAACCAGATCTACATTACAAGGCAAGTCCATCTTCGATACAGTCAAAAATGTATGAAAATAAAAATTGATATCAGAAACAAAGTATTATTATTTCGGTATATCATGAACGTACCGGCATAATTGTATAGATCTGTATGATAAAAAGATCAACACTGACCAATATATACCCGGGCTAATCTATAATAGCTGTTACTATTTCATACTTTATCTTTTATATTCCTTGCATTTAAAGAAAGCTGTATATGTTACAAAAATATCTGACATATTCAGCAAGTGTGCAGCATGTGCAATTTGTTCAGTTGCAGTCATGTACACATGTGATTCGAAATAACCCAAACCGTAGGGGACTACAAATGCAGTAATTATTATTTTTTTTATTTTGAGGTGTTGTCAAAAACAATAAATGCTCATGGAAGCTTTTAAAATTGCTATTCTATCAATCTGTCAATTTCTTATGCATCGTGTTTCACCCACCAACAATGCTGCGACATGGATGAGGAAAACCATGCAATGTTTTCAACACGAATATTTCTTCAATAAGGATAATTCAATCAATTAAATTGCTAATTTTTTATTTAACACATGATGTTTATCTCTTTGATTTTTTTTTTGTATCTGATAAGTCTTTTGATAACTGGTTGGTTGTCACACATGTGGATGTGTCATGCAATGTAAAGCGATAAGGTAAGTTACCGAGAATCGCGAAACACAGGGTGATTCTGAAAGTAACAAAATCGGGACTTGTGCGTTTTTAAATTAATTTTTAAATGCTCCGAGTGCGTGTTTGATAATAATTTGCAGTAGTCCTGCAGGAAAAGCTCGAAGACATGTTTAGTAGCCCGACCTCAATTTTCAGGCGTCCCGGCTAGCGGGCTACCGTTAGTGTCGAACCCTGAATCATATTATATATACAGTTTCCACTCCATGGCCATAGGAACCTGACATCCCCCCCCCCAATAATTTCGTTGACATATAGAAGTGTACTATAGAAAACATTATTTTATGCTTGTGCCCCCTCAGTAATAACATCTGATGACTTTTTTTTTTTTTTTTTTGCTTTTTTGCTTGTCAAGAAATTTTGGAAGTTGATAGTCCCCCCCCCCCCCCAATATTTTCTTCTTTTTATCATAAAAATGGCGATAGCTAGAAGTAACCACAGGAAGTATCGGGATCTGGAAAGGAATTAAATCAGTGTAACTGAAGTCCAAAAAGTACACAGCAAAAATATGAAATTCACGAACAGAATATGCAGAGCCATTCGAGTCTCTATTGTTTTTGGTATCTGGTTAGTGGTATTACCTGCGCTTGAATTGCCATCACAAATGCACCCTTCTTGAATGGCAACATTTCTTTCCCCATGTGACGAGTTCCCTCGGGGTAAAACTGAGGTTTTAACTGTACATAAAGAAATTTGGGTTTCATTTCTCCATGAATGATACTGTATACAGTATTTTAAAGATATTTCTGACTTCGAACATTGATTTACGACGTACCTTAAAGAGCTTGAACGTTATACCTTACAGAGGCGAATTGTGAAAAAAAAAAATCAAAGAAAGAACTGTTCTAAAAGAGAAGTAATTTTGGTTCTTATTTATGAATTAATTTCACCCAATCTAATTAAAATTAGATGTTCCGAGAAGCGGTACGGATTCGGAAAATCTAATTTTAATTAGATTGAATTTCACCGTATGAACCAATGAACTAAGAGGTTTTAATGTGTCTATATCTATAAACAATTTTATTATTCATATTACTAGTATACCTTTTCTTTGACAATTCTATCCAGAGCGCTATTGAGAGACTTTTTAGCACTCTCCGGGTTGCTCCTGTCTACAAATATAGCACCAGTACAGTAGAAAGCGATACCAAGAAGACCTGAGGCATAGAGGAGGGATTTCTTCAATATAACAATGGAGCCCTTATAATTCCCAAGCTGGACCATGACTGAAAAACAGACATCACAGAAAATGAAGAAAAAGTACATTGAGTATTTCTGGAATTAAAAGAAGAAAAGACAAACCAATTTTATAAATCGAAAATATTATTAATAAGTTAATATTCAGTTGAACTGTATTTACTTACAATTTCCGTCAAGAGAGCTCTGATGGTTAGAAATGATGATACAGGCGAAGTCATCATCGACATACTTCTGACCCCTAACTATGTACTTAGTCCCAATCAGGTACTTATTGGCTAGTTTTACACCAATGCTGAAAAACCTGAAAAACAGAAAATAGTAACGTCAACAGCATATATCTCTCTCCTTCAGACATACATGTAGAAATCGTATACTTATTCGAAAACTACCCTTGTTCCATACTTTTAAGTTTCCGGGATTGTCCATTAATTGTTCTTTTTTATTTGTTGAATGGTGCTCTTGAAAATAATTACCGGTATTTATATCCGCGATGTATCTTTAATATTTGTTCTATGTTGATCTCAAGAGGGTAGGTAAACGGAAATTGTGTAAATGATCCTTGGCAGTTTGTAATTTACACATGCTAGTTAACAAATGGACTTTGGAATCATGTTATGTACGAGTGATATCGTTAAAAACATAATAAAAAACAAAAATAAACGAGATAAAAAAAAAAAAAAAAAAACAAGAATAAACAAGATGACAAAGTGACAGAAATAAGATTTAAAACATAATGCTAGAAAATAATATATACATGTACCTTCTATTTGATGGTATGCGTCCATAAAATAGCGATGAAATGATAGGAAATATTGAAAACACCTGCCAACTTAGATTTGCAATCAAATGTTTTGTATAAAATTGAACTTGATCATAAAATATCCATGTCACTATTCCAACGAGTAACGTAGCTATTATCACTGAATATGAAATCCCAAGTATCCCTTCACTTTCCATCACTTTTGGTTACCTCTCAAAAACATCACAGATCGACTCCACGTGGAATGTTTATTTTCCTTTTTAAATATAAAACTACTCGGCAAAGAAAGAATTAGTCACAGTTAAGATTAGCAGGGTACAATGTCCAAGGTATATAGTTCCTTCCACCGCGGGTTAATAAATAACGACACTTCCATTCGAAAAAAGGAGGAAGTGTTGGTTTTTTTGTGTGCGTGTATTGCCTACGGGGTATATGTATATCTAACTACAAATATACATATACATGTATTGTACATATAGATCTATGTGATAATATGTAGTCTGCCATGCTGTGAGCTTCTATTAGTATTTACTCAGTACAAACCTTTGTAATATGCGTGAGGCGTTGACCTCACATATATCTTATCAACATTTAAAATCTGAGATAAAATGTCAAGTTTGTCTAAATAGGTCAAATTTTCTGCAAAGAGTCTTATTTGTGTCAAGAGTCCGAGTTACTTACATGATATGAATACACTGCAATTCATCATGTTCAATATACCAAATATTTCATTAAATCGATTCATTTCAGGGACATAACTTAATGTTCATAAACCAGGGACCTATATACTAGTATATAGATCCCTGATTAAACATATGTACATTCCTTCAATCATAATATATATACTTAGATATTATGAACATATTTAATATGTTAATACATCCATAAGAAGGAAATAGGAAATACGAAAAATACTTCCTTATTTACTTCCGATTAATCATTAATTAACTTCCGTAAATATAACTCGGGATCGGCATTCCGAATATTAGATTGCACGTGACCCGGGAAAATGAATTGGTACGAGCTTTCATTAGTTTCAAAACTGTTTGCGATTCTTCAATATTTCTCATTCATTTGTGGACATTCCGTTCCTTATAAGGAGTTGTTTGTAGATCAGCATGTAGATCATTTCAACTTTGTGTCATTCGGGCAGCACACCTTTAAAGAAAGATATTTAGTTCAAGGTTTGTATTGTGATTCTGATGACTGTGGTAACTAGAGAATGTATTAATGTTTTCTTTTTTTACCGTTGAAAATGTAATACAATTTGAATTTTTATAATCTAATCTGTTTAAAAAATGAAACGTGAATTTTAGTCACATAAAAGAGGGCATTTGTACATCATATACAGATTTGACAGCATGATTAAACAAGTTGCCTGTCAAACCGCTATCAGTAAGTGACATATAATATCTAGTATTAATTCACCTAAGAAAGGAAATTAAGATTGTTAAAACGTCTCAAATAATATCTTAGTAATACTTATGTTAGGCCAAAAAGAAAAGATTGTAAATGGTATGCCTGCTGGGGCAAGCACAATTGTGTATTTATCAGGTCCAGTCAAAAGACTATTTCTACCTATGTAGATATTAATAGCTACCGGTACTTTTACCTACTTTTTGCTTTATTTGCGTTTCGTGGCCAAACACTGGAACGACGCAATATGGCAAGTACCAAATACAGTCACTCGAGACAAATCCTAATCACAGTTAGAATACGTCCCATTATATCGATAGTTTCTAAAAAATAACCCATATAAAGACAAATATTCAACTCATTTTCTCTTGGGTTTTTTTTTCTTGCTTGGAATTTAAATTGGTTTTGACATTAGGAACTCTCTAGATTATTCATAGTAGTGTAGATTAGAGTTATCTGCCCCTGTTTATTTTGCTGCATTGCCAGAAAGTAACTCAGTAAAGTCTCTTTGAGCTTACGATAAAAAAACAAAGTTATGGGTATAACGAAAACTCCAAAAAGCAATGGATTTTTAACGCAGAAATTAATTGGTCATACGGGCCAGTAATATAGCGAATTGCATTGGACATTTCAATTTTCTATTGATTTTGCCAGTAGGACCAATGGTTTTTGGAAACTCTGTATTACATACTGGTACCATAGCTTACGCTTTTAACTTCGATCAACCTCTTCAGTCTAACTGCACAAGACTATGTCACATGACGTCGTATATGTTATTTGCATATATAACAAGTCTAGAAAGTGCTAATTGTTAACAAAGAGCATTTATTCTACAATCTATATGTATATGCGATTTCCATTTAAATACTTTTATTTGGTTATCACAAGAATGCAACTGAATGTGGTGCAGGTTTTGTCTTAAGAGCTTGCAGTGTGAACATGCAGTGCTTTGTCCTAATATTTGTGAGTAAGAGAAGGTCATTGCAACTGCCAGTGTGGAATTTTGTGGTTTATTCAGCTATGGTTTTGGAAGGCACAATTTTTTATAGCCCATTAATGGAGAATTTAAAAAATATTATTTCTGGCTGAGCTCTGCAAAACTTAGACAAGCCCACTTCTTGATCTCAATTCAACTTTTACAAAGGAATTAATAGTGAAAAAGTGAGATCATATTATATATCATGTTATATACAGATTCCGCTATTTTAGTTAATCATTCAGGGATCAACACTAACTTTAATCCATAGTCACCCGCAGGGCTAGCAATTTCATTTCTAATTTCTACTAGCCCTGACCATGAATTAGTTGTCCAGTAGCCGATGGGGGGGCCTCCCCTGGAAAATTTAAAAAATAGAGCTTTATGCCAAATCCTGCATTCTGGCTACATTTTTTGGTAAACAATCTGATTAAAAAGTTCATAACTGGTTATTTAGTATTAAAGAAAAGTCAGGTATATGAAAAACCAGATCTACATTACAAGGCAAGTCCATCTTCGATACAGTCAAAAATGTATGAAAATAAAAATTGATATCAGAAACAAAGTATTATTATTTCGGTATATCATGAACGTACCGGCATAATTGTATAGATCTGTATGATAAAAAGATCAACACTGACCAATATATACCCGGGCTAATCTATAATAGCTGTTACTATTTCATACTTTATCTTTTATATTCCTTGCATTTAAAGAAAGCTGTATATGTTACAAAAATATCTGACATATTCAGCAAGTGTGCAGCATGTGCAATTTGTTCAGTTGCAGTCATGTACACATGTGATTCGAAATAACCCAAACCGTAGGGGACTACAAATGCAGTAATTATTATTTTTTTTATTTTGAGGTGTTGTCAAAAACAATAAATGCTCATGGAAGCTTTTAAAATTGCTATTCTATCAATCTGTCAATTTCTTATGCATCGTGTTTCACCCACCAACAATGCTGCGACATGGATGAGGAAAACCATGCAATGTTTTCAACACGAATATTTCTTCAATAAGGATAATTCAATCAATTAAATTGCTAATTTTTTATTTAACACATGATGTTTATCTCTTTGATTTTTTTTTTGTATCTGATAAGTCTTTTGATAACTGGTTGGTTGTCACACATGTGGATGTGTCATGCAATGTAAAGCGATAAGGTAAGTTACCGAGAATCGCGAAACACAGGGTGATTCTGAAAGTAACAAAATCGGGACTTGTGCGTTTTTAAATTAATTTTTAAATGCTCCGAGTGCGTGTTTGATAATAATTTGCAGTAGTCCTGCAGGAAAAGCTCGAAGACATGTTTAGTAGCCCGACCTCAATTTTCAGGCGTCCCGGCTAGCGGGCTACCGTTAGTGTCGAACCCTGAATCATATTATATATACAGTTTCCACTCCATGGCCATAGGAACCTGACATCCCCCCCCCAATAATTTCGTTGACATATAGAAGTGTACTATAGAAAACATTATTTTATGCTTGTGCCCCCTCAGTAATAACATCTGATGACTTTTTTTTTTTTTTTTTTGCTTTTTTGCTTGTCAAGAAATTTTGGAAGTTGATAGTCCCCCCCCCCCCCCCCCAACTGAAAATGTATGACTGTGTCCTCTCAAAGTGAAATTGCTTCCTAGGGGCCTGCGCTGTCCAACTTTTGTAGGGATGTATGTATATTTAGGTTGAAATTGCATATGCAGGTATTTTACCAGAAAATACAGGTCAAGTTTGAATACAAATTTAAAACTAAATATGGCATTTGAAAATTTTGGCTGCCTGCAGAGGCATTTGTGGCATTACAACACATCTAGTCTAATCTAAAATTGATCAACAAATATATTGTAGAGAGAAAAACTATGGGTATCCGCAAGTTTTTGGAGAAAATTGTATTTTTTAAAATAACTTATGTATTTTAGTTCTTCTATTTACTTCAATTGTTATATAAAACATTGTGTTAAAAAGCTTGCGATTTCAATTCAAGACATTACAGATCGCCTAATTTCATATCATGCTAATAAGCATTGTTATGAGCTAGATTAAAGGAACTTTGTTTTCACTAAAAATGTATTTATTTTTGTACTTTTATGGGGTACAAATGTCAACTTTTTACAAGACCATCTCTAAAATTTCAAAGAATCTTGAATCATATTGAGATGCATGATATGAAAATTGCTGCACAAAAATGATTTCAGTTCCAAGCTTCATACTGAGACCTTTTTAATTTTAAATGATAAGAGTTATCCTTCATGGCTAAGGAGTGAATATTCCTATAGTAAATACCACTTATGTGAGTTATCTCTCTTGAACTTTTTGTAAGGTGCAAGATTGCTCAAAATAGTATTTTAAAGTGCTAGAACATCTAGGTATTCGTCATGGCTATTATTAGACAGTTGAATTAGAGCTCTGTATAGACTGTATAAGAATATAGGAAGTAAATAATATAACTAGAGCATATGATTTGTGTTTTTTTTTCTATACTAGATAATAGTTTTTAGTTCACCTGAGCCGAAGGCTCAAGTGAGCTTCTCTGATCAAAATTTGTCCGTTGTCTGTCGTCATCGTTGTCGTAAACTTTTTAACATTTTCATCTTCTTCTCCAGAACTACTGGGCCAATTTCAACCAGACTTGGCACAGCGTATCCTTGGGTGAATCAAATTTGTTCAAATGAAGGGCCACGCCCTCCTCCAAGTGGAGATAATTACGAAATAGGGAAAAATTAATGGCATCATTGAAAAATCTTCTTCTCAAGAACCAATGGGCCAGGAAAGATGAAACTCATATGGAATCATTGTTAGGTAGTGTAGATTCAAATTTGTTCAAATCATGACCCCCAGGGGTAGAGTGGGACCACAATGGATGATCAAAGTTTTACATAGGAATATATAGGAAAAATCTTCAAAAATCTTCTTCTCAAGAACAGCAAAGCTATGATTGGTCATATTTATATGGAAGCATCTGCAGATGGTGTAGATTCAAGTTCGTTCAAATCAATAACCCCTAGGGTAGGGTGGGGCCACAATGAAAGTTCAAACTTGTAGGGGAAAAGTCACAGTTAGTCCCAAAAAATATGTAAGCATCCTTAGTTAGTGTAGATTCAACTTTGTTCAAATTATAACACCCCCCCCCCCTCCCTTTTAGGGGTAGGTCGGGACCACTTATGCATTTAAGATTTTCAATACTAAGCTAATTTTTGCTTTTTTCGTAGCCACAGTGCTCAGGTGAGTGATGTGGCCCCTGGGCCTCTTGTTAAATAATGGACAGAAAAAATGAACTTATGTATTTTTAAGTGGATTTGTTGGATAATTTGTTAACCTTCCAGCATCTTTAAGTTGAAGAAGGATTCATAGTATCACAGGTCCTCTATTTATTGTGGCAAAAAACTTAATTTTTGTTATTTTTAACTTATTATAAAACAAATACCAAATTGCACTTTCCAGACTTGTCGAAATCCGTCGGTCCTGTCGGCAAGGCCGGTAAAAATTTGTCTGGACTGATAACTTTTAAGAAAACGTCGGTCCAAATGACCGTTTGAAAAAATCGAGCTTGACGCAAATTTAAAAAAGGTCGGGATCGAGATGCGCAACTGAAGGTCAGAAACACAGAAGAGATGGCCGTGTGCGCGGCGTAGTGACGATGGTCAATTTAAATTGTTACAGGAAAGACATAAAATATGTTATTTATGTCTCTTATTCAAGACACTCTATCCTAAGAAAAGAAACTTGTGAGATTGAAGGCTGTTGAAAATATTAAAGGGCATTTTGGTGCTGTTGTTTATTTTCCTTTCTCAGCGTCAAAATAAGGTTCATGTATCTGGTCTGACAAAACTTCGTCCGGTCCGACAGAACATTTGACTTTGTCAGACCAAATGTCTGACACTGATTTCAAAATTTCGACAAGTCTGACTTTCTGTTTTCTCATAGTACAGACAATGTTCTGTGAGTCCTTAATGACTCTTAGATATGACAGATATAGATTTTCTTCCCCGTAAATTCAACTGTAAATATTATTCAGACGTATCATAAATATTGATTTTTCTGAGGTCTCATACCTATTGAACCTTTTTGCGATCTGTTTTCATTAGATTCCAATTGATTGTTCTTCATATTTTTCATATAATTGTGGCATTTGTTTATAAATACTATCAGAAAATCTATAACATTATTTCTCCACTAAATTATTTTGTTCTATGATTCAGTAAGAACACAAAATTTTCATATATTTTTATTAGGGATGTGCAATTTTATCGGTATACCAGTATATCGTGATTTTTAATTGTGTGATACGTATCATGATACGGAGACTAAAATTGTTATGGCCAAGTTTTTCTTCACATATGTAATCTTTGTGACAAGACCTTCCTTTGGATACCAACAAATTTGACCCTTTGACCTTGACCTAGGAGTTTTACAACCTTTTGAAAAACTTTAACCTTGGCCATAACTTTTGAATGGTTGGTGCTAGAGCTTTCATTCTTCACATATTTAATCATTGTGACAAGACCTTCCATTGGATACCAACAACATTAACTCTTTGACCTTGACCTTGGAGTTTGACCTACTTTTGGAAAACTTTAACCTTGGCCATAACATTTGAACATTTGGTGCTAGGGCTTTTATTCTTCACATGTGTATTCCTTGTGACAAGACCTTACTTTGGATACTAATAACTTTGACCCTTTGACCTTGGAATTTGACCTTCTTTTGAAAAACTTTAACCTTGGCCATATCTTTTGAATGGTTGGTGCTAGGGCTTTCGTACTTCACATGTGTATTTCTTGCGACAAGACCTTCCTTTGGATACCAACAATTTTGGCCCATTGACCTTGGAGTTTTACCTACTTTTGTAAAACTTTAACCTTGGCCATAACTTTTGAGCAGTTGGTGTTAGGGCTTTCATTTTTTCACATTTGTATTCCTTGTGACAAGACCTTTCTTTGGATACCAACAATGCATGTCAGTTAAGGCTAGGTATAGGCAGTTCTATGCAAAAAGCACTAATAAGAATGCATAAGAGGTATATTTATTATTCAGAGAAAGTTTTGATTTATTTTCTTATGCATACTAAGTACCCTCGATATGTTATAGCCAATACACAATGTGATGTCATATTATGACGTCATTGTTCTTACTCGAGGTAATAAAACACATCAACAAAACAGCTTCGGCGCAAGGGATTACCCTATTTAATTTAAAAATAACAAGAGAAGCTTAAGATCTCGAGGGGTCTCTATTGAGTGGGCACAGTTATGTCACATGGAAGAGGTACAGGAAAATATCTTGACGATAAAAAACATCACAATAAATAAATCCTATATTCTCTTCAAAAAAAATATCTAGTTCTATTGAGATCGGGATTGCCCTAGCTTAAACTTTCAATACCGATATCCCCCTTATTTAAATCCTAATCCTTTGTCCCTGGGAAAGGGAGGAGGGGTCAGATACTATAAATAAGCACTGATCTACAAGATGTGTTTGTGAAACACTGATGCCCCCGTATGACAACTTATAGCAAAGGTTAAACTTTCTCAAATGCAAATCAAATATGTTGGTACCCAAAGTAAGGTCTTGTCTCGAGGAAATATGAGAGCCCTAGCAGCAACCATTGAAAAGATATGGAAAACTTTTTCAAAAGTAAGTCAAACATCAAGGTCAAGGTCAAATGGTAAAAAAATAATTGTGCCTAAGGAAAGGCCTTCTCACAAGAAATATACTGGTGAAATATGAAAGCTGAAGCACCAATCATTCAAAAGCTATTACCAAGGTTAACGTTTTCCAAAAGTACATCAAACTCCCAGGTAAAGGTCAAAGGGTCAAAGTTGTTGATATCCAAAAGAAGTTCTTGTCACAAGGATTACATATGTGAAGTATGAATGACCTAGCACCAACAGTTCACAAGTTATGGCCAAGGTTAAAGTTTTTCAAAAGTAGGTCAAACTCCAAGGTAAAGGTCAAAGGGTCAAAGTTGTTGATATCCAAAGGAAGTTCTTGTCACAAGTAGGGCTGGGACGATACAACTTGTTCTATATCGATACGTATCCCGATATTTGAGCCACGATACGATATGTATCACGATATGTTTAATTGGTTATAAATTCTTTTTTTATATTGAAATGAACAAGATATTTCTTCACAAATAAGAATAATTTATTCAAAGAAGTTGTATATCTGTTGTAAAACTTAATTATTTTGGTCTTAATTATTATGTATTTCATATTCATATTTATATAAGCATATCTATTTTACATATTAAACCCAAAATGTTAAGTTAACAAAGAAAAACATTAGTCAGAATTTTTTGGGAAATATGTCGATATTTCTTCATACGTATCGATATGTGTATCATCCTCACATTGAATCGATATTATCGATATCTCGATATATCGTCCCAGCCCTAGTCACAAGGATTACATATGTGAAGTATGAAAGACCTAGCACCAACGGTTCAAAAGTTATGGCCAAGGTTAAAGTTTTTCAAAAGTAGGTCAAACTCCCAGGTCAAGGTCAAAAGGTCAAAGTTGTTGGTATCCAAAGGAAGGTCTTGTCAAAAGGATTTTATATATGAAGTATGAAAGCCTTAGCACCAACCGTTTAAAAGTTATTGCCAAGGATAAAGGTTTTCAAAAGTAGGTCAAACTCCAAGGTCAAGACCAAAGGGTCAAAGTTGTTGGTATCCAAAGGAAGGTCTTGTCAAAAGGATTACACATGTGAAGTATGAAAGCCCTAACTCCAACTGTTTAAAAGTTATGGCCAAGGTTAAAGTTGGGTAAAATTTTGTAAAACTAGGTCAAACTCCAACGTCAAGGTCAAAAGGTCATATATGGTGGTGTCCCAAAGAAAGGTCTTGTCACAAGGAATACATATGTGAAATATGAAAGCCATAAGCTCCAACCAATCAAAAGTTATGGGCAATGTTAAAGTTTTTGCGGACAAACAGATAAACAGACAGACATTGGAGAGGACAATCTAAGTTGGTATAACTTGTGTCCAATCCCATTGATTGTGTTCAATAAAATATGTTTAAACAGACAGACAGACGGACGACCAGGACAAAAACTATATACCCCCGAATCTTCGAAACGATAAAAATTGTATAATGCTAAGAAGAATTTTCTATAGATTAGTAAAATAGCTGCACAAATCCTAGGCGTTTTCTCATTTGGTCGGAAATTGAGGAAACTGATACCGGACGGACTGTACATTTTTACCCTGATTCAACTTAAAACTTTACAAACAGAAATTATACAACTGAGGCTTACTGAGCTGTTGATATTTGTGCAGAAATACCAACAATCTTTGGAATATTTTGCCTCTAAATATACCTTGTTTCAGTTAAATAAAATAGAGCAGGCCCTTGCACCGGAGCACAATGACAATCACATCATAATATGACGTCATAATGTGTACTGGCTATCTCATGTTGTGGGTACCAAGTATGTATTAGACAATAAGTTTTAATTTTCTCTGTATAATAGATATAGACCTTAGGCATTTTAATAAGTTTATTTGCATAGAAATGCCCAATCATAGCCTTAACTCACAGGTCTGCGAATTTTGACCCTTTGACCTTGACTTTGGAGTTTGACCTACTTTTAAAAAACTTTAACCTTGGTCATAACTTCTGAACAATTGGTGCGAGGGCTTTCATACTTCACATATGTATTCCTTGTGACAAGACCTTCCTTTGGATACCAAAAATTTTGGCCCTTGACCTTGGAGTTTGACTTAGTACTTTAAAAAAAACTTTAACCTTGGCCATAACTTTTGAAAAATAAAGGCTTTCATAATTCACGTACATGTACATGTGTATCACTTGTGACAAGACCTTCACTTGGGCACCATTTGACCTTGACCTTGATGTTTTGCTTACTTTTGAAATTCTTTAACTTTTGCCATAACTTTTCAAAGGTTGGTGTTAGGGCTTTCATATTTCACAGGTATATTCCTTAAGACAAGACCTTTCTTTGGGTACCAATTTTTAACCTGAGTTTGACTTGTACTTTAGAAATTTTAACCTTTTCCATAAGCTGCCATACGGGGGCATCAGTGTTTCACAAACACATCTTGTTCCTTTATTTACCAGAAAAAGAGATAAAAATGGAATTAGCAATTTTTTCCTCCATGACACTCACACAAAAACTTTTTTAAAACGGTCTTCTCCATATATGGTCCTTTACAAAGTCCCTTTCATTCTGAAGTCCATAATTAAAAGCTGGACCCTACGAGACAGTGACCATCTCAGTGATAATTTGTTAAGTACTGTAAACAACAAGTCTCAAAAATTGATTATTAGTTATTATTGTCAATTTTCAAATCAATGTATATTTGAATGTAAAATTTATATTTGCTAATAACATATTTTTATGTTTTTATATTTCTGCATGAAAACATTAAATTAGTGCTCTGTTTGATTTGTAGATCAGTGGTGGAAACCAGGAGTTGGTCCAATCTTCTTCTACACAGGAAATGAGGGCCCAATAGACACCTTCTGGGACAACACTGGTTTTGTGTTCGATATCGCTCCCGAATTTAATGCCCTTGTGGTGTTTGCTGAACACGTACGTATATTTCAGTTCAATATTTAGCTTACCAGTGTAAGCATATTTCTCCTGATAATTCTTCATCATAGAATTTTTGGTCAAATGTATATAAATAAAACTTGCATCTGCCATCAACTGGTTGATTATACAGTGAACTGAAGTTATTTATCACACCTATAGTATATAACCATTGTACTACAGATCAACAGACTGCCACTGTAAATAACAGTCTTCCAATACATAAGGTCAGTTATGAACCACTTTTCCACATCAACTTCTCTACCCCAGACCATACTCTTTGATCCAAACACACTGTCCATATTACTAGGAGTTACACCTTATGGTAGACATTATACACACTATGTACAACTTTACCAAAGACAGTAACCCATATATACCTGTCAGTGTAAAAAAAGTCAAAAAATAAACTGAACATTCTGAATCCTAGTGAAGAATTACCATTCCAAAACCACAAGGTGAAACTATTATATTAGTGAAATTATCCACACCTATAAATCCTATTACATCACAATATCATCTCTTATTGAATGACACAGATAAACACCACACAAGCTGATCTACTTGGTCATTAACATTCAACTTTAACACAGACTCCTCACTAGATTTAATAGTAGATCACAGATAACCATGATAGACCTCCCCACACACAAAACACCACTGAACCAGTGAAAGATAATCACAAGAGATAGTCATAGTTTCTCACTTTAACCACATTAAACAACTTTTAATTTATTAATAAACATGCTACTGATGGATAACGGTAAAACTTCATTATCTCAAACAATACATGTAAGTTAAGAAAACTTAAAAATATCTGATGATTCGAGATATCAAAACTTGAACATATCCGATAGTTCAAGATATCAGAGTTACATCTTGAACATATTTAATTAGTTGAGTTATTGAAGTTAAACTTTTAATTAACATATTTGATAGATATCAGAGTTGAAACTTTAACCTATCTGATAGTTTGAGAAATCAAAACTTGAGCATATCTGATACTAGTAGTTCAAGATTGAAATTCCTAGGAAGATCAGAACTGCTGACCCATTTTGAAGTATCCCTTTTACATGTACTTGATAAAACAGCATTTGAGATAATGAACATGCTGAAGTAAATCATTTTTTCATCATCACTACCCCGCAGTTGTTCTTTTTTAGTGTTCGTAACGTTATGAAACACCTAGGATGATTCTTATTGGCTGCATTTACTGTTTCATACTGAACCTAAAAATGTACAAGTCCATGTTTGTATGATGGGAAAATCTGATCTAATAGTCCTTGTTAGTGATAGTTTTTCTCAAACTTTATCCCTTTTTTTGGGTTGAATTTTCAAGAAATCTCTTAAAGAGACACTCAACAAGCTTCGATTGTGTTGCTTAATTTTTTTAAAAAAAATTAAGGAACTATAGTTTGAGGAAAGACTGATTACTAGCTGATTTTCTCATACTGTTTATGTAACCTATAATATTTCATTGTTGTGGCACTATACATAACAAGTTATAGATCCCATTACACACATGTTATGCACTGATATACATGTACAGTCAAACCTCATTATCTTGAACTCGATGGGACTAAGAAAAGACTTCGAGATATCCGAGGATTCAAGATATCAGGGGTAAAATACTTAAAGAATAAGTGGTTAGGACTTCTAAATCACTTCAACATATCCATGGTATTCGAGATATCAGTGTTGGAGATATCAAAGTTCAACTGTATATATTTACATTTGCAAATGTTTTTTTTAATATAACACTATTGAGAGCAAAGCATATCTATATCCGTAAAAACACAGGTTCCTCACGCCATAAATGTTCGACCAAATTTCTCAGTGACCTCATAAAGGGGTGACGTGCAATCAATAGATCAAACTCATGCCGTTGAATTTGAAAAATAATACATTTTCACGCGTTAAAGATTATAATCAGGCAAATATAAAATATGAATAAGTCACAAATATAAATACATGTATAGGTAATAAGGTATCATTTTAAAACATCTATCGGGGATATAAATACGGGTTGGTACAAGATCAAAGAGCAAGAGCCACTTAGGGCCTTTTTTGGCCCTGAGAATTTCTAAAAAATCGAAACTGCTCAGTTTTGGTTGAAAATGCAGTATTTATAACTTGAACCCTTGGTGACTGTGTATCTATTGAACATGACGTAATTTTCTCTCTAGTCAATGCATTATGACGTCATAAAATGCGTCATTTTTCCCATATCCTGTAAATTTCGTTAAAAATGGCCAAAAATTGAGGTATTTTTTCATTATTCCATATAGAGCACAACCTCTGATCCAAAATATGCAAATACAGAATGAAAGATCTGTTTCTGAAGATCACAAAACATGTTTTAATTTTTGGATCGTGGGCTGTGCTCATATTTTAATTCTTTGCTGAAGGTAGACAAATATGCATGTTTTCTGCAAAATTCAAGAACATTGCATTTTCTCAAAGCCTGTTTTCCAATACATGTATTCTCAAAAAGAAATTTTGTTATAGGAAATGAAAGCACTAAGTCTCTACTTTATTTTGATATATGAAATGGGACAGAGGGTGATAGTCAATTAATTGATATAAGGACAGGGCCATTTTATGCATAAAGTGAACCTAGCTCTTTACCATAAAGCCCTTTAGGCTTTATGGAATTTGATCTCGTGACCAACCCATATTTATATCCTGATAGATGTTTAAAAATTATACCTTATTTCTTAAGTAAATACAGTTCAGCTTCTGTATAACCAGTATCTCAAACACTGATATCTCGAATACCATGGATAAAATATGTCAAAGTGAGTTGGAAGTCCTAACCACTTTTTCTATATATGTGTTTTAATCTTCAAAGTTGATATCTTGAATTCTCAGATGCCTTGAAGTTTTTTCTCGGCCCTATCCAGTTCAATGGATAGTGAGTTTTGACTGTATGTACACTACTGTACCACATGGTTTGCTTCTATTAATTAATTCTTGCACCCTTTGTGCCAAGAAGTACAATACCATATAGACACCACACACCTTTTGAATAATTGTTACCAAATACTGTATTTAGTAAAAATTATTCACATTATTTACTGAGTAACACAGTGAATCCTTTAACAAGTATATCAATTCTTACAATCACTATACTGGCTATTGCTCCTCTTTCTCCCAGAGAAAATGCTACTTATGATGTATATTATACTGTTTTATACTCTATATCACACCGATAGTGCACCACTTTATCACTGTAACAGTTACCCTGAGTCTGCGTGCACTACAGGTATTTCTGCAAATATCAGTTGTAATCTTATTTATCATAAGCATCACACATAGTAATTAAACCATATAAACACAGCCACCACAAGTAGTAAACCAAATCACCCCTATATGTAGTGAGCCACATTACCATAAACACCACATGTAGTGAACCACATTACCACAGTCTCCACATGCAGTAAACCACATTAATTTACCATATAAACACCACATGTGACCTGCATAACCACAGTTTTGTACCTAGTGAACCACATTTTAAGGGATACTAATTTTTCAATGAACCACTTTTTACCACGTGCACACCTGTAAAATTGTAGTCAGTACAATGCAACTTATTCAATCATTTCATCAGTGTTCAAATCATTTGATTACTGTCAAGTGGACAGATTGACTGGACACTGCACAACACAATTTGTGATAATAAAGGTAATCAGGTACTAAAAATGGCTAATGATTCAATGTAATAACTTAGCTCCTTAAGTGCAGGTTACTTAGATACAGTGCACTATAGTATTTAGTCATAAAACCTGAGGAGAGCATCTGCCCAGACATGATGAAGCATAATTTGTAAGACATGCAAGTCTTAGTGGTAAATAAACAAATTATGCACTAGGGCACCCTGGGACGATGTGAAGAGCTTGTTTTTCTTCTGTGTGGTCAGAATTCCCTGTTGTGCAATATTCTAGACAATTACCAGTCTGCTTCTACTGAAATGTTATTAACCTGGTCATGATTATATAACATATGTACACAATGTAAACAATTATGAATTTTTCTTTTAATTAAGTCAGTATTTTCCCAATTTTTTCCCTACTGAAGCAAGAAGCTATTATTATTATCAACTATAGATATATTATAAAAATAAATTGTGAAAATCTAATTATTACATTTTCAACAGTGAAATACTGTGATTTATTTATTGAATAAAAGTGATATTCTCTCACAGTGTGAAAGGATACCAAAATGATATTCTCTCACAGTGTGAAATATATCAAAGTTAGTAAAAAATAATTTCTGGCCTGTCATAAGATAGAGATAGTAACTAACCATCTTGATAGAGCTAAAACGGTAAATTTCTTCCCAAATATGTTGCTAAAATCCATGCTGTGTAATGTTTTCAATCACACAACTGCTAAGCTATGACGCCTCAACCGCTCAACTATGACGTCAAGCCTATGACACTGTTAAGAAAAGACAGAGGCAAAGGGAAAATCAAAGAAAATGTAATAAACAGAAAATTCAATGTTTTGTAGATGAATATGGAATTTATTTCACGAGTGGGACAGGATTTTTTGATATTTTTACGAGTGCGAAGCACGAGTGAAAATATCAAAAAATCCTGTTTCACTCGTGAGACAGGATTTTTTGATATTTTCACTCGTGCTTCGCACTCGTAAAAATATCAAAAAATCCTGTCCCACTCGTGAAATAAATTCCATATTCATCTACAAATCATTGAATATCCTCTATTTATTTTGTATAAAATACATGATATACAATGCATTTCTTCTGTAGTCCTTAAATACTAAATTACACTACACTACACATTATTACTTACACTACATATTATTATTTCATTGATCTTTTTCAAAATATGAAAATTCAAATGGATTATTATGCCATTAAAAAAAAACGAAACAAACGAAACTGTAGTTACTGTAGATTCCTTATTTTCGCAAAATGGCTCTTTCACGTCAAATTGCGAGAACAATAATTCGCGAGTGGACAGTTGATCAAGGGATCAAGGGATTTTATATTGATTTCAGCACCATAAAAATAAAAGCGAGTATTTTATTTCGCGAGTAGTGCTTCTCGCGTAATTATGCGATAATTAATTCCTCGCATATATTTAGGAATCTACAGTATACTGGTAGAACAACATACACTTTAATTGTTTATTACATGTACCAACAAAATCCAATCTGATTTCTAACATTTTTGTGTTTTATTCACTCTGAGATTAAGAAATCTGGTGTGGAAAACTTAATAGAAAAAACTTGTTTCATATATATATATATATATATATATATATATATATATATATATATATATATCTACATTGGAAGGTGAATTAAACACCTTTTTTTTAAATTATATATTATTTCTCAATATTTCACCACACTATAATATACAAAGACACACCTTGGTCCTTGTGCAAGAGATACACCTGTGCTAAGTGCATCCACTGATGCTGTTAACACTACTCACACTGGGCAACGTCTCCTCTCAATAGTTCAACATTTGCTATTGATTGGTAAATCCCACATACATCAGCAGCAGCAGAAAACTCGGTAAACACCAGGAGTATTGATAGTCAATCAACAGAATGACAAGCAACAGGCAGAATCAGGAACCAAGGCCTTGGGATATAAGTGTAACACAACCAGGTAGGAATTTTATACAACATTCAGAAAACATTTTATCATAGAGTAGGGATATTTCATCTTTTATGACTTTGAAGTAAATGTATCATATTGTTCCTCATGAAACAGAGAAAAATTAAGATTACAAGCTCATCTGCTAAGACTCTAATTAAGCTTTCATAATAAATATATATACTTAGTATATAACACAGTGTATGATACTGAATGATATACATGTGTATATACATATATATCAGATGGAGTCTGTGGTGATTGGTAATGGTAATTTCTCCATTTTCTGAAAGCAGTTTGAGTTATTTTTGTAATATGTATGGAATTTTTTTTTTTCAAAAAATAAGGAATGTTTTCAAATGATTGAAATTAGAGTTTTTATCATTGAGTAATTTAAAAAAAAAGTACTAGAAGACCTAAAATTTAATAATAATTAATAATTGCCTGTTCTATATATATATAAGTTTTCAGTATTTGGGGGACATACTTCACATGAAGGAATGTCTAAAAATTAATACCTTTGAAAATTTTAATTTTGAACATGTAAAAATTGATACACAATCAAATACATGCTGAAAGAGAACTATATAGCTCTGGATCAGATCATTTTACAAACCATGTACACAACAGTTTGATCTTAATATCAGATCGCACAGTAAAGATGTCATTTGAAAACAGAGATTATTGATTTCATTAAAGTTGTGCCTTTTTTGAGAATGTAGAATGAATAATGGATAACATTAAGTTGTTTGTCAATCTGGAATGACTCAAAACCCCAGAAGGAAGTTCCTGCTAACCGAGAAAAGCTGCACAATCAATTTAAAATACCAGTCAGATTTAGATGGAGAAAAATGAAACAACATGGCCAATGAATACTGACGTACAATGTTGGATATGGCCAATTGTATTCAAAACTATTACATTGCTAGTATGCAAAATGCATCAAATTTTTATTAAAATACAATTTTGGAAATGTATTTAATTTGCAAAGTGATACTTTAATAGCAATATTTACCCTGGTCAGAAGCTTATGATTAAATGTAAATATATAAAGGGTTTAAGGGATTAAATCACTAAATTACATTATAGTAATACATGTTGAATTTTTAATGCTTTAAAAGAATATAGAAATCTGTAAATAACAAAAATTAATTCAAAGACCAAAAAAAAAAAAAAAAAAACGGTAAAGCTTAAATTTAACAGAAATTTAATTAAGGGCATTGTTTGTATTAAAATACCTGTAAAGTACTTGTTTACAAATGATTCAGCATTTTCCCTTGGGAAATGATAGCCACTAATTACGTGTTTGGCTTCTTTATTTATTAAGAGTATACAAGAGATAGATAATTTATAATGAAAGCTAGCATCTGACAGCTATGAGTCTGGTCTGGCAATTGCAGAGTCCATCAGAGAGCTGATTTCCCTCCATAGCTCTCTATAGGTGATTGATAATTAAGGCTGATTGTTACTGCTATGAGAGGATGGTATTAAATGGAGGATGATAACATAGGTTGTCTATAATAATTTGCTAGTATAAAAATTTTCTTGGACAGCAAGTGCATACAGCTTGTGGTTTCTGCAGGTTTGGTTGAATATTTGTTACACTATATGGCCATGCAGGCTAATATCCTAGACAAAACCTTGCAGTGGAATTGTCTTTTAAGTCAAATTATCGATGATCCCTGGAGTTGGAGTTTTTAAGTAGTCTTATTCAACACCTGTGCAGTCCACTTTGAATTCCGACCCTCATTTTAAATCCCATATTTGACTGATTCCTATGTAAACTTTACAATGTGCAGTCCTACACCCTGTCTATTCTGACACTGTCTCCCAAAGCATGTCAGATAAGACAGCTAGGTTTCACTGTATTAATTAATATGTATCAATTGAAAGAGAGATTTAATATTAATATTATATAATTTCATATTATTGTTGAAAAATGTTACAGGAGGACAGGAATTTGTAGCGTCAAAATAAAATTAGAGTGTATCATCATGATCATATTGTAGAAATTGGTTTATAATTATACATTTAAAAATAAAGATTATTAGAAAACAGTATTGAGATATATAATAATGAAATGGAGACTTTTAAGATGTACAGTAAATATTAATCAGATTAAAGTATTTATTTAATAATATGTTTGTCAAATATTATCCCAACAAAAATACTATAGGATATCCTAAATTCAGGGCTTTCAAAAAGATTAGAAACAGGTGAAGGAGGAGCCTTCTTGTGGAAGGGATTTTAATCAAAAATGTTTTATTCAAATATATAAATATGTCTCCAACAAATTTTTTGGCCGGTACAATCATGATTTTAACCGGATAAAAGTATATATTGACAGATTTTGAAAGGCCTACTAAATTACAAATCATACAGGAGATTACCACAGATCTCAGTGGATTGTCTCTTTAATTCTCATATGACTTTACACTTTGGATAAAAGATGTTTATAACATTACATGCACTTTCATCAGTGAAATACTGCAATTTATTACTGGAGTAAAGGTGTAAGAAAAAAAAAATTGTATCAATGATATTTTTTCACAGTGTTAAAAATATCAAAGTGATATTTTTTAACACTGTGAAAAATTACCAAAAGTGCAGCAATTGAACTCCATAGCCTGTTATAAGGTAGCAGAAGTATAAATAAAACTATCTTGACAGAGACTTAAAAACTGCCAAAGTTTTTACAAATTTTTGCTAAAATCCATGATTACAATTTTCAATCTCACAATCACTTTTCCTTCGATGCATGTCTTCAAACAACCACTGAACAGTAGCTATGATATCACACCTATAGACACTGCATTAATGTGAAAACACAAAAGGAAAATCAAAGATGATGTAATAAACAGAAAATTCAAGGGTTTGTTATTGAATATGGAATTCATTTGTCTTGTGAGTCAGGATTTTTTTTAATATTTTCACATGTGCTTTGTACTCCTGTCCTACTCATGAAATAAGTTCTAAATCAACTACAAAACATTGAATTTCCTCTGTGTATTTTATGGGTAAACTTTTTTAGAACTTTTCCTCTCCCTCCCTAAGCAAGCACTTCGAGATTCAAGATCTTTGATAGAACAAGATTTAGCAAAGGACATATAAATTATTGTTTTCTTATTTTTGTATGAAAATTATGATGGGATGTATCATATGATTCTGAACACAAACAGGATTAATATACACAAAGTTATGAAGTATATTGCCTTGAAATAATATAGTCTTTTTTTTTAACGATGAGTGCAAAATATATAACAACTACAGTCATTTGTATAACCTTTGTTATCATATCTAATGACAAAAGATAGTCTATAGGAGATTGAACTGCTTTACCCTGGACATACTGACGTTTGACTGCTCAGGTATATTGTGGAATTTCATCAGTTTTCAGGAATTCGATCAGGAGCTTAAGGGTCTTATATAAACAAAGAATTGGTTGAACTTAGTGCAGGCACATTAGAAAAAAGAAACAATTGACTAAACTTCGGGAATTGTATGTGGTTATCACTGCGCCTGTTAGGAGTATAATCAGAGAATTTCTTTTTTCTTTTTTTTTTTTTTTTTTTGAGTGGAATAAAGTGGTCTCTTTGTGTTGCAAAGCCTTTCGGTTTATCTTTCAATTATTTAGGAATGTAAAGTGGAGTGAATGTAAAGTGGAGTGAATTTAATTTCAAAGAAACAATATATCGTACGTTACATGACTTCAGGGTAAATTAGAAACAGAATTCATTATAGAACTGTTAGATAACATGGATGATGAAGAAAACAAAATACCGGTATGATTATGGAACCTGAATGCTGCTAGCATGATTAAATGGAATGTATATTTAACCTTGACCTTATGTGAATTTAACACTGTTCAGTGTCCTGACACATCCACTGATCTGTTTCCAGGTTGAACCATTACAAGGTTATGTAATGAAATGAAGATATTACCTGTGACCTTGTCAAAATGATTTAGGTCAGGGACAGGCATTACTCTCTGATCATAATCTTTATGCCAGGTGTAAGCTTATAAATCTGAATGTCCATCATGAAGATATAAATTGCAAAAGAAATTTAATGTACTTACATTTCCTGTGACCTTGACCTTGAAGTCAGGGTTCTGTGTGATTATGATGCCTTGCCTAACTATTTTTTATTAGCTTCTAACACTTCCATATTACAAAGTAATGGACCAGCACAAGACTTTGGCATAATAATTCCAACATTAATACCAAACCTGTAATTGTGCTATATCTGAGCTTATCATGAGTACAAGTACTTCAATAGTTTTGAGTAAAGTAAAAGTTGTTGACACCCAAATATACAAAGAAATAGACTAAAAACAATACCCCCAACCCACTTACACCACTAATGGTGACAGCTCAATCACCATCAGTTCTTCAATTTAGGGGGCATGAAAAAGCAAAGAAATCTTAGATCTTATGTACTTTCAACAAAAGGTGTGAATTATTGTCACTATATGAAAGTGGGAGGTTTTCATTATGATTAGAGGAATAGACTATCCCTATAAAGTGACAAAGTTTGTTTGCCTTAAATCCAATTTACGCAGCTTACTACTTGATGCAATCAAATTTAAACAGTTTTCATCAGTGTTAAACTAATGGTATTAAGAGACCTTCTGGCATGGGCTCTCATTTGAATTCATTTACTTTAAAGTACCAGCAAATGCATTGATTTTTATAATGGAAATTTTTTGTTTGTTTTGGTGTCTTGATTTAGACTTTCTTTAATTGACGGGGATTTATTTTAGAAGTCTTGACTATTTTTTGATGCCATAAATTGATCTATAACAAAGTTTTCCCATTTAGTCTCAATAGTTTACTATCCATCTACAGAATGTATTGTGTTGGGATTATGTAGAGTCTTTATACACCACTCAATCTCTGTCAATATAGTCTCTAAATGCAGAATCAGGAATTGTTGTGTGATGCCAGAGAATAAATCTATTTTTCTAATGCAGTATTAAACAAGATTGAATGTGTACATAAATAGAAATGCAGCATTAAACCATGAGGATAAGTGGTTACAAATTGTGGTAGAGTTGTGCAATATATGGATATTCTCAGCAGGGCTTCACACAAAGGAATTGTGTGATATGTTCTTTAAGCTTAATAGATGTCTGTAATATACATCTTTAAGTTAATGACAGAGAATCAGCTAGGCTAGCTAGTTCAATAACTGTAGATTAGATTTTTGCTGCCCTATCAATTTTTAGAGATCACCTCTTGATACATTCTCTGTATAGCCTTATTTTCAAGAGGAATAAATTAGCATCTCTTATGAGAAATATGCTGATTTTTTTTTTCTAAATTAAGCCTTCCTCTTTAAACAATGCTTAACATGATTAATCTTGTATCCAAATACTAACTGAAATTGAATGTTTCTTGATGTTCAATCTTTTATGTTACATTTTCTGGTGAAATTGTCATGAATTTATAAATTTTCAATTTTCATTTACAGAATGACCCTGAGATCAAGATGGAGTGAGAGGTTGCCAGGGTGATGGAGTTCCGAGCAGAAAGCTTGGTAACGGTGTTCTTTACAGCTCTTATTGTCTGCTTCAATACCCTCACTCTTCTGGTCATTGTGTGGACAGAATCCATTCGGAACATCAACAAAATCTACTTTGCCTCTCTGACAGTGTCAGACCTTTGTGTTGGGGTGTTTATCACACCATTTGCAGTTTTCAGCTCTTTCAGCAACTCATGGATTGTCAATGATGAAAAATTCTGCCACATCGAGGCCTACCTTCTGGTAATTTTCTTCATTGCAGGTTTGTATTCCTTAGCATGGATCAACGTGGACCATTATCTTGCCATCAGAAAACCACAACGACACAAAGTTGCCATGACAACTGCCCGTTCCCTGTGCTGGATCATATTTGTATGGATTGGGGCTGTCAGTTTCTGCAGTCCCACATTGTTCTCTTTCAAGAAACAAGCAAAGTATTATGAAGAGGTTTTTCTGTGTTCCATAAATGCTGGTTCTCATAAGCCATACTTTGTAACCGCTGGTATACTGGTCATCTTGCCTGCTTTCTTTGCATTGGTGTCCACCAATGCGTACCTCTTTACAAAGTCATTCCGTAAAAAGAGACACATGTATCAAACCATTCTGATAGATACAGCCTCACGACCAAATAACTATTTCATGAACTTCATAATTTCCATGATTTTTCTGATTGCATGGATTCCATGGCTAGTACTACAGATATATGGTGAATGTATAGAAAATATTTCTGATTATCCGCATTCAGTGCATTTTTATTTGTTGTGGTTTGGAATTGGAAATTCCTTTTACAAATTTTTTGTGTATTTGGTTTGGAGTCGTGATTTTCGACGTGGTCTACGAAAACTCTGTTGTCATAATGATTGTCGGTGTCCAGAATGCTCAATGCCCCAAAGTGCAAGTTTAAACTTTGTTACAGTGACTGCAGGAAAATAATATCTATATTACGATAAAATGTAACACTGCCCTATTAGTAATACATGTCTGTTTAAAAGCAAAGCTATGTCAAACCCATAGGGAAAGATATTGCTTTGTCATTCATTTAAACTAGTTTGAAATTGTAATCAATTTTAATTTCTTGAAAGCACAATGTTTGACTTTATTGGCTTAAATGAATTTAGTTTTTGGACTCCTTGAAACATTTGGTAAAGTTTCATGTAGTTCGATAATACTTATACCTAGATAACAAAAATTGGCATTTTCCAAATTTTTGGGTTTTAATTGGTGGAATATATCATTTCAGATATATATCTCTGGAGCAATATCATAGAAGTAGTATAATACAATTAATTATTATCACTCAAAACCAGTCTAGTAAAACTTTGTTATAGGCCTTAGGTCCTCTAAAAGTAATCATATGTCCAGTAAGAAAATAATAGACTTGCGTGCCCCAACTGTAAATTCTACAGAAGTTTGTAAAATGTCAACACAAAGACTTACTATCTCCACTTAATCTTTGTCAATAGCATTTCGTGGAATTGCACTCCATTTTGTGATCATCACATCATTACCAGTTTGCAAGTCTAAAAATATTGGGTGAAGTTCATCAAGTTTGGACCAGCCATTGATTTTTATCTAATGTAAACTACTTTTTAATAGCTTGGTGATATTGGTGAGATTTTAAGAGTCATACATGTCTCTTATTTATAATTAAGTGACTATATTAATTTTAGTTCATTTTCATAAGCTTGCTGTGATGTTATAAATTTATGCTGTGATAAAAAATGGAATTCCAGAGCATCATTTTTATCCATGTATATCCAAGCATTAACCAATTTTTTTTATATATATAAAAAAGCACCATTTAAAATTGCACACTCAGTAAATTTTATAGTGCAAATTGTTACTTATGACACTTGTATGAATAAAGAGTAGTATGCAGAGGTAGCAAATCAAACACACCCATTTAAATGTAAACATCAACATCAAACACTGGTGTTTGATGTAATGTTGCGAAGAATGTTTTTGTCATTGAATTTTAAGAATTTTCATGTAAGTTCAATGAATTCTTTATTTTTGAGTTAAACTAGAAAATTAGAATTCTAAACAAAATGGCAATGGAACTGTGTCCATTTCCCTTTGAATAATATCTGTTTTATGATAGCTAAATTATTAAATCAGATATTTACAGGTACATGTTTCTGGTATAGGCTTTTTGGTTAACACAGAATACATGTAATGTATGCATTATACATCTTAGCTGGCTACTGAAATTTTTTTGAAAATATGATAAACTGATCATGGTGTTGATGCCATTTTCTTTATCTGTTGCAATTACCTATTTGTTTGTAATTGCATTGATAATTCTTGTTTATTTTAATTATTTGATATTCATGAAAATCTTTGTTCATTATATTTTATAATATTGATGTATATAAGTTGATTTTTCTATACATGTATATTGTGTATTGTTTCTCATTTGAATTTTTCGTCTCAATGAGACCGACACCATTCCAAACAATTTCAATTCCTTGCGTATAAATAAATTCCAGGGCGAGAATGGAGTACCGTATATACTCGCCTATAAGTCAGATTTTTGGGAGTTAAACTTTGGTCTAAAACTCTATGGCTGACTTATAGGCGAGTTATAAAAAGATTGGTATTTTAGAAAGTCAATCCTTCTAATATAAGCTTCAAAAATACAGCCGACTTATAGGTGGACCGACTTATAGGCGAGTATATACGGTAAGTGTACTTATGTATTTATATCATTACTGATTGGTTCCCATGTACTTATGATTAGAATTATATTTTGTCCACCATATTGTTTGAGGAAATCAAATAATGTTTATGTTGTAAGTAGTCACAATTTTTTGGCTGCAAGGAAAAGGTTCAAGAAGGTGCTGAAGTTTTTTTTTTTTTTAAAAAGAGATTGAAATAAGCTATGTTCAGTTACTCAGCTTTTGAAGTCACATGTTTTTATATTTTCCAATATGCATGGCTATATGTACCCTAATAAAAACACTCAAAGTAACTATAAAATATGGATGTAGTTGTTTTCTTTTATAGAAATATGCAATGTTGGCATGCAGTGTGTTTCAAGTGGTAGGCAATTCACTCTGTGGAATCGATACGCTTGAAATTATTTCACATTTGGTTTGTGTCAAAAAGATAGTTCTTTCATGGTTCTATTAAAACAAAATACATGTAATTCTATAGACAGAAGTGATGAATCAAAACCAAAGGTTTAGTTTTGGTGAACATGCAGTATAATAACTACATGACCATTTGTTAAGCAAACTATTATTTCCATGGCATTAAGTCTTATAAAAAAAAAAGATAAGTTGGTACAGAAGTATCATTGGCAATATATTACTTATGATTACAGCTTAATGTATGATACCATTGTGTTACTGATCTGGAATGGACAGTTTCCCCTGATAAGTTGCAACTTCATCTGGCAAGATGAGAATGTCAGCATTATCTCTTGTGAGAATTGGTATTCATCATACACTGTTCAAATGGCATACAAGCTGAAAAACAAAAGGCACATTTCTAGATTACATGTATAGTATATATGCATCTACCTGTGCAGCCAAATCTGACCTAACAATTATGAACACTCAGAAAATGTGAACACTCAGAATTGAGTAAGCCCACAGCTCCATTATAAATGTGAACACTGAGAATTGGGTATGCCCACAGCTCAATTATAAGTGTGAACACTCAGAATTGAGTAAGCCCACAGCTCCATTATAAATGTGAACACTGAGAATTGGGTATGCCCACAGCTCAATTATAAGTGTGAACACTCAGAATTGAGTATGCCCACAGCTCCATTATAAATGTGAACACTCAGAATTGAGTATGCCCACAGCTCTATTATATTAGTGTGAACACTCAGAATTGAGTATGTTCACAGCTCCATTATAAATGCTCCATCCTGCTTGTCATTATCATTAATTTGCAATGAAAATAACATAAAATTTATAAAATTGAAGATAATAAAATTTTTCTGATTTGAATTAATCTAGATAAAAATCAGATAAAAACTATTGCGATACCAATTAAAGAGGAAAAAAATTACATGTGTGTGAAACGTGTATTTTAAAAAAAAAAATATGAACCTGCTAGACTGATTTCATCTATATTTGGTAACTCTAATGGTCAGCTAGAATAAACAGCATGCTGAGGGCAGATCAGATCTCTCCACAAGTAATGTTATGGGTAACCATCTTCATGTTGATATGATTAGTCTCTATCATGACATGGTAATCTGTATGATTGTCAAAATATTGTTTCTCAATGCCTCTTGATGATTACTCTGAAATCACTCATTTTTGAGGTGATGTCATTTTTGTTGTTTTCGTGGTAAACCCCACGAATCCATGGCTTCACCAAATAATAATTAAATGTACAATATGTCCAATATTTTTTATCAAATCCCCATGAATCAATATTATTCTTTAAACCACAAAAATTTGAACTTCAAAAATAATGATTTTAACAGTATCTGATTTAAGTGGGATTTATTAATTATTATTTGTTTTTTTGTTTCTGTTTTTGTTTTTTATTTTTAATTTAGAAAATATCAATTATTTGGCAATGCTTTCAGAGCGAAAAGGTAAAAAAGTTCATGACTCTTATGGATTTTCTCACCATCACAAAAGACCTGCAGCCAAAAGTATTTGTATGGTATCCCAAGTGGCAGTGACACCTTAAAAGAATCCACTTTTTCCCGCTGAATAAGGCCAAAGCAATCAAGTACAGATAGATTCTGGCCAATCAATGGGCTGGTCATTAGAGCTATCCCAGAAGACTTAAGGTTTTCCATGATAGATGATGATTAATTTCCTCCCAAATCCTACTTGTCAAAGGGTGAAGAAAGATCATTAGAAGCAAATAACTGTTGATTATTGGATTTGGTTCCTTTTTACTGCTACAATGAATCTTCTCTGACCCCTCTCCATGTTAAAGTGGTATATCTTAGTGGTTTTTGGAGAGTTATTAATGTATTCATGGAGGCAGACATAATGTAATTTATGGTTTTTGACATATTAATGGATCCTGTTGCTTATATGGCTTGTAGATTTCATGGCTAGTTTGTTGTGATTTATTACCTTTGATCAGGCCTGATATACGGCTTAAGGATTCCATTTTATGTAACAGAGCATTTTGATATATTTTTGCCATTTGACAGCTAGCTAGTGGAAAGGACTTGTGCATCAGATTCTAAAGGTGGACTCGGTTTCATTCCAAAGTTTACTTACTTAAGGAATGAATTTAATACTGTAGCTACCCAAGTTATACTGTATAACGATTAACCTGGGTTGGGGCAGTTTACGCTTTTTAAACCGCAAAGCTGTTTATAAAAAAGCGTAAACTGTTCCAACCCATGTTATATACTGTAGATCACTAAATTTTCACGACACCTTATTTTTGCGAGATAGTCATTGACTCTTTATTTAATAGTGAGACAAAATGTTCATGAATAGTGGTATTGCTCTATATAATCTTATCAAATACTATTATATGCGAGAATGAAATTTTCGCGAGCACACTGTCTCGTGTAATTAGGCAAAAATTAAGTTCTCCCAAATAAAAAGTTATTTACAGTACCAGTATAACTTGGGTAATTATTAAATTCATTCCTTATAATTTTCCATCATTAAGTGTAGAAAATAAGATAATTTCTCCTTCAAAATGTACATAATTTAAATATAACGTCAAGCGGAATGATATGTTTTTGATGCAAGTCATTGTGAGTACTGATGTAGGAAAAACAGGTTATACAATATAAACTAATTTTTTAATCCAATAAAATGACGCATAATAACCAAAATTAAATTAATAGAACTTACCCAAAGTACAAACTAAAAGTGAAGTGGATAATCAGGAAAACCATATTTGAGTCTTCCATAAATGGCCCTGTATATTGTAGCACAAAGTAATGAGAGAGACACTGATAAAATCATTCATTTTTAACTGCAGCTGGTCACAAATTCAAAAATTGGAAAGCCTTGTCTAATGAGCCTTTTTGCTTTGGACTCAAATATTGTTTCAGCACACAGTAATGAGAGAGACACTGCTATAAATATCCATTTTGAGTTTTTAATTTAATATGATTCAAATCATCATGACTCTATACCTTCTATAGGTAAAGTTAAAATCTTGTAACTAATCATTCTCTGTTCTGTTCAATTAGCAGGTCAAATGTAAATGCAGATTCTTTTTAAAAAGTCTTTCAGTTTTCTGCTATTGAACACTTAGTATTTGTAGATTCCAATTCTGTAATGAACCTTTGCCTTTATGGGGAAGGATAATAATTGGTACATTTCATAAATAATTTATGAACAGAAAAATTAGAGGCAGAAAATATAATCATTAGATATTCATGAGATTGTCTAAATATAATGCCAAATGATATGTTGATTAATTATTCATTACTTAATGATTACGTAAGTAACTTCTGGAATTCTGATTTTATTTTTACATGAAAGAGGAACCCAGTTCTTGTATCGTGATATTCTAAAATATTCAGGCTCTGAAGCTACAAATTACTGTAAACACAAGAATGCAGACCTCTTTTGATTTTGAATCAATTTGATGCTGTGAGAGTAAAATGAATGGAGGGCATAAATCTGCGGAAATTTTGAAATAGCTCACAAATCAATTGCAGCAATTATTGCATGTGAAATTTATTCGCCTATTCTTTCAATAATACCGGGAAAATATTTATTGTTGCAAGTATAAAGATAACTTTTTAGTCTTTTTATACAGCCATGTGAAGTACTTAACTAGTTGTTCCAAGGAATGCATGTGTCTTCTTGCATAGCATCATTAAAGATGTAAATAAATCTAACAGTGGCCAGGTATTTACATTTTCATTACCTTTGGGGGGGGGGGGGGCACAACCAAATAGAAACAAGAAATTTCTTTTGAAAGGGGGATGTCATCAAATGTTATAAAAGGAGCACAATGATAAAAAAGTACAGTAAAACTCGTTTAGTACAAACATGGATATAGCGAATTTACAGATATAGCAAAGTTTTTTGCAATCCCCGGCGAAATTCTTAACAATTCCTTGTAAACTTTTATGGATATAACAAACTAGGATATAGCGAATTTACAGTTATAGCAAAATGATTTTGTGTCCCCTAGGAGTTAAATATAACGTAATTTACATTTTTTATAGATCTTTCAAATATCTTAATTTTTAAAATGTTGAACTGACAATAATTTCGTAAGTATTTATATTTGAAACTCAATTCATTCTTAAACTTTTGAACTCCAAGATAAATTTTATAATTATACTTCCCTTAATACATTTGGTAGTCACGCTTGAAGGATAAAATTGGTATAACAAATTTGCTATGCATACTTTAACAAATTCGTTATGCAGATATATTGAAGTACGGAAAAAGTGAAGTAAATTGGCAGGTCCCCAGAACTTCGCTGTATCCAAGTTTTACTGTAAATACCTTATACAGGGATATTTTCACCCCCGTTTTATTTTTCGCCCCTTTCACCCTAGTCATAAGTGTGCGAATTTTAGACAGGATGAATTCAAAAAAAAAAAGCATAATTTCTTAAACAAAACTGTGACTAGGTGAAATTAAAATGGGGCAAAATTGTTTGCAAGTGTGAAGGGGCAAAAATAACATGGGGCAAAAATAACCCTGTATACAGTATATACATGTATTGGCAAAATTATTGGGGGGAAATGGCTTTCCATTGTTCGCTATTTTTGAATGCATAAACTATTTTAATTTTAGCTCTACTGGTCAGAGACCGGAAGAGCTTTTGCGATAGTAAGGTGTCTGTCTTGTCTGTAAACAATTTATTTTCAAAAGGCTACTCCTCGTACAGTTTTGATCTGATTTCAATATAACTTAGCACACAAGTAGACTACACTAAGATACATAATTCTTTTTATCGGTTTTTGATTCGATGAACGTTGTGCCACGGTTACTAAAACTAGAAATTTCTTTGAAATACTTTCAAAACACTATACTCCTACTACAGTTTTGGTCTAATTTCAATATAACTTGGCACAAAAAGAGACGAAACCAAGGATTACTTTCCTATTGAGTTTTTATGACTGTTCCAAAGTGCTACTTTTCCTTTATTATAAATAGAAACCAATAGAGCTACAGTCTTGTCAGAGACTTCTGGTTTATATAAGCCTTGAGAAGTAAAAATTGCTTATACAAAGTAAATTGAATGGTAAAAAGCAGATCAGAGACCTTTGTGGTTTGGTCTTGTCATTACTGCGTGTAAGCAGGTGCAGTATTGTTACTGCTGAACATGGCAGAAAATGATAACTATTATTGATATTTACTCTGAAGCAAAAGCAATTGGATGTGCGTTATCAGTGTCGATTGTGTTGGTCTTGATGGGCCTTTAATAACACTCGCAGCTTAAGAAAGCAGACACCCTTGAGAGGACAATTTGCTGGGAACCTGACTGGAATATGTCAATTCCTATCTGAGGTTCAGCTGATGTTGTTGTACAGTAGGTGACAGGTTTTCATTCTCATTCAATGTTTCTTTCATGTATAGGTCCATGCAGGTCTACTGTTTCAACCCACACATCTCTGAAACAGCTTATCTGGAAGTTTCACAAATTAGAACTGTTGCATTCATTCATACATTGAATGAGGTCTATATATCTGCTATCAATTTTTTGTAGACTCAATTAAAAGTGTGCATTTGTAGTTATATTTTTGGTGTTTATTACAAAGATGCTGACACAACAGTATGCACAGTAAACAAGATGATATTTTGAAAGTGAATATTATTTAAGGTCATAAATTTCAAACGTATTTGACCTTTAATTAAGTTGTGCATAATGAATGGGACTGACAGAAACTGGATTTTTTTTTAACAAAAAAGTAGCTTAGAACTATATGAAAGCCATTTGGTGCCAGATAGAAAAAATATTTTATCTGGCAGTCTCCAGAAATGTTTCTGGCGGCTGCCAAATAATTAACCAAAAACCCCAAAAAGTGACAAAAAGAGCAAGGGCCACTTAGGGCCTTTTTTGGCCCTGTGAGTTTCTGAAAAATCTAAACTGCTCAGTTTTGACAATGCAGTATTTATCACTTGGACCCTTGGTGACCGTGTATCTATTGATTCAGAACATGACGTAATTTAATCCATTAATAAGTCAATGCATTATGTCGTCATGAAATGCATCATTTTTACCATATCCTGTAAATTCCTTTAAAAATGGTCAAAAGTTGGAGTATTTTTTCAATATTTTATATAGAGCATAACCTCTGATCCAAAATATGCAATTACATAATGAAAGGTCTGTTTCTTAAGATCATGGAACAGGTTTTAATTTTTGGATCGAGGGCTGTGCTCATATTTTAATTCTTTGCTGAATGTAGTCAAATATGCCTGTTTTCTGCAAAATTCCAAAACATTGCATTTTCACAAAGCCTGTTTTCTAATACCTGAATTCTCAAAAAGAAATTTTGTTATAGGAAATGAGAGCGCTTAAAGTCTCTACTTCATTTTTAGCTCACCTCAACGAAGTTGGGGGAGCTTATGTAATACCGTCGGCGTCCCAGGTTAAGGTTTTTGGAGCAGTTTTCTTTTCAAGTACTTCTATGCCCTATATTAGTCAGAGATGCATGGAGGATGCTTCTAGTGTGTTTCATTGTACCAGTCAAGGTTTCAGATGCTGCAATTTCAGCTAAAGAATGACCAGGTTAATGTTTCTGGAGCAGGTTAAAGTTTTTGGAGCAGGTCTCATTTCCAAGTAACTATAAGCCCTATATTGACCAAACTTGCATGGATGATACATCTAAGGATGCACACTACTGGACTTGCTTCGGATGCTGGATCTGACCTATATTTTCTGGATGAGTGACCAGGTTAAGGTTTTTGGAGTAGATCTCATTTCCAAGTAACTAAAAGCCCTATATTGACCAAACTTGCATGGATGATACATCTAAGGATGCACACTACTGGACTTGCTTCGGATGCTGGATCTGACCTACATTTTCCGGATGAGTAACCAGATTAAAGTTTTTGGAGCAGATCTCATTTCCAAGTAACTATAAGGCCTATCTGAACCAAACTTGCATGGATGATGCATCAAGGGACGAACAATCTCAAAACTTGCTTCGGATGCTGGATTTGACTTACATTTTCTGGATGAGTGACTAGTTTTAAGTTTTCAGATAAGTCTATTCCCAAGTAACTGCAAGCCCTATCAGACCAAAATTGCATAAATGTTGCATCTAGGGATGCACACTCCTAGATTATTAGTTTAGTGTGGGTCACTTTGCCTTACTTAAAGACAACATTCGTTGAGGTGAGCTCTGTAATCTCTGATTACGTATGTTGATATATGAAATGGGACATAAGGTGATAGTCAATTAATCGATACAAGAACAGGGCCATTTTATGCATAAAGTGAACCTAGCTCTTTCTACTTTGACCCAATTAAATCTTTTAAAAAATGAAGGACAATAAAATGTCTATGCCATAACTTCTTGACTGAACCCTTGACTGAAGAATTTCAAATGTGGGAAATAGAACAGCTTTATTACTTAAGGTAGATGCAATGCACCGTAAAGCCCCTGTCATGAGTTAGAGCTATTTCAAATAAAAAAAAAATGCAGGAAGTCAGGGTTCATTCATTCATTTATAAGTCATAGGATATCATCTTAATTCATGTTTATCGGCAATTGTTTTGAGCATCACAACAATCATGGCTGCAGAACAATATTCAATTATTCATGGACCGTCATACAAAACACTTGCACTGCTTTTGTTTATTCATGTTAAATCATCAAATTTTGTGTTTTGTAGGACATGTACTTGAGACACTGTGAGTGTTCTAAGTTAATGCTGTGTCCTTCAATAAAATTCCTACAACTTACCATGAATTTTATTTGAATCAATAGGGAAGTTGTACAGGTTTGCAACATTACAGAAAAAAATACAAAAACTGAATAAATTTGAAATACGTAATTTTTCCTGCAAGATTGCAACTGTTATATCCCATAAAATACAACAAAGACATTTTATTGCTTATATTGCTTATATTTATATCTTTTGTTGAATTATTTTTAACCATTAATCTTCCATATTTGGAGAAATAGATGACTTAAAAAGAACTAGTCCTACCCACAGGTATAGATTTAGAAGTCATTTGTTTTTTTCTCTAGATAACAGCCATGAGATTTTTGTAAGAAAATCAATGGATGCATTGCAGATGAAAACAAAATACTCATAAAGAAGGACAAAAATTGCAATGTAGGACATTTTAGTCTTGCAGAAGAATTCAAAATGCTGAAACCTATTAATATTAACAGATTATGTCTCTCTAATGAGCTATATCAAAACAGATTAGGTGGAAGTTACATCATGTCACATCTAGACAATTTACCAAAATTGCCAGCTTTACACATTGTTTAGTATGGTAGACACATGACAAATGATGATATGTTCTTGGACTTTCATTTTCAGCGTTTCTATGGGAAATCATTACCCTTTGGGAACCAGAGTTTTTCTCATCCATATATTGGGTTGCTGAGCATTGAACAGGCCCTCGGGGATTATGCAGTTTTGTTGACCACCCTGACACAGGAACTGAATGCTACTTCCTGTCCAGTTATCACCTTTGGTGGAAGGTTTGACAATATTTTTTTTTTTGGAGTTGTTGCCTTCACAGTTTGAAAAGATTTAAATAAGATATAATGAAGTGAAACACCCATTTATAATTGTTATAAAAATTATTTTATTCCTGGTATTATGTGCATACAAAAGTATGTTTGCAATTATTGGAAAAACAATTAAGCTCATTCTACATGTTTGTTGATATTTATTGATATGATTAAAAAAAATGACTGGCTGAAGTGAAGATGCCAAGATAATAATATATCATCACAATACTGATTTGACAAATCCTAGTTCTGCTTCATAACTTTCTGAATAAAAAAAAAATAGTTAACCAAACTGTTGATGAAGGCAATGTCATGACATTTGATATATTTTTTTTTTGTTATTATTTTTTTTTTTAGCTATGGGGGGATGTTAAGTGCCTATATAAGATTCAAGTATCCAAATCTGGTAGCAGGAAGCATTGCAGCAAGTGCCCCCATTTATCTCCTGGCCGCGGACTCGAAGAGGGATTTTTTCTGGGAGGATGTAACTAAGGTAATATTGTTTAATGCAGTAGTTATGATCATTATATTAAGGTTAAATATATTGAAAACAACTTTGTATGGTTATATTGTCATGGCTGGAATCTCAAGAATTGTTATTGTTATAGTCACATAAAAATATGTCTTCACAATATAATTTTCTAAGGCTAATGTTTTTTATGGCAACTGTCTAGATTAATTTCCCTTGAATGTGCTCTTTTTTGTGGAAGTTTGATATAGCTAGTCCAAATTTCTTCAGAGAATTTTGGGTATAATTTCAGAGAGTAGACAAATAATTGCCACCTCATAAACATAACTAATCTTTTTTTTGTCAACAGGATTAACACCCCATTTTTTGTAATCATTCTCTCAACTTTTTACCAACAAAGAACTACGCACGCTAACTCCAATTCCTGCCTACATTTTAAACCCATTTAATTCTATACTAATGGCAATTTGCTCATAAAATCTTTGTTTAATGCAAAGAAGAGTTCAATGGTAATTGATTAATAATTTTGATACAAGTGTTAATAGTTAATTTAAGTCTTCATTTCAGATCATTTTATAAGGGGGTAGACGATGTTTTCCATTGAAATCAGGCAGGAGTTGTTAAAAATATTTTCCGTTTTCAGTTAATTTCTATGGTGAAAGACACAGGTGTTACCAAGATTATAAAGTTATCTCTTTTTGTTTTCCCAAAAAAGTAACGTTTTATGAAAATTAATATAAATATCTATATATAAATATGAAAAATCATTAAAATATGTTAACTCTTGAAAATTGACTTGGAGGTAGGTGGGAGAACAATACTATCGTTAGCAGTTCTTTATTGTGCTATAATGTGCATTTATCATCACGTCATTGTCCCCACCTATAGGTTGAATGGTTCTATAAAAACCAAGGAGTTCCCATAAAAGACAGATTTGGATTGATAGATCAGAATACAGTTAAAAAAGTTTTTTATGCCCTGCCATGAATGGCCAGGGCATATAGTGTTTGTCATGTCTATCTTCCATCCTTCTGTCTGTCCATCCCTCCATCTGTCCTTCCACCACACTTTGTGTTTTAACCTGTTTCAAAGAAACTATTCAATATATTTTTATAAAACTTTATATGCTGATGCATATTATTGAGAGCTTTTCAATGTCATTAAAATTTTTGTACTTGACCTTCACTTTGACCTTGATCTTGCTTTTCTTAGTAAGTATTCAGCTCAGTTTCAAAGAAAGTATTTAAGATATTTTCTATTAAAACTTGTATGTTGATACATACTGATGAGAACTATTTTACTTTAACAACATAGTTTGACCTTGACCTTTCCTTTTGACCTTGACTTCACTTTCCTAAAATTTGTGTTTAGTTAAGTTTCAAAGAAATTATTCCAAGATATTTTTATCAAACCTTATATGCTGATACATACTGATGAGAACTATTGAACTCCAGCAACATTTTTGGCCTTGACCCTTCCTTTGACCTGGACTTCACTTTTCTTAAATTTGTTTCAAAGAAATTATTCAAGATATTTCTGTTCACTGTATCAACATTTTTTAACCTTTTCCTGTCACCTTGACCTCACCTTTTCTTAAAATAATGTTAAGCTCAGTTTCAATGAAACTATATAAAGATATTTTAATCAAATCTAATATGCTGATACATATTGGTAAGAGCTATTCAACTACATTAACATTTTTTACCTTGATCTTTCCTTTGACCTTGGCTTCAAAAATGTATTCAGCTTAATTTCAAACATTCTCACAATGTCAAGGTTCTGTGATTTCGGAACTCTATTTAAAAGTTATTTAAAAGTTGGGCTAGAAAGCTACTATTTCATTTGTTCCTAGTCTAGCCTTGAGCTGCTTAGGGAGGCATCAATGTTTCACAAACACATCTTGTTTTAGTGTAGCTTTATATAGGAAACAATTTTAAAAGGTATAACAATAACAAATTTAACACAGCTTAGACCAAGAAATATTAAATGGTATTTAATCAGTGTTTAAAATTTTAAAATGAAGCAAAGTCTCAGAATTTTGTCTTTCTTTGATCTATGTAATGATTTCTTAATATTGCTAAATTTGGTTGATTATTTTTGTAGGATTTTAATGCAGTTTCTCCAAAATGTGTTGACATAATAAAAAAAGCATTTGTACAAATGGATGTGACTTCCACCAAACCTGGAGGTAAATGTTTGATAAATCTTTCATGCTGCCTAGTACATGTTTTGAATGCCATTCATCTAGGGCAATGACATCAAATCCTTTGAATCATAGATAATTGGTATACTTCAGTTCATTGTTCTATTGATTATTCCATATAAAGCAGTCAGAATATTTTTGTTAGATAGATAATTATGTAACATTATATGCAGGTTCCTGGCCTGTAGTCAACATCTTTGTTCCTGAATTATAAATGAATCACTGCAGGCAGACATGTAGGCCCATCTACAGTGCACATGTTAAAATGTCAGAGAGTCTAATATATAGTTATTTAGACACACCCCTTCATTTTATGATATAATCTGTTTTAATATGCTTCAGAAAATATTCACAGTAAGGCCAATTTTAAAATAATGTTTGTTTGCCTTATCCCGACTTAAGATGATAAAATTGGGTCGATAGGTAGGTGAAAAAAAAATTTCCAAGAAAATTTCAAGATCAATGCTAAATTTTTAAATTCTGTTATTTGGAATGCATTAAAAAAAATAATTGCTTCCTGGAGGTTAAAAGAAGCTTTGAGTCAGGCCATTTTTAGCCAGTCGGTAAGATGGGGCAACCAGACTTTTTTTTAAAGATGGCCTAGAATACTTGTATTGCATTGATTTATTATTATTTGTGCTTAGAATTTTAAAATCTCTGCATGGAGTCAAATTAGATAAGATATTGGGAAAACAGTCCAAGTTTTTCAATAATCACCAAGTACTTCTCATTAATTTGAAGTTTTTATGTGGACATTAAGTCTATATTTGTATCCCTAGTGCAACAATAGAATCTTCATGTGATTTAGATTTACTTCAGTCGTGTATTGACAACAGAAATTGGTACCTAATTACTGGGCTGCTGTTAGAGAACGATTAAAAAAAATGAACATGATTTAAAATAACTGTTAAGAATGAAACGGAACAGTAGCTGACAACACTCAGTACAAATCTAATTTGGTATATATAGATGTTCTGTCACATGCAACTTATAGTAGATTGTGTTAGGTCTACTTAATGTATGAAATTGCAAGGAGTGTTGACACATATCAGTATTTTACTTACATTTTAAAGACATAAAAAGCATGTAAAAAAAAATATAGGATGCAGTTCCAGAAGAAGAAAATCAAATAAGCACTCTTCTGGTAAATGCACACCATTTTCAAAAATAAAATTGCAAGAAGTGCAACAGAGTGTGTGAGATTTGAAACTTCCAAGCATGCAAGGCTGGATTTTTAGGTGTGGTTTGTGATTACTATGCTATGACAAGCTAGACCTTTGTGCTTGATGAGCTTACGCGATGGTAAAGTGTCCATTGTCTATCTGTCTGTAAACAATTTTTAGGTAATTACATGCATACAGATATTTAATTAAAAAACAACATTGTAGGTCTGAAACAGTTGTCCACTACATTTGGCCTTTGTAAGCCGATGACCTCTAACACCGACTACCGTCACTTTCTGGGATGGATAAGAAATGCCTTTACCTACCTAGCCATGATGGATTATCCATATCCGACATCCTTCATGGGTAATCTTCCAGGATACCCTGTAAAGGTAGACAATAGCATTGTTCTTCCTAATTTCTTCCAAACAATTTTACACCTTTCCATTTCTTTGTCTGCATGATGTTCATCTTTTGTATCTTTGTTTGTTTTGTACATATTTTATTGACAATGTGTCAAAGGGATTGGACACAAGTTCTAAAAACTTAGATATTCCTCTCCCATTTTGTATCTTTAGGTGACCTATCACTGTTTGTTTGGTCAGTTGTCATGCAGTGACCCTCGTTTGCATTCCCCCTAAAAGTTGATAACATTTTCAGCCTAATCTCAAATTGAAATTACCATATAGCAAGAATTCTTAGCGGGGTGCTAAATTTGGCTTATTTTAGTGATTTTGAAGTAGTCCACTAAAACTTTAATTGCTAAATTTGCATCTTTGCATACAAATACTGAATACAAGAAAAATAACTTTGATCAGTCCATTGTAAAACAATGTAGCTTTCATCTGGTGTTGGTTTTCACTCAAACTCTTGCCTTAATCAGTAATCAAATGTATATTAAATGTACTGAAACTCATCTACACTGTGAATTAACATCCTCTCTTTTGCAACATCATGGGACTGTGTGTCTGCCAAAAAAAGTTCCACCAAAATTATTGGCATACCTTTGAGCAAGAAAATGCCAAATTTTATGCCTACTGTATGGTATATCTTCTAAAATCATGGCTCCTGATCATTTAGCAAACATTTTACATGTTCGTATTCACACTCTTGAAATATAAGCCCCCTACAGAGATGAAAAAAATTCTGTCTCTTCAGGTCCAGGTTTTAAGCTTTAAAAGTGTGACATATATATAGGTTAGTTAATCATATTTGGAAACACATACTCTGGTGAGCATCAAGGCCCGTGAACCTATTGATTTGTTTTGCAGTCTTTATATGTCATGAGTACCTGTGTCAGGGATGGGGTTATTGAAAAAAGTGACTGTAATTGACTGTAATTAATGACATTTTTCTAAGTCAATTTATGTAATTTGTAATTGATTTTTTTTCAGTTACAAGACTTATAATTAGTTATTGTAAGTTAAGTGACAAAAAGTAGGAAAAGTATCAATTGTAATTTAATTAATCATTTTCCAATGTTATTTACCCCATCCCTGATGTGTGTCGAAATGATTGATTCTATCGACTTACTTTACCCCATAGAAAAAATCTTTCAATGATAATTGCTCGTGGAAATGTATGTCCTTAAGCAGCACAGTTTATGTATCTGTTTCATTTCATATTCTTTGAAAATATGAATATTTCCACTTGAATAAAAGTGCATGTCTAGTTTTAATAAAGCTTAGCTTCAGCAGAATGGCATTTGAATGTAGTAGATCTGAAATTACATGTTACCAGTTATAGTTTCAAGAGAGCACATGATTTTGCTTGATTTTCAAACAGAGCTTCGACATCTTTAAATTGTTCTCAGATGAATGAGTAAGATTAAGAATAATGAAACTCAAATGTTCAGGATTTATAGTTGTTGTTACAGTAAAGCCAACTAATTCTCTTTGAAATATACACCACATTGATACAACTTTCATGAATATGCATTTAAATCTCTTAAGGTTTGAGAACAAATCTAAAAGTGAAATTAGCTTTTTACACATTAACCAACATAAAGACAAAGGCAGTTGGGAAAAATATAAATTTAGGTGACAAAAAATGAAAACTGCGCTTTCCTTGATAATGAAAACAATGCCTGCTTCCAGAAGAAATAGATTTCTATCCAGTGGTATGGAGAAAAAACTAGAAAACATTATTCTCAAGGAAAAACAATTAAATTTCTAATCAGTTTCTAACAAAAGTCATTTGGTTTGAAGACATTCCAATTTTCCATCTTTACATTAAATTCATTCTAGTTAGCCTGATCCTGAAGCAGCAGATTACGCCAGAAGTCAAATTAGAAGTGGGAAGGCACCGTTCTTAACAGTCAGTGATTGATTTATGCTTACAATGTACATCAGGAAGGTTTTAGGGGAGCGTCGATTGTCAGGAAATTAACTGTTTATCTTCTAATGTATTTCCTCCAATTTTCTGAATATATATATAAGATATACTAGCCGTTGATACAGTAGGGGTTTTATATGTGTGAGCCTTAGACTGGTTAAGGTACCAGTCACACATTTTAGCAATCATTGACCAAAAAATTCCAGAAATTTTAATAAATACATGTAATATATACAGTTTGAAGATAAACAGATAATGTTTATCATAAAGAAATTTATCCTGTTTATGTTTTTTCACAATGAAATATACTGTATGGAGATAACGAACAGTATTCAAGCTCAAAAGTCCATTCAAACAACACAAAGCAGGAGCAGAGCAAACACGGACCTCTTAAACATCATAGGTGGGATCGGGTGCCATGGAGGAGTGAGCATCCCCTGCCAATTATGGTTTATTATTGAAGATATATAATTACAGTTACACCTCATTATCTCAATCTCTCAATGGGACAAATAAAATTCCAGGAAATCCAAGGGTTTGAGAACATTGGGGTTAAAATATGTTAAAAAAGTGGTTGGAACCTCCAACTACTTCAACATATCCATAGTACGCAGCACAGTTAAGGCTACAAAAAGGGGGTGGAGTCTAATTTGTACGGGAAATTTTAACTATGACATCATACAAAACCAACAATTCTTAAAAATATTACAAAATGAAATGATTTGCTATTTTAAACAATAGGAAACCATCAAACTACATCTAAACTTACTATAACAAGCTGTTACATCTTTAGTTAAATTCCACATAGCAAGGTATAAACAAGTCACTGATCGCGATGCACTTGTCGATATGACGTCATTTCGTAAAACTTGACGCAGTTTGTATGCAGTGAGAGGCGGATCAAGAAATATTTTCACAACGAAAAATGTATTCTATAATTAAATAATTATTTTTTAAAGATATTTGAGAGGTCATTAACTTGGATGCAATGTCTTCTTAATGATTTTATTCATATATATTCCGTATATTTCCTATTTAATTGATACTGCCGTATATTTGTATGCAAGTACATCGGAGGGTAATGTAAGGGTCTTAATAAATCGATCTAGTGCAAGGGCATGCACTCAATGGATCACAATAAGCTTTTACAAATAAACTCTAGAAGTATTAAGGTATCTGAAAAGTGCTGCGATCCTGGTGAAATCTTGAAAATGAATTAATTATATCTATATTTAATGCCGTTGACCAGCAAAAAATACAGAAATACAGAATGCGGTCATATAAATTCGATTTTAACAATGGAATAGCAGAATCTGTAGAGGATTGCAGCACTTTTCAGAAACTATGATGCGTGTTGAAAATATTTATACTCTAAATTTAGAATTTTAACTTGATTATGCCCTTGCACTAGTGAAATTTATAGTTGACCTCAATACTGTAAGTATATGTGCTATATCACGTGACTGCCGCATCACGTGACAAGTCTAAATATAAAATCTTATCGTCCTCAATATGTAGTTATTAACCATAATTACATTTGTCGGATATCAATAAATTACTGAAAAGAATCGCCATACTGATTAAGAATATATTTTTAATCACAAAAATTGCTGATATTTCCATTGCACACCTTAACTGTACTGCGTATTCTAATTCAAGATATCAATGTTTAGCATACAAAAGTTCAACTATACAAGGATGGACATAGACTCTAAGATAGTTTGATAGAATACAGGTTATGATTTAATCTACCTGGAGTACAAGTTTGTAGTCTAGTTAGGATGAATAAATATTAGGGATGTCTACGATATTATCCCTAATATTAGGGATGAATAAATATTAGGGATGTCTACGAAGATTGAAGTATTCTCTCAGTTTAATAGTTAAGACTCCAACGGATAATGCGAATACTTTATTCCAAGGCAATTAATGACCTATCATTTGGTCTCACTATTGACAAAGTATTTTTTCTTGGTTACTTTAAATTCAAGGTAATAAATTATTAATTTCTAAAACCATCATGTGTATTGGTGGCTCACAACCATTCAGTTGACATAACACATTATAGTAATAAGAGCAGAATTTTAAGTTAATAAAAACCAACATGTAAGTATACATGCATGAGATCATTGATCAAGTGACCCATAGCAGTAATTATCAATCTGCTGATAAATGCTATTCAAAATTTTGATGAACTGTCAACTTGAAAATTAACATAAAAATGCCTATGTCTTTTCTAAAGTATAAATAGCCTTAACTGTATCTATTCTTCCCATTTTTAGAAGTAATTTTAAAATTAAATGATTTCATCATTTTGATTTAACAGCAATTGATGACTTTAAAGTTAAAATTTTATAGGAAAAAAATCAGAATGTGAGCAATTGTGTTTTTGGTCTGGATTATAATATTATATTATAATTGTAGCGTTTTCACCTGTCTGAGTTTGAAGGATAGGATAAATTATTTTACTAGGTCGTATCTTTAACATGAAATGTACATATTGAAGCCTCATAATTGCAGAGTTACTTTTCCCCAATCTAATTCAAGTCTGAATACATTTTTAACAAAAAGCTTATAAATTAAAACAATATAGGCTGTCTATAGCGGTAATTTTCTTTAAATCATTAAAAGGGATGCTAAAACATATTAATAAATTGACACAAAATAAAAAAAAATTTAGTGTATTTGTCCTAATTTAATGAGGCCGAGTCTATTTCCAGTGCGCATGACTTTGCGCAGCTTTTTAGTTTCATGCAGGCGTATCTGCAACATAACACCTATCCAAGTTTTGTAATTGTAACACAAAATGAACATTATCTGTAATGTTTATGGGTCTTAAAATGTCCTTTTAAGACAATATTTAGGAATAAATGCTGAAACGGCTTTCACGACATCACTGTTTTCCGATTCTGTAAGCAATGCATGATGCTAAAGAATGATCCTTGACTCGCTTGAGTATTCAAGATGTCTATATATGGACATTTTATTAAACACTGTTGACAGAACATCAAAAGAAACATACCAGCAATCTAAATGTTGTTATAATTTTTACCAAAATAATTCATCTGCGCCAATATATACAAAATGCATGCTGCAATATGGCAAATTTAGAGGAATTGGGCATTGGGAAAAAATAAACTTTGTAATATAATTCCTAGACCAAACCAGATGGTCAACTTTTTTGAAATTTCACAATTTGCTGACTTTTTACAATAACTTTCATATATTTGACTGAAAACAAAATCCCTAGGCTAGAAGTACAAAAAATATGGGGAAAATGGGATAATTTGGCACTTTTCCAACAAATTCCCATAGGGTCCAATAGTAAAATTTGACAACTTTTAAGATGGCCCTCTCAAAAATCGGGATGGTAAACATTTGATATTTTTATCTTAAAATAATTAATATAATAGTAAAAATACATTAAAGAAAATTTATCAAAATATCTAGGGTAGAAATAATTAGACTCAGCCACGTTAAGTCAAAGTCTTAAACATGGTTATGGCAATTTAAATGAAAGAAATTGCAAATGCAAAAAGACAGTATTTCTTTCTGATGTAATCAGAGATCTTTATGTGTCCCCTGGGTCAAACACTCGGAGACTGCATGTGCAGCTTAAGAGAGATGTTATTGTAGTAAAAAGATATCGGTTAAAATGTGGATCGACCTACGATAAAACTAATAGATTCAGCAAAATAAAAGAATAGAGAGAAGCAAATGCCAGATTTAACAAAAACAAAGCATGTTATAATGGAGATGAGTATGCATGATCATTGGACCAAGTTAAAATTTCCACATGAAAAATCAGCTATGACATTACATAATTCCACTTTGTGATATCTTGTGAAACATGATCAAAGCTGTTCGAAAGATTATTAAGTGAAAAATAAACTTTTAAAAGGCAACTTTAACTGCAGAGTATGAAAATTTTTGCACTTCAATGTATAGAAAACTCTTTTTCAACATCATGTAATAAATTCCCATACCAAACCATTCTCACAATTTGCTCATGAGCAGTTCAAGTGAGGACTAACCAGATTTGCTCACGTGAGTTGCTCATGTGAGTCTCATGTGCAATTTAACATGCAAATTAGGTGAAATGCTCACGTGAGCAAGATTCTGCACATGAACATTTTTTGCTCATGTGAGGAATCATTTTGCTCACCTAGAATATTGCTCACATGAGGCTCATTAGTCTCATGTGCAACAATTGCTCACTTGAACAAACAACAATAGAATAAAATTTAGATTACAAACATAATATATAAATGTTTGTTTAAAATATGATTCGTCAATAATATTGAACATTTTAAATATTCTTGAGCAACATGTAAATACATGCATAAATGTTCAGTGAACTTCATTTTTCAAACTTAAAATGAAATAAAAATCAAAATTAAATTAAATGAACAACTGATATATACTACATTAAACACATTTCTCTGTATTAATCTTAATTTATGTACAAAACACATTATTGTATAAATTATCAAAAAGTTAGATTTCCAGTAGTTTTCCACTAGAACATCCAATGTAAATGTCCATTCAACAGTTAATTTTGGACTGCACTAGATGGATTAAAGTTGTCTCTGATATGTCAGGATATGTAGATTTTTTTCCAATTCCTGAATGCGTGGCAATCATACTTGGGTGTGAAATAAATATTCCTGCAGTCATAAGAATCATAATCATTTCATCAAGTTCCTTTTCCTTGCGAGTGCCAACTTCAGAACTCCATGTATATGTAAGGGGCCGGGGTTAATCTGCAGATCCCTCAATCAGCAACTTTTATCTGCCAAAAATTTGAATTTATAGTTATTATATTTTTCATGGTTCAATTGGTCATGAAAGGCCAGTCAATAAAAATCATATGCATCAATATTAAGCAACTTCTCTTATCATATATAAATTATAGATTACTGCACTGAGCTGTTATGTACACTTTGACCTAATCTAACTTACCATATTTACAGTTCTTAAAAGAATCTATAGAGAATTAATTTGCAATACATAAAGGATTTTATGTTTGATCCTATATTCAGAACTATAATTATATAAACATTAATTACATTCTGTAATGACGTAAATTCATGTTCATATATTAAACTTTGATTACTGATAACATCTAAATTAAGTATTAATTAATAATTAACACACAAACATATTATGTTTTAAAATTAGTATTTATCTGAAATGAGAGGGGGATTATAATTAGCCTGTGCACTTACCCTTTTCTCAGTGTACTTTAGTACCCTTTTCTCAGTATACTTTAGTACACGTACCAGCAAATCTTTGAAATTTTCCTATATATATATCACAGTAATTTTTCATTGTGGCTGCATGGTCATTCGTAATTGATCTTTAATATTTCCTCATCTCATGGACATAAGATACATTTGTAACTTTTAAAATGTTGACATCCAGTTCAATATGGTGATGACGTGTATTTCCCAAAGCATATTTCACTTCTTTACTGTATAATTCTACCGGTATATACTTTCATGTCCCTCACAAACATTTTGGATTGAAATTTTGAACTGGTCTGAAAGTGCGCACAAATCCTGACTGGCTCCCCTCATTGGATACTGCCCTGGTTTTAAGCAACTGTGGGGGACACAACAGGTTGTTTAGGTAGAGGAAAGCATTTGCAAATTGATGGAATGAAGATTAGAAGCTCAAGAAATTAAGAAATTCCTGCCTCAGGCCCCCAATTATTTGTGATGCTATCATCAGGAAGCATTAATAGTTAACACATGGGCAATTGTAATGAAGGCTTGTAAAAGCTTGGACCACACAGAGTGACAAAGTATTGTATTTCCTTACGTGAGCATTTGAAATGCTCACATGAGGAAATGAGACTTGTAATTCTTTGGTTTTGGTTCTACCTGTAATACTGAATTTTGACTATGTCCAATTTCCTAACCTCTTGCTCATGTGAGAAAACTGAACTTAGAAAAATTACTACCAATGCTATATCTTTATATTAAAGGCTATTCATACGTGAGCAAATGAATAGACTTTTGCTCATGAGCATCCAAGTGAGCATTATTTTGCACATGTGCATTTTGGTTAGTATTTTCCTCCCTAACAGAGACTAACAATCTGCAAATGAGCAAAATCCAATTCTACCTAATTTGCATACATTTCTTACTAGATTCTCATGTGAGTCTCATGAGCTGCTCATGAGCATTTGTTAGAATGTTTGGTACGGGTTGGAACATGCATGCATGTCTCAAATTAAATGTATTCAAAAATTCTTGTTTAGCAAGTAAAGCAAATGATATAAAAAAAAATAAAGGAATCTACTTTCCAAACAAAACAGCGTACACTGCAAGCAAAACAGTCTATTTCATCCTGCGTGCTCAAATAATTATTCTAACCTTGCTTTATACAGTCAAGTCCATGACGGAAAACCGTCCGATCTAAAAGTTACAAGTATTGGATGGAAAATCCGTCCTAAAGAAAAGGATGGTTTTCCATCCTTCAAATGAAATGGATGGAATTCCATCCAAAATTATTAAAATATCCCTGATAGGATGGCAATTCCATCCATACTTCATCATATTTTAAACAAAACAAACATATTAAAATTTCAAAAGCTATTATCACTAATTATTGTAATCACTGGTCAAATTATGGAAGTTTCATTTCGAAGACGCCAAAGATGGCGTAAGAAAGTTCAAAGATTAAGAAGAGAAAGGGGATGGGACAACGTATCGGACAAAGTTATCCTCTTCTTCTCAACAATTAATGGGTAAATAAGTTTTACATGTTGTACCATGTTTACATGTTTTAACAATGATTAACTTGTTAACCGTACACATAGTAAGCTTTATGCATTTTATATGATTGGTTTCTTCAGCTTTTCAAACAATTGTGAAGTGTATATTGGTAAAAGTAAATCTTAAATATTATATTTTAGTTCTAAGTTTTGAAAGTAGTACTCTAGCCTTAACCATGTTAACACAAGATATATAAACAAGATATTTTGCCCTTTTAGATACCATCACTTCAGAATCATGCCAACGCAGTTTAGCTGGAATCATCCATATATGATGGAATGCATTCCCGAGCCTACAAACAGAAGGGACCCTCTAGCTGTCTTAGTGAAAGAAATGGGGGTAAACATAACAATTGGACGGGTTCCAAAGGACATATGCAATGTCATTTCCCTTGAGATGAGAGTGACACAGAAGCTTAGGAGGACATTTTGTCTGTATATTGGGACACACCATAATGAAGGCCCAGTACCAAGTGGGGGACTGAAACTCCATTGTGTTTATGTGTTGGAGTTTAGCAATGACACATCTTACAGACGACTTGGGGAAGTTGCCAGTTTTTTGAGGAGACATGTACCATCTTCATACATATATCTGTGACAGTTAAGAGACTTGTTGGCATAAGTATTATGATCACTTTCATTTCATAAGCATGATAAGCATAATCATCGCTGTTGTTATTATCATATTCTACATCATGTACATAATTTTGAATGAAAAACATTTGACATGTTTGAATGCTTTATTCATTTTGTTTAATCAAACAGAAGTAATTTCTTCAGAAACCACATTCAGTAAACCATCTGACACAGACAAGAGGGTCAACTGTTCACATAAAATGTTACCATGGTTACTTTATTTTGTGTTATAAAGTAATGCTACAGTGAATCCAGGAGGAAAAAAACCAAATTGACAAATATACTACAAATGATGTGTGAAATAAAGTCATGTAAATGAACAATTTAAAACCACTATTTGATTGATCAAATTTTAAAAAAGTGCAGATCATCAGAGGAAGGTTCTAGTTCCTATATTATCACAATTATTTATTTGGTATTAATCATGTTTATAAACATTGTTGAATAGGAAAAGTTGAAATTATATAGGATAAACATGACAAAAACACTGTTGGCAGGTAAATTCAATATTTCAAACAAAATTCAAACATTCCTTTACCAAAAGTTCAACAAAGATCACCCTAACTTGCAACATAAAAAAAAACTAAATCATCCAAAATACTAGTGCACATGAAATGAAAACAAAATCTTTCCATTCTAACATTGGTTTTAACATTGTTGTACACTTCAAAGTAAGTCTACTGCTTCTTGCTTCTTCCTCTGCCTCTTCCCCTGCCTCTTCCTCTTCCTCTTCCCTGCTTTTTTCCCGATTCCTCCACTGATGACGTCTCTTCCTTACCTTTTTCTAATTCTTCTAATCTTCTTTTCACCGGCTTTCTTTTCTCTCTCAGGAAAATCCTGGATTTCAAATTTATTACAGTGTCTTTTGAGATTGCCAGTAAGTCTTCTCCACCTGTAGGAATCATGCTTGTCAGTTCCAAATGTTGTTGCTCTTTGACAGGCATTTGAGAAAACCCTGGGAGGAAACCCAAACCTGTGCCATGTGTTGCTTTGTATGGCGATGGCTGCACAACGTTTTGTTTAATTTTAGCTTTGTTTATTTTTTTTAGAATGGATTCTTCTCTTGTTTCAATCATCGAGTCCTTGAAATCAATAATGTTTTTGTTTTCTTTAAAGTTCCTAACGAAGTCTTCACTTCCTGAGAAATGCACCTCTGCACCTTTTTGGATAAGTGCAAAATACCTCACGTCTTGATTGTCGTTGGCAAACGCAGCCATTTTCTCAAAAACTTTCAGTCCCCTACTCAATCTCTTTCTCTCCAAATCTTTCTTCCTTCTCTGCATGTCTGTGGGTGTCCCTGTTTTCTTTGTGACAAATTTCCCACTTTCTTTGTCTCTTATTTTTTCTACAACAAAATTTGAATATCAGATGCTGCCAATAATGTCAATATTTAAACACACCCTTTACCAAAATAATAAGCATCTTCTGAATTATTATCAGTTCACTGTTGATGATTTGTCATTTTTCTAGGAAAAATCATGTTAAGGACAAAAAAAATGAATCTACATGTATAATAAACTACTTATTTTGATAATTTAGATGTCAGACTTACTAGCTGCAGGAGTTGCAACAGTGAATGTCTCATCATCTTCTTCAGTTTGTTGTGGTTGTGGAATATTATCTAAATTTTTTAATTTAAAATACTCATATTAATTCATTTAGAATTGTGTAGCAAAACACAATAAAATAGGTGTCACAATGTTAAATTTATTTTTATTGTTAATAAATAACCTTTTTTTTAAAGCAAACCAAGAATGAATAAATAATATACCAGTGCTCTGCATGGTAACAGTCAGCAAACTCTCTTCCTCACCATCAAATGTTATATCTGGATCTAAAAAATAGGGAAAAAAACAAATAATACCTTAGATAAAACAAGGTTTTACAAGATACATTTGCTTGACATTTAAAACCGACATATGATATAAAAAAGATTAATGATTTAAAATTATTTGAAAAAAAAAACTAACCAGGGGCTGAACACTTATGCAAATAGAGCTCTGTGCTTATGGTTGGAATCAAGGGTGCATCTGTGCTTATGGTTGGAATCAAGGGTGCATCTGTGCTTATGGTTGGAATCAAGGGTGCAGCTGTGCTTATGGTTGGAATCAAGGGTGCAGCTGTGCTTATGGTTGGAATCAAGGGTGCAGCTGTGCTTATGATTGGAATCAAGGGTGCATCTGTGCTTACGGTTGGAATCAAGGGTATACCTGAAGTATAAAGAGTTTAAATTAAATAGAAGAAAACATGCATATTTTTAAGGATGTCAAATAATAACAATTATTATGAAATACATAAGGATACCGTGATTAATTGCCGGGGCTTCATCATGCTCATTTTCCTCTGTGAGTGATTCTGTTAATATAAAATAAATTAAGATTTGTTTAAAGTAATATAAAAAATACAAAGCAATTAAAAGAAATTTACATTTTTTTTTACCAAACTGAAGAAAGATGTAAAACATGTATAAAGAAAAACAAAACAACATACCCATACTCTGCATGTTCCATGTTATAACCGGTGACAGTCTATCTTCTTCATCAAGACCAGTACCAGATGCTAAAGGTAATTCTTGGAAGATAAGACAAATATTAAACCTTTTCTTGCTAATTGTAGATTTTTCACAAAGATTTTGAAACATCTTAGATTTATATTACCTGTAAATATTTAAAGTATAGAATGTGAAATTGGAATTGAAAAGAATTTACATAATAAAATTACCTTGCATATGACAAGATGATGATTCTTGTTGAGGAAAATGACCATCACCATGATCCCTCTCACCTCCAAGGATCAGATCTTGTAGCACTTGAAGATTGTCATTCTGACTGGTTAGATCATACTCATCCAATAACTTGTCTATGAATAAGCAATAAGGTAATAAGTATATCTGAAAATTCAAATCTGTATAGTAAAATATGTTACTTTTTTCCAAACTGAAAATATTGTTAAAGTTATTGAAACACCAAGGCAAGGAACTGTTAAATTAAATATACTACATTCTACACTGACTACAATCTGAATATACCTGCTTTAAACAAATCTAGTCCTGCTCCATGTCTGGTTCATTATGAAATGGAACATGCTCTTCGTTGATGGTTGGCAATTGTTGGGCTACCGCCTGTGATACTTCTTCCAAAAATATTAAATGTTGCTCTTTTAAATTTGATTTAACTTTTATAAGTCTGTCAAATAGCTTCATAAAGTCTTTTTTAGAGTTTTCATGTAGCAGTTCAATGATATCCAATATTTTGTTGTCAATTTCTTGAACAGAGAGTGCCGAATCGGCTGAAAATTTGTCTCTTTCATCCACAGTGATGTACACCGGGTGATGCAAAGTTGGATCATTCGGGGGAGTTTGATGAAGTATCATATCCAATATTCTATAGGATCTCTTTCGATTTGCTTCTGACGTAAAATTCACCAGTTCCTGACATAACACATGTCCACTTAGGGATGTAAGTACTGGTCCATGGCAGTCCGATTCAATATACTTTGATTCCCTCAAATGACATCTCCATTCCTTGATTGCACTTTCAATTTTCAATTCTCTATCATTACATTCGAGTGATTCTACACCAGCCTGAGCTAAAACATTTTTCTTCAAGCTTTTTAGCGATTGATGATTCCGACAAGTAGCTAACCACGATTCATCACTTGGAACTCCTCTTTTCAGCCATCCTTTCACATTCTTGTTTTCTTCCTCAAGCAGAAAATCTAAGCCTTGACCTTTGCTTTTGTTCCCAGACTTTGACAAACTGCAAAATTGTTCAAAAAACTGTTTCATAACATCGGGCAAAATTCGACGAATAAAAGTTTCGTAGATTTCTATTTCTTGGTACTTAGGATGATTCCTCCCATGAAAGAGTTCTTTTGTCATCCATTTTGCTGACATCAACAACTGAGGATTATTTCGCCTTACAGCAGCACGTAAATTTATTATCCCTTGTGAGTACTTGCAAACCATCTCAAATAAATACATAAAATTTACATTACATTGAGTCTTGTCATATTGTTTCACAAATGAAATGAAACCATGAGCAGTACAGTCAAGACTCTTTTCAAAACAGTCTATGACATAAGGCCGGACCAGTTCCATCATTGAGCCAAAGTGAAATGCATTTATGAGCTGCCATGTTTTGTGGTTATCAGTACATTGTTGAGCACAATGCAATGCCTTTTCTGATTTCCAACCCATTAACTCAACAAACTGTTTCATGAAGACAGACCAGTTAAGTTCCATAAAGCTTTTCATCAGGTTCATCTCATAATGTCCTTCGCCAGTTAACAAAAATACCCAGTCAAATTCTTTACTGAAGTAGGGAATTGTTCCAGGATGTTTCTTTTTAGCATGGTTTTGAGCTTCTTCGATTCCAAGATATCCCTCTTTACATAGAGAACATATGAAATACTCTTCCACTAAACGCCTTACAAGGGAATGTGGAAGTCCATCACAGCAAACAAAAGTCCATGATCGTATGTATACATCCTCCTCCTGCTCTTCTGATATGTACTTTCTTATGTTTGCTTTCTTTCCTATGAATCTTAAGATGAGAATCATACTTTCTATTGAATTAGGATTGACAAAAACAGGATCTAGCAAAGTAACTTCCACAGGATTACCAGAGTGAAATGATTGAACATGAGCATACTGCTGATCAGGCTCCACACTTTCCTTTTTACTACCAGCATGTTTTTCAACATTTGACAATCCATGATGTCTACAATAGCTCGTTACATTTTTTACTTTTTCCTGGCCCAGCAAAGTATTTTTGGCATTGTTGGACTTCTTTTGAATGGATTGACTGTTCTTAGTTGTTTTCTCCTGACAGTTTGGACATTTTCTTGCTCTTTTCCCAAACTTTGTGTGACATTTTTGGCAAGTTTGATTACAGAGATTTTCCATTTTCTTTGATATTTCAAGGTCAAGTGCATCCTGCCACTTTCCTGACTCATCATTTTGATGCAGTTCTTCTTTCACGTGTCCTATTACATTGTGCAAATGATGATACAGCTCTTCATAATGAGTATCAATCAATAGTTTGTTAAATGTGTTTCTATCATCCTCTGGATTTTCACACATTTCCTTGACTACTTCATCATTTTTCTCAGAAGTTAACCATAATTTTGGACTATACTCTGGCATTTCTTGAAGAGGGGAAATTGTTGGAATTTGTACAACTGCTACATTTGTGATCACAGACATTTTGACTTTGTTTTGAGCATTTATGTTCCATGTTTTTCCAATTACTTGTTCGTTGTCAAATATAAAAGCAACATCACCTTTTGGACACGGTGATTCAGTATTTTTTTCTGTTGAGTTTAGATATGATGAAATGTATGAGTATTTCCCTCCTGGAATGGCTGTACCAAGAATGTTACAGGCTTGTCTACTCTTTGTGCAGGAAAATGTCACTAAATTTTGCATAAACGACCATATTCCTATGAAATCTTTCTCAATCAATCGGTAAATTGATTCTATAAGGGGGATTATCGTTTGGATTTGTACAGTATCTTTGGTTTGTCTTGTTATTGATAGCAAAATATGGAGAAGACGAGAATCTAAAGCAGAAAGATATTCATGGGGGTAAAAATTGTTCAAGCTTTCAATGTTTCCATGTGGATATTGACAGCTGACTGTGGCAATTTGTTCTTTTAATAAAGAAAGAGGCATATATGACTTCAAAATTTTTTCGACACAAATATTTTTTTCCTCCATATCCAACTGTTCAAACTGTTGAATTATCTGCTGTATCTTGAATTCGGAACAAGTTTTGTCTTGGCTTCCTGATGCCTCATTCTTATCTAATGTGTCTAATGTGCATATTTCACAATTTTTCTCATGCTGAATAAACAGTCGGGGTGTTTTCTTTTTCTTCTTATCCAATTGTGGAGTTATTCGTGGCTTTTTGGACTTCTGCTGTCGAGTATCTGATTTACTTCTATATAAATGACACCGACAAGGCTGACACACGAATTCTGGATGAACAGATGGTATATCTCTAAAAACATCTATGTCATATAACTGAAGAAGTTCCATGGAGAAGTTTGTTTTACTAGTACGTTCATTGGATTTTGTTGAATTTCCACATAATCTGCATAATTTCTGTAAGTTGTTAACATGCTCTACAAGAATGAAAAGTGAAATAGAAACATTTTTTTTAATCAAAACTGGTGTGTATTAGTCTCTAATCTAATGGTTGCATTGTCACATGTGATTTTTTCATTTATATTGAGAGTGTAAAAATAAAATAGCCACTGAAAATATTTAAATGGCCAGAGTTTTATATAGTTAAACATTTAAACTTTTAAATGATTTTTTAACAAAAAAAAAAAATAAATAAATAAATAAAAAATACACATTGACAGTATCCTTAATATACTAAGTGATAACCAACATGCAGATCTACATGAACTTCCATGCTTAATACCATGCTTAATACATATGTATAAACATGATAAATGAATCTAACCATGCATCAAGCTGACATTTTAGGTTTTTAATACATGTTGTCAATCACATCAACACATATCCATTTGTGTTTTAATAATGGTAATCTGACTGCCTGGTAACCAAAATATCCTATGTATCTGAGTATGATACTGAGCTGGTGATATCTGCCACATGAACATAATGAAGTGAGGCTTAATGGTAACACATATCATGCACATACATGGTATAAAAAATCCAAACATTTGCTGCCGTTTTGTTATTTGACCATCAAATAGTTTGTTAAATGTGTTTCGATGTATATTGCCTTTCACTGTCCCTGATTCAAGAGACTTTTTCTAATGTATTTCCAGAGATAACAATTTTTTTAACAAATAAGATACATGAAGTAGAATGACGATAAATTTTTAATACATGACTTATTTAACATATGACTTACCAATTTAATGGATAGGTGTATATTGCCTAAACATCACATACATCAAAGAATTACCCTCTTTAAGTAATAATTAGGGAATTAATTTTTTTTTTCGATAAACATAAGTACATCTAAGTTTTACATGTTTTTGAAAACAAACACATGTATATATCAGGATTTGTTTTTGTTTGGTTCTTTGAATCTTTCCGACAAAAACTTGTTCTCGTTTCAGAGGGAATACCTGACATTGATAATGTAGACTGAGCATGCCAATGTTCAGCGATGAAATCTAACAAATAGTAAAATATGTACATGACTTATGCAGATTAAACTGTGTAATCATGGTAATTGGTAATGTTACGATGAAGTGAGTTTTGTTAAAATCTGCACTTGGTCCAACAGTCACACTGTTTACATATCATTACATATCATGCATATTATTAATAATTCATATTGATTTTTTTTTGCTAAGCATGCTGACATGAACATAATGAACATGGCTAAGACATGTAAGAGGTCAAGAGCATGAACCAATGTGAACATGATGAAGAAGGTAGTTGAGGCATTATCATGATTATGTATCAATATAAAGCATGTAAATGATAAACAAATGTATAAGCCTAAATGCAGGAACGTTTTAAGTTTCTAGACACATCATAAAACATAACAGTTTTTACAATCACAATGTTCACATGGTTTTCATTGTTTCACAGTTGCAAAACAACGTTGGGATGGTTTTTCCGTCCTTAAATTAGTTTAACATTAATGGACGGTTTTATCGTCCAACTAATTTAAATAATTTATTAGACGGGTTAACCGTCCAAACGTCAAAAAAAAGGGCTCTGACCTATATAAATCGCCATCCGATCGGTGTCCGATCAAGTACTTTCTTATTTACTATAAATCATTTAAGTAAGATATCTTAAATTCTAAATCAGTAAAGATTCTGGTTATTCAAAATTTACAACTTTTTATATGATACAAACTACATAAAACATCGTTAAACTTACCCACTATCGCTCTGTCGTGCTCTTGTTGTTCATCCATTTTGAAGCTATCACGTGACCGGCTAGGGCTTTGTAAAACTCAGAGCAAGTGCGGTTGTACTTTATTCATAAAGATTTTCCGGAATTCTTACGACTCATCCTTACACAGCATTGTTTTTATAATAAAAACCGCGATTTAATGAACTTGAATGATAGGACGGGAATTCCGTCCATTTCAATTGGACGGTTTTCCGTCATGGACTTGACTGTTATATGCCTCAGAAGGAATCAACCAATCACAAAAATACCTCAGTATATAATAGTTCAAAATTCCTTACAAAAAAGCTTTAAGGAACATAACGCATTAGTTTATATATTTATAATTGTATAATCTACCAAAAGTAAAAATTGTGATTGCATAAAATATTGTAACTCTACTCTGACCACTATATTGTTGGTAATCAGGCTCCTTCCATTATGAATATGACAGCAGCTGACATATTAGCAAAACTCAGCTTGGCAAACTATACACGATGAAACTGGATTGTCTATAAAATATATGACTTTCTTTGACTGCCAAATGTGAAGTGCAATGTCATATGAACCTTAATGAAAAGCAATATGATGAGTTATTACCAGTTGATAATAAAACACCGATTAATGCTAGCCCTTATGATGAGGATTTATGGGTAATAATGGAGTATCAACATATCGAATGAACTCAATGACTATATTCTCCTAGAAAATCTTTACCTAACTGAAGGGTGCTCATTGTTGAAGCATAGATCTAATTTGCCATTGACTCTCAGCAGTATAATGTCTTTTTCATTAGCCTGTGTATCAAAATCTATTCAATTATGAAAGTTATTTGTAGACATGATAAAAATTGGAAATGTGTTGTTATTGAAACCACAATCCTTTTGTAAAGAAAGTATATGCAGGCATAAATAAATATGATAGGAACAACAGGGTCTTACATTGTAATTATTGTGGGATTTAGGTCATTTTTCATCCTCCATCATATCAATTACCCTTTATATGTCATAATAGATGTACCTTTAAACCTTATACTTTTTTATACTTGCCTATATTTAACTCGAGCAGTTCAATTCAGAGATCAAAAATTGTTGGTCACTGGGTTATGTCAAGATTTTTAGTACCTGTATACTGATAAAAGCATAATGTGGCATGCCTTTCCTTTGACAGAATTCTAGGTCTTTCTAAAGGACTATGAAGTAATTAAATTCTTGGATTAAACAGAGAACCATTAAGGAAATTGACTTGATCATGCACAGTTTCCCAGTTCAGTAACTGTATTTGCCCCAATAAGCAACCAAGGTACTTGGAGAACTGAATGAGAATTTGGGATATCTTCACTTATTAAGTTAATAATGTAACAAAATGATAGGAGTAAAATAGAAAAATGCATAAAAAATGATAAATGATTATTATGCCCTCCTCCCTTTGCAAAAAGGGTGGCCTATTGATTTCCACCTTTTGGTCTGTGAGTTGGTAGGCCAAGTGTTGTCCATCTATAGATATCTTGAAAACCCTTTGTTCAACTGAATTTGGAACATTTTTACCCCTGAAGAATAGATGACCTCTATTGATTTTGAGGTCACAAGATCAAAGATCAAAGGTCAACTACTCAAGACAGAGAAAAATAATTATCTTCTCAATATCTACAAAAATCAGACTTGGTATATTAGTTCCCCTCAAGGAGTAGATGAGCCGTTTTGATTTTGAGGTCACAAGCTTAAGGTGAAAATTGAAGGGCAAGACTGAACATAGGAAGATATTGACCTCTCAAGAAGCTTGACTGACTTTTAACTTGGTACACTGGTTCTCAAGGAATAGATAACCCTTATGAATCGGTCAAACTGGTCATAGGAAGATGTTCACCTCTGAATATCTTGAGAACACTTTGCTTGACATTTAACTAACTACTCTTGTTTCCTCAAGGAGTAGATGTTCCTCTTGATATTGAGGTCACAAGGTCTAAGGTCAAGGGTCAAACTCAACATTGAAAGATATTGACTAGATCTACTCAGTTTGTGTAATGTATCTAAAAGAGGACATTTAATTTCATGATCCCAGAGGAGATACCATGTCTCTATGATGTAACCTAGACTACGGTAAAACATCTACCCTATTCACTCCAATAAGAGCCCACATGCCTCTTAAAGCAGCCCAATTGTGAATAATAAGGGCTCCTTCTGAACCACCAACAGTTGCAGACTTTTTCAATCTTTTTTTTTATCAATACTGAGAATAATATAATTGTGATGTGTAGATCTGTAAGTGATAAAGCAGCTTTTTACTTGCTCTTAAATTAAGATATGATGTCAACTTTGCTAGTTGCTTATTTTTTTTAATTTATATTTTCTTCAGGTAGCTTGTGGTATGATCCTGAACACTACAGATGCACTACATGGATTAGCCCAGGCTTCAGGTAAATCTGAAAGTGTGACTCAGTCCTTAAGGTATAATGAATTGACTGATTCTTTCCACTTGACATTTGATTTAATTGGGGGGGGGGGGGGGGGGTGGTATGTCACTCAAAGTGATTCTGTCCGTGCTCCTGTCTGTTTAAAAATATATTCTGTGGACAAATATTATATGCATAATTTTAGCATGTACTAGCTCATTCATCAAGAAAAAAAAATTAAACTATGGTTTAATTCTATTGACCAAATTAAGTAAGGGGTTATTAATTTGTGTCTAATACCATGAAACTTCAAGGGAGTTTTTCATTTCATGAATGATTTGACAAGAATGTTTTATATTATTGAATACTGTGGATCAAAGGCTAAGGCACATACACGCAGATTATTAAACTCTAATCTGTTAACACAAACTCTGAACTTTTAATTGATAATATCGTTCATGAAGAAAAATATTCAAACTTCAAGTTCAAAGTCAACAGAAATTGTCAAATTTCCTGAAAGGCTTTGCAGAGAACAAAAACTTTATTTTATTGTACCAGGAAATATGGTACCACAGAAATTGGCCAACCAAAGTCTTACATGTAGTATAAGTAGGACATATTGCTAATCTTTTGGGGACAAAAAAAACTATATGCATTGTTAAATTTATGAATTTGTCTATTTCAGCTATATTTTACAATGGGACAAGTCATCCTTGTTTCGACATCTGGAGTGATTTTATCGAGTGTGCAGATCCCACAGGGTGTGGACTTGGATTTGACAGTATGGCTTGGGATTTTCAGGTGAATTCACATAAATTACTGTGGAACAAACAATCTTCTCAATGGTGCACATCAACATGGCTATTTGTTGGAGTGTATAAATGTCATTTTCAAAATGTTACTCCTGTAAGTTTAGTCTGATGTCAATGTTCTGTGAATCAGTTTTGGATTTCCATGAATGATGTTGCCATGATTACTACGAAAAACAAAATTATGTGAAGCTCCTTTAAAACACCACTTCTTCATCTGATTTGATTTGAACCAAAACTTAAACAAGTTAATCAAAAAAAAAAAATCAGGCTAAATAATTCTGTAAATGTAAAACTAAAACAAGATGTGTTTGTGAAACACTGATGCTCCCGTATGGCAACTTATAGCAAAGGTTACACTTTCTCAAACGCAATTCAAATATGTTTGTACCCAAAATAAGGTCTTGTCTCGAAGAATAAACCTGTGAAATGTGAAAGCCCTAGCACCAACCATTGAATAGATATGGAAAAGGTTAAAGTTTTTTCAAAAGTATGTCAAACATCAAGGTCAAATGGTCAAAATTAATGGTTCCCAAGGAAAGGCCTTCTCCCAAGAAATATACAGGTGAAATATGAAAGCCAAAGCACCACTCATTCAAAAGTTTTGACCTGGTCAAATATTGACAATTTTTGGCATGAAATGCAGTCTGTGGTTGATATCTGTACTCAGAAGCCAAGATTTCACATATTAGCAAAATTATCAAAGACTCTTCTTGTGCTGCCAAACAGTAATGCTGATTCAGAAAGAGCTTTCAGCATTATTAAAAAACTTCATACTGAATTTCGCTCGGAACTCGACAATGAAACCTTAAATGCACTACTCTCTTGTAAATTTAACCAGTCTGTGGCTTGCTTTGATTATTCACCCACATCAGAAATATTAAGAAATTCAAAATCAGCAACTGTTAGTTACAATGCTTCTTTGCAATAAAATATAACACACATTTCTGTTGTATGTGCCTTTGAAATACATGGTAAATATGTCGTGAATGTCGTTACGCGTTATGACCAGATTTTTTACTTTCCAAATCTGGTCATGACCAGATTTTTAGATGTTGGAGGTTGGCAAGTATGTTTGACCAAGGTTAAAGATTTCCAAAAGGAGGTCAAAATCCAAGGTCAAGGTCAAAGGGTCAAAGTTTTTGTATCCAAAGAAAGGTCTTATCACAAGGATTACATATGTAAAGTATGAAAGCCCTAACACCAACCTTTCAAAAGTTATGGCCAAGGTTAAAGTTTTCTAAAAGTAGGTCAAACTCCAAGATCAAAGGGACAAAGTTGTTGGTATCCAAAGGAAAGTCTTGTCACAAGGATTACATATGTGAAATATGAAAGCCCTAGCACCAACCACTCAAAAGTTATGGCTAAGGTTATGGTTTTCAAAAGTAGGTCAAACTCCAAGGTCAAAAGGTCAAATATGGTGGTACCCAAAGAGAGGTCTTATCACAAGGAATACACGTGAAATATGAAAGCCATAGCTCCAACCAATCAAAAGTCATGGGCAAGGTTAAAGTTTTTGCGGACAAACAGACAGCTAGACAGACAGACAGACGGAGAGGGCAAAAACTATATACCCCTGAATCTTCGATACAGGGGGCATAAAAAAGGTTTTTCAAGACCAGGTTTTTGTTTTCTCTTCTTTTATTGTATCCAACCAAGTTTTGTTTTTGTTTTTTTGTTTTTTTGCAGGGGTTATACAGTAATCACCTTATGTCTGTCTAGCTCTCTCTCCATCAATCTGTCTCTATATGCCCGCAGATGAAGTTATATAGGAATCATCTTGTCCATCTGTCTAGCAGTCCATTGTGTGTCTGGCTGGCTGCCTGTGCAATCTTGTCCAGGCTGTAACTTTGTAATGAAGAATCATTAGAAACTCATGCTGGGTACAAAGATAAGCTATGATCTGAGGGTGGATCTTGACCTTGACCCAAGGTCACACTGGCAAGTTCAAGATCACTGGAAGAAAAAGTATAAAATTTGTGTCAGGTCTACATTTTCCTAACAGAGAAACATTGGAAGTTCATATATCAAAGATTGCTCATGACCTGAGGGTGTGTGTTGATCTTAACTTAGATCATTTGATCAAGTTTCAGTCACTTTAGAAAAATGTTTTTAATTCTTATCTTGACCCTATCTTGTAATAGAGAACATTAGAGACTCATACTTATCAATATTGCAGTAAGAGATTATTACTGACCTTGACCCAAGGTCATTCCATCACTTTCAAGACCACTGGCAGAAAAGTTGTATCTTATATGTCTCGTCTATAACTCAAGTGGACGTTAATTTGAATATAATACTTGACACAAAGATTGCTTATGACTAAAGGGTATTTTGTGATCTTACCTAAGGTCATTTTTTCTAGTTCAATTAAGGTGTTATTAAATTTTGGCAATTTAAAGTGTTTAGTTTGTGTGTGACCTTTAACTTCTAATGGAAAAAACATTTGAAGTTTATACTTCACACAAATATTACATGTACTTTGTCTTGTGTCATGACCTTCACTCAGGATCATTTTGCCAAGTTCAACAAAGTAATAAAAAATTTGTCTCCAGTTCATAACTCTCTAATTACGGATAAGTATTGGAAGTTCAAACTTCAAACAAAGATTATATGTGAACTGAAGGTCATACCGTAAATCTGGAAATTTTTACGTCGATTTATTTTTGCGAATCTGGGTCAAAAAGGTGTTATTTAATTTTTATGTTTTAAAATTTTGCAAATTGTCTTCGGTGCTAAAAATAAAAAGCGCTTAAAATTTTTATAACAGTTTATAAGTTACACATGTGCAATGAATTTTGCATGTACATGCAATCTCCTTTCTTTCGTCGGGTTTCATTATACAAGACTTAGATCTCCGGTAAGATTCTGTCATGCTAGGTTTTCGTTGTTAGATAAAACAACTGGCCTTTCTTTCTTGCAGAAATAATTTTAAAAAGACACACTGCTTGTCAAACTATCCGACGATATTGAATGTAGTTAAGGCACGAATTATCACGGGTAATTAGCTTGTAGTATAAACAGACATCTTTAAATGACCACTGCTTACGAACACCTGTTCATTGGGTTAAAAAAAGACATCAGCTGTCAGCAAAAATTTTATTCATAGTTTTTGTTGTTGATTTATTTTTAAGAAAAATGTTTTTGCAAATGCAATGCACACGCAAATTTGCTAATAATTTATCTACAGTAAAAATTTCCAGATTTACGGTATCCTTGACCTAACGTCAGTGGCAAATTCAAAATCAGTTTAAAATTTATGTTAGGTCCATAATTTTTTTAGTAGAAAAACATTCAATGTCCATTTCACTGAAGGATAATATGACCAGAGGATGTATCTTTTTTTTAACCAAGGTCATTTTGGTTAGGTCAAGGTCACATTTTTAGAAATGTATATGGCACATTTAAAAAAAAAATGCCATTGGGGGTATACTTTTGTGAGCTGGCTCATAATAGCTCTAGTTACAAATCAGTGAAGCTATGGTTTCATCAGAGCCTTCTGATTACTAAATACATCTTATAAGATAATTGATATATATTTGAACATATTAAAGATTGTGAAATACTAGACTAAGGTTGGATCCAATTTATGTATGTCTTTAAATTATTGATGAAAGTGTTATGTTACATGTAGCGGTAAATATTAAATCATGTTGCAATTATGTAACAATTGATTTTACAATTCTGATTAATTTTACTGCAGGCATGTACTGAGGTTCACCTGCCAGCAGGGAGTAACAATCTAACAGACATGTTTCCTGTGCTTCCATTCACTGATGAGATCAGAAACCAGTACTGTCAGAAGAAGTGGGGTGTGGCACCACGAGATTTGTGGAGTCAGGCACAGTATTGGGCCAATAGTAAGTCACTTCCTATAACATGAAGTACAGATAACAGCCAATATTAAATCACTTCCTGTAGCAGTGGAGTATAGATACCAACCAATAGTAAGTCACTTCCTATAGTAGTGAAGTATAGATAACAGCCAATAGTAAGTCACTTCCTATAGCAGTGGAGTATAGATACCAGTGAAAGTAAGTCACTTCCTATAGTAGTGAAGTATAGATAACAGCCAATAGTAAGTCACTTTCTATAGCAGTGGAGTATAGATACCAACCAATAGTAAGTCACTTCCTATAGTAGTGAAGTATAGATAACAGCCAATAGTAAGTCACTTCCTATAGCAAGGGAGTATAGATACCAGCAATAGTAAGTCACTTCCTATAGCAAGGGAGTATAGATACCAGCAATAGTAAGTCACTTCCTACAGCAGTGGAGTATAGATAACAGCCAATATTAAATCACTTCCTGTAGCAGTAGAGTATATAGATAACAGCCAATAGATAGTTTTCAGTAGGCCCAAATTAGCAAGAGTTATTTCCCGTCTTTCGTAATTTTTATTTCATAAAGATTTTCCCCCAAATATTTCTGGTACACCCTCTTAGATTTGGTAAGACAAATAGGAAAAATTACCAGGTTGACCACCAAGATGGCAGCCAAGGGAAAATACGTCATATGAAAACTATCTATTGTAAGTCACTTCCTATAGCAATGGAGTATAGATTAGATAACAGCCAATAGTAAATCACATCCTCTAGCATTGCTGCAGAACTGTATGGTTTTATATATTAGTCTTTGACCATAACGCTACAGATCCCGTCATGCAAATATTGTGCAATTTACGGTGCAAGATTTTCTGTGCACGGGGAGAATTTCTCCACTTTCCAGCACTGGTCAATCAACTACCTTTCATTCCCTAATTTAAGACATATTTTTTAATGAACCTGTATGTTTTATCCACCTTCTAACCCTAAATAGTTGTCTCTACATCCTAATTAACTAGCTTGTTTTGAATTTTTATCGGATGGCAGAAAATTCAAAACAAGCATGTTTATTGGTCTGTAGAGACAACTATAAAGGTTTAGAAGATGGATTAAATATACAGGTTCGTAAAAAAAAATATGTTATATATAATGTGATATTGCTGGTATTATTGCCTTTTTACATGCACTACTGTTGAAATACAATATACCTCAATATAAAAACAACAATAAAATTGACTTTCCATTCCTTAAATTTTTGATATGTTAAAACATTTTACATTCCCTACTGAGCTTAGCAGAATATTATTAAAAGTGATTTTTATAAAAATGGAGCAATTGACTGACTCTCCTGGAAACATATTACATAAGAGCAAATCCAATTAAGACTCTATAGATTTTTCATTCTGTTGACGGATGTTTTGCACAAGCAGTTAATGTTTTATGACATTGTCATTGAACTTGTGATATTTTTTTTCCACTAGGTTATACAGTGAATGATTTCGACAGAAATGTTTACTTAGTGCATATAAGCTAGTGCATTATGTATATTGTTTTAGTTATGTCACTTCAAGAATGTTTAAATTCTCATACAAAGAGTGGCTGTTTGTACAAATTATGTGATATATACATTCCATTTTCTTTGTTATGCATTTACCACGGTATATCTCCTCAAAACAACTTGCATTTCATGTATCTTTGCAATACAAATGCAAATTCACAGAGATAATTTCTTTGTTTGAGAAAAGTGATTTTAAAAAAAAGAACTTGAGCATCAAGTGGTAATAGATGTAAATGTGATTATTAGTTAATTGATTACCTTTTGCATTTCACTAAGTCATAAAACACACAAGTGCACATACAAATTTTCTTAGAGCATGTAAAATGCTAATAAAAGCATTTTATGATTTGCGTGCATGTGTCATATGCTTTACAAATATTACTTTTCGCAGTGTGACAGCTTTTGTCAGGATGCTGACAGATGATTATTAATTATAAACACTTTGATAATCACTAATTTAATGTCTAACTTACTGTAGATATCAAGTCAGCCAGTAATATAGTTTTCTCCAATGGTGAACTTGACCCTTGGCATAGAGGAGGGGTAAGTTTGACCTTGAATAATTATGATCAAGAAATTATATATGGCACACAATCACTATCAATTAACACACCTTCATCATTATCAGCCTATCTATTTGTGGTTGTGTTAGAATATTGCACACATGGGCAAATGTTATGTTATTATTTCATTGCTTCGATGGAATAATTCCTTATTGTTATACCTTTAAAAATTTGTTCCTATATAAATCAATACTTATAAAAGTCTAACATTTCCAATGTTTTACTGAGCGGACATAGAAAAAATCGATGTTTGACCGTGGAGCGAGATATTGGACCTTTCGATGAGATGTTGGATGGCTTACGTCACATAATGGGCGGGGTCAGCTAAATCTCATTTGCATTCATTGGTGTTTGACATACATGTATGTCCAAAAAAAAAAAGATAAAATATATGAATAAAAGGTATAACAAAACATTTATTACCGGTAATTGACTGTGTTCTTGGGCAAAATGCGTTTTGTCGACCCCTCGATCCAAACTGTTTGCCTTCGGCCTAAAGGCCTCAGGCAAACAGTTGGTTCTTGGGTCCAACAAAACGCATGTTGCCCTCAAACCCAGTCAATATAAAATGTATATTGATAACATGCATAGAAGTTATGTATTAAAGCATACTAGTATTAAAAAATTGCTGAATTCTAAGTCTAAATGGTTGATATTATGTTTCAATTTGTTTTTCATTTCTCATCAGATATTTATTAATCTATGATTTTATAAAAAGTTGTTACATGAATTGCTTCCCAACATTGGAAGACATAAGATATACAAAAACAAAATGTATTAAGTTTCTGAATATGAATAAAAGTGCCTAAAAAATTAATATATTGTAAAAAATTAAAGGAAAAGTGTATTTTATTTTTAATACACTATGGTTGCAAAAGATGCAATGATTTTTTTTTATGCAACTTCACATTGCAATTTTTTTTATACATTTTTTTCTATTTTTAGGTCATAAAGCCACCCAACCCCTCAGTAGGGGTGATAATGATAGAGGGAGGGGCTCATCACTTAGATTTAAGGTTAATATATTGATTTTTTTCATCATCATCCTAGTCCCTGTGCGATTGGATATTCTGTCATTTAAAGATGCACTAAAGAGTTTTTTAAACTACATTCAAATACAGTGAATAATACATGTTTGTAAGACTCCAAAGTCTGATGGTCAGACCAAAGTCCGATGGTCTTGCCAAACCCCAAGGTCTGCGCCAAACCCTGATGGTTTGATGTCGATACGGACTCCAAAGTCCGATGGTCATGCCAAAGTCCTATGGTCCATTTCCTATGAGATGTGTTGCGCTAATGTGCGATGGTCTGATACGCCAAGGTCCAATGGTGCAGAGAAACAATCAACGTTTGTGGCATCACAATAGTCCGATATCAATCCCTGATGCCTTTGTCCTGCATTCAAAAGCCATCAATTTAGTATTCATCCTTGCATCCAATTTTACTGATTTTGCTTCTTGCATGCACCCACCAGAGAAATTAAGATTAGTCCTCACACACCACTCAACTGATAAGGGTTAGTCCTTGCACACTATTTGAGTAACAATGAGTTACATCAAACCCACCTGAGATATACGGTAAGTCCTCGCTTTTATTAGACTGATTAGGGTTAGTTTAGCACCCACCCAAGATATGTAGGAGTGTTACACACTTTTCTACTGATTAGGATGAGTCTCGCACCTATCCAAAAGATTGGGTAAGTCCTTGCATTTAATATTTATTTATAATTATTTAAAAAAAAACAATCGGACCTTGGCATGGCACAACATTACATTGAAAATAACTTGAGAATATTTAATTTAAGTGTGACACTTTAAGCTGAAAGCAATTTGAAAAATCACACAAGACTTTACAGTGTAATTGCAGACTTTCGCGGGAAGCATTTCATTTTCATTTCCTGATGAAACTTGACAATGATGCAGAAGAATGAGAAGTTTGTCCTCTATTATAGAAAAAGAGTAAAGAATTATCTGGATTAATGTTACTGTGTTATGCAACTATTATGTAATCATATTGCTTCTCTGTGCCTGGACACTAAATTTGAGTAGTTAATGAGAATTCTATTGCAAATCAATCTTTGCAAATGGCGATTGTGTCTTCTTTTCTTCCATGAATAACTTGTCTAGGACTGATTTGTAAGAATTGCAAGAAATTACAAACTAACAAAGATTTAGTTTGCACTACAATACACAGAATTAAAAAAAAAAATGGTGACTTGATTTATCCAATTGCATTGTTTCACAAAGACCCAAGAGCCTTATATATCACATGAAAGTCTTAAAAATGTATTCCTCTCCAAAGCAAAACTTGGTGATAAATGTTTATTTATTTCCTAGTCATTAAATTAAAAAATGCACCATTAAATTAGTTTAAAACACTTTATTTGTGGAAATATTTAGAGAAATATCAAAGCTTAAGTTAACAACAACAGTTGATTGGAGTTTCTTTAGAGATAGAAATGTGTTCTGAGACATCAGAGTCATGCTAATCATTGCTGGTGTTGGCATTGTGTAAAAATAAGACCTAATTTGCAATGTCGCCTTGCAAAACAGCAGACAGTGTTGCTGTGCTGGACGGTTGATGACTTGATCTTCGGATAATGTCCTCTAGGATTTTTTTTTTCTAGTTGTTGATTCTGTCACATAGAGGCTGCAATCAGATGCAGCAATTTTGTTAAGTTATAGTGGACTCTTGGAACACATGGCCTACAATGATCAGATACAAGCTGACCTTGACCTTTGAGTTTGACCTATTTTTGTAAAAAAGAACAATTTTAACCTTAGCCACAACTTATGAATGGAAGCCCCTTTTGTTTGGGTACCATTATTTTTGACCTACTGATCTTGACTTCGACTTTGACCTACTTTTGAAAAACTTTAACCTTGCCCATCACTGATGAATTTTTGGTGCTTGTGCTTTCATATTTCATATGACTTTGTGTATTCCTCATAACAAGACCTTTCTTTGAGTACCATTATTTATTACCTCATGACCTTGAAATTTGACCTACTTTTGAAAAACTTTCACCTTGGCCATGAGCTGCCATATAAGGGCATCAGTGTTTCACAAACACATCTATTTTGATTTGTGGAAAAATGAAAAAAAAAAAAAACATTTTCATGCAGAATTTAACTACCACTTGTGAAGTTTTAAAGATATTTCAGTAATGATACCATTTTTCTTGCTTTATCATTTGAGACAAACCATATACTGCAGAATTGACAGAACAATTTCTGCTATTGTTTGCAATTACTGCCTTTTCATCTGCTGTTATAACAAAGCTTGATGCATGACATATTGATTTTTTGACTACAGGGGTAAAAACAAAGACGACCCATCCTCAGTCATTGCAGCACGAGACCAAGAAAAGGCCTTTATAAAGAAGTGGATATCGGAATACAGAGCTTCAACATAATTATGCTTCAAAGACATCAGTATCTATCAATCTGTAGCGTGTGTGCAATATAATTACTGTGATTATGAGTTAAAATGGGCAATTTTGTCAATTACTTAGATTTCTGGCAATGATCTTAATTAATTATTATTAATTTTAACAAGACTTCAGAATGATTTATTCTGTCTCATATTACAATTGTATGTTGATATTTACTTTTGATGCCATGCTGTGATTTGAGATGTCATTATATATGGATTATTTTCATACATTTTTATTAAATATATTAAACTTAAACCTCCATTACATTTGAGGCCTGTTGAAATGCCAATGAAAATGAGTCTGCCTTGACTCTCAACTTATTATCAATTTTCAGGACATACAGGATCCAAACTGTAAAGTTGTTTGCTTAAAATTAACCTATCACTTCTGTTAAATGATTTCAAAAGATTTTCTTATAAATTAAAATGTAGTTTCATAAGCCTTATTCATGGCATATAAACATGAAGAAGCATAGAGACATATATAACCCATAAGTTTTGATTTTATTCATGTTTTTTCATCACGTTTTATTGACAAAAATGATATTGGATCTTCTGTCTTCAGACATTACATATGCCATTGACTCAGATTACTAGATAGGTGTGACTGGAACAAGTCAGGGTCAAGTTTTCTTACTGCAATATTGATTTCATTGTCTGTCATACTGGGAGAGTGGAAAATTCTAACTGCAATTTATTTTTGCATTTCTGCATTTCTCGTGTATTTATTATGGCTGCATCTTCCACAAAAGGTCACTTGCTGGCACAAACAGATCTGAAGCCATTTCAAATTAAAGTGTTCGAGATGCTGTTGGAGTTAGTTTTTTTCCCTGGGGCTACAAAATAATCCTGGCTGAAACTTCTCATTTATTTTTACAAATCATTTAGTTTCAATCTACACCCAACTGGAAGAAGAGGTTTTAAATGGCAATGTTTTGTCTCAATTTATAAATTGAAATTGTCTTCCAAGCAAGATTCAGCAACTTCTAGGCGTCGTATAGCTTTCTTATTCTAATCACAATTTGTCCAGGAATTAGTGTATTACTCGAAGCCATTCTCTGGAACAATAAAATCAGTTCTATTTCTCTGATTGCAAATGAAGAATTCAATCGTGATTTCCAGTTTACAATCTGGCAAAGAAGTGTTCCCATTTTATTTCCCTCCACAAACAGTAAATCATATTGTATACTAAAGGATATTTGTAATGCGTGTAAATTTATCATTGAAGTACTGTAAAGTTTAAACAATAGATGGTAATAGATTGTAGTGGAACCACATTAAGTTGCTTCATATTAACTAATATCAGAGACACTCCTGACATTTCAATCACATAATGGTTTTTATCAATTTATTAATTCCAGGGGAGCAGAATTATGCTTTACATTTGTGTTTGTCAAATTGAAGGTTTCGGTGCATCCAACAAAGTTGAAATATTTTACTTACATGTACGAGCATGTTTGTTTTTCACTGGTTAGCTAAGTAAATTTTGAATACATAGGCCTATAGTGTTGTAATGCAGTGAAAAGTTTTCTTATATTTATCATGTACTATAAACTACACAAACTGTGGAGAGATATGTAGAAATTCTCAAAAAGTCATTTACCCCATAATTATGCAAAAAAAAAAAAAAAAAAAAAAAAAAAAAAAAATCAAATGTGTTATTACATGTACATGCCATTACTTTGTGTATGTGTGTGTTTAAAAAAAACTGTTTTAAAGAGATATCAGCGTGAGTGAGTTTGTATATCTAATATCTCTAGGTATAATTATAAGTCTATACTCTGAGGTAATTGTGAGCATTATAAAATATCTTGATTATCAGATGAACTTCTAATCTCAATTACTTGAATGCCCTAATTATTTTTGCAAGATCAATATGCTTCTTTATAGGTCACTTTTATCACTCAGGTGACTCACTGCTATAGGGTCTTGTCTATCATTTTGCATCATTCATAACCTTTTCAGCTTTATCTTATATGAAGCAGTTTCAAGCACTTTTAGTATGTAGCATCTATGGACAAAAATTTTAAGATTCATGGACCCAGCTCCCTTTACCTTTATTAAAGTGAGAAATTTGTGTTCCCAGGTTGGAGCTAAGTATATTCATTGGAAAATACCAATATTTGTTATCTGCAGAGTTTTATTGTATTCTATTGCATCCCCTACCGACTGGTCACACCCGCCATGTGCTCCTTGTCATGATCGGGAAGTAACGGAAAAACCTGTCGACAATTCAGTGTGTAAATAATGGCCTAACAATTAGTATGAAAAATGTCAGTCAGCATTTGACTTAATGATAGATTGTATTTGCTGACAAGGTCATTGTATAGACCATAAAACTTCTGTAGTGATGACTTCAAACGAGACTGTTGATATCTTTGTTTCCTCAACTTGTTTGTCAATAGCTTGCCTCATTTTAGAAATTGTTCATTAGTAAAGCATGCTCTTGCGTATCGAATCACCTGGGAGACAAAACCCCCATATGCAGGTGATAAGGGTATACTGCTGCATAAGTAAGGGAAGTTGACGATTGAAAAATTGAAGTCGTCACGTTTATCATCAAGCTTTGATGTTTTTTCTAGTAAAATATCCAAATATGAAACAAATGTCTCAGACTCTGTGGTATCTTTTATTTCAAGCTCACTTGGATATATCGAGTCGACATATAGATAGATTGATTGATTGTATGTTGTTTTACGTCCCATTTGAGAATTTTTCACTCGTATAGAGACGTCACCATATACCACTGAAGGGCTTCAAATTTTGACCTTTACTCGGCACTCAGGGCCATTAAGCAGTGAGGGTTCTTTATCGTGCCAACGCCTGCCGTGACACAGGGCCTTGGTTTTTAAGGTCTCATCCGAAGGACCAGCAACTTTCACTTCAAAGTGCCGAGCGCATGACGAAGGAACAGTTGCTACCCATTTTTTATCGACTTAGGTCAGTCACGGCCGAGATTCGAACTCACGACCTCCCAATCACAGAGATGTATGAATGAAAGTAACTATTGTTAATTGATAATATGTCTTAGATTAAATGTCAAGTTGAAGGCCACAGCAAGTGTTTTCTTCTTCTCAGGTAGAAGTTTTTGAATAAATTCTGCTTCATATGAATACAAAACAATGAAACAAGAAGTCTGTGAGCCAATGCTCACTAGTAATACCCCCACTCTGATGTGAATATACACTCTAAGCACGTATAAACAGGAAGTTGACATCAGATTCATACAAAAATGAATTCCACCATATGGCATGTCTAAACAATGAGTGTGCTAAAATTTCAAGCATCTGCGATGAGCAGTTGCTGAGAAAACTGTGACGAAAATTTGTGATGTATGGTACAGACAGATGCATGGATAAACAGGAAGTTGACCAAGGATTCGCACAAAAATGAATCCCACCATATGGCATGCCTAAACAAAGAGTGTTTTAAAATTTCAAGGATCTGTGATGAGTAGTTGCTTAGAAAACTGTGACGAAAATTTGTTATGTATGGTACAGACAGACGCACGGATAAACAGGAAGTTGACCATGGATTCTTACAAAAATGAATCCCACCATATGGCATGCCTAAACAAAGAGTGTGTTAAAATTTCAAGCATCTGCGTTGAGTAGTTGCTGAGAAAACTGTGAGGAAAATTTGTGATGTATGGTACAGACAGACGCATAGATAAACAGGAAGTTGACCAAGGATTCGGACAAAAATCAATCCCACCATATGGCATGCCTAAACAAAGAGTGTGCTAAAATTTCAAGCATCTGTAATGAGTAATTGCTGAGAAAACTGTAACAAAAAAATTTGTTAGACAGACACACACACACACAGACACACAAGGGTACAACAGTATACCTCCCTCTCCTTCGGAGCAGGGGTATAATGAAATAGATGTTATTCCCTATCTGTGTATGGCTTAAATTGTATATAAATCTAAGACACAGAGAGTTTTATATCAATTTAATAGCAAAATAAAAAGTTAAATATTTTTTATGACAAAAGTAACAAATCACAACTTTAGCTTTGAAAGTCACAGAAATATGGCAGCTTATCTAGACAATGTCTAATTGTTTTACGGGAATTTATTATTATTGCAGACATCACATCCCAAACAATTCTATCCAAGAGATGTAGAGTTCACCTTTCACATTACTTATATTTAATCTGACAGCACATGATAGACTTGTTACAATGTACTACCTGCATAATCAATTCTTGACACTTTTTAAAACTTTACTGTATGTTCCAATATATACTTTTCTACATATAGATAATACTGTAGAAGAATATCTGATTACTACGAAGTAATTCATTTTCTGAAGGATCTTGTTTCATTAATTTCACACATTTTTTTTTAAACCAATATTATTTTTGGCAGATATTGCTCATGTTATTAAATTCAAGACAAAATCATGGTAGTCAAAAATTCATATGAATGTTAATATTGTTTTAATACAAGAGAAAATAGGTGTGATTCTTCTTCTTACGGCAATCCTCTTTTACCAAACCTTTATTCATAAAGCCTAAAGGACACATCGCTTACAAATATGCTGTATTGCATAGAATACCCTGTTGGTTTTATTTATTTATTTTTTTCTTGTCATTTATCTGTATCCCAGTTAATGATATGAATGAAATTGACTAGATATATTAGAGATTCTTTCAAGCTTATTGTATATCCTGGTATATGATGACAAACCAATCCCTTTCACAACCTTTGTATTCTCTGTTCAATTACTCTCCCCCTTACTCGGGGGGTGGTGACACACTGGTGTAAATGAGGAAATCCCACGTGTCCCTCCACATCAGACCTACAATCTCCTCAGCTGTCAAACTAGTGATTCCATAAGAAAATGGTGACAATTTATAGAAAGCCCACAACATGCAGGTGATTAGTCCAAGCATGAACATTGTAAACATAGTTGGAATGTATGACACCCTGTAAAAAAAAAAAAAGGGTCCTAAAGTTAGACTATAAATACTACTACAGTGATAATGTAAATGTCATTGTCTATTTATGTACATGTAAGCAGCAAAACAATTTTCAAATAATAACAAAACCATGAATCAATAATGAAGTACATGTACTTCATTTAGATATTTAATAATAATACATTATTCATTTTTCAGATTAATTTGATTAAACCACCTCATTAGAACTAAAGTATGAAGACTATAACTTTTCTAGTAAATTTACCTGTTTATATAGAAATAAATATGATCAATAAAAGCTGCCATTGCCAGTACTTTATATATCACACAAGGGAGATAACTGTGTAGGAACAAAGTGCGTTCTGTCAGGAAGAAGGGGAGATAATGCAGTAAATACCCTCCCACTAAAAGTTCTCCCACAAACACAAAGTGACTCCAGTCCCCTGAAATAAAGAGAAAACAAAATATTTTCTTAAACAAATAGTACATAATATATTATGTAATTTTTGACAGAAATTGCATGTTCTGAAACAGCACTGAACTGATGAGAACACCCATTTTTCTAAAATTGCTTTGTGTTGCTGGATCTGCATAAACAATATGCTCGGAAGATTAATTTAGAGTCATCAAAGGAAAAAGATATGAGTTTGCAATCTATAACACACACAGCAATGTATTTTATATATAAAAAAAGTACATAGACCAAGAGACAGATTAGGAGATAGAACTACATATCAGAATGCATTGAAATCCTTCTGCTCATTAATATATTATTACATAGAATAATTCTGCAAACAGAAGTTACTACCTTCACTAAGATCAAAGCAGCCTCGTCTCCTCCTCATTAAATACAGGATAAACAGTCCTAGATACCCTGCCACCGACAGACAGGCTGAATACCAGATAACGGGATTCCCAATTAAATGGATCTGTGCCTAAAGGTGAAGTAATAAAATGGGTACATTTTTATTATTCTCTTCTTTCAAATGGACAGCAAAAATCAGCCCTCAGAGGCTCTGTCGTCCACACAATGTATTAACTGTACAGACTCTTAATAGCATTTTAGGAATACATATTTTTAACATATTTTATGGACAAAATGATATTTGAATTTTAATCTCTTTAACCACATGAAAATGCACCACAAAAATCTGCCCTCAAAGGCTCTGCCATCTACATAATGTATTATTCAAAAGGTTTCATTTTATTTAGATGAGTAGTTTATGAGAACTACCTAAACTATACTGGAGGAACATTAGGAATTATGATTAAAACAGCTTGGATTTGATGCAACAAAAATTTTACATCTCCAAACTGTATACTATAGGTGTATTTGTGTGTCTTTGATCGGACTTGGGGTCAATTACTTTGAAATGTAATGCATTAAATTACAATTACTTTGGAATTTTTACCATTACAAATAACCATTACCATTACTCTCATTCAGAAAAGTAATCAGTTAAATTACAATTACTTTGTTAAAGTAATGAATTACAGTACACATTACATTTTATAAGAAAAAACCACAAATTCTATGACCACACAACTTATCTATAAATTAACTTTCTCACACTTTGTGCTCGGTCAATATGCTTTCCCTCAGGTCTATAAGTCAGAGTGGTATTTGGTATTGTGGATTCATTTATCATGTTTATGTATTTTACCAATCTACAGTTAACAAAGAAAGTGGATAGGAACACTTTCAATGTTGACAGGTCTGTTTTTGATTCATTCTTGTCTTTACTACAGTCTACTAATTGATATGTTAACTTACATTACTATTTGGACTCATCCAGTAAGCCATATTCTTGGAGAGGAATGGCCACTGTATTGGTTCTGAGCTGTACTTGTGTTCCATTTCTACATCACCTTTAGCCATGAACATCTTGTACTGGAGTTCCAGGAACTTGGTCCAGAAGGACAGGTGGGTGGGCTCTGTGGGGATCATCTCAGACTGAGCCATGTCCCTCGTCTGACTCTCCTTATCCTGACCTAACACAACAAGGTTTGTCTTCTATAGTAAAGTTATGAAGCAAGGGCAATATATACACATTTCTAACATCAAGTTTCATCCTCCCATATAAGGTTCTCTTTTAATAAATTATTGTCATTGAATTTTGTTCTTGCATTGGCTTTGTTCCTATAATTGCAGATACTGAGCTGAATTTGAGTGTTCGTGTTTCAATTGTGTTAAAAACCAGGCTTGAGAGACTCAACGCAAATGACCTACTTTTTACAGAATTATGTCCCCTGAACATTGAAACATTTTTACTATGCCTATAGATATTCCTGGAACTGAAATCTGGTGTGTAGTTGTATGATGGTGTCACATCACAGGTTAAAACTGAATTCCAATCTTGTGGCCCAAATTTAAGGAAAACTCAGCCCTAAGAATTCAAATTCTTCCCTACCTGGCTTAGGTACTTGTGTCACTGTGACACATCTAGTTTAATGTGAAAGAAACATACCATGACTGAAGCACCACATTATTTAAGGTACACACATATATATATAATGTTAAGACCTACTTTTGGTGTATCTGTGTTCCTCTACATTCCACACTGTGGCTGGTTGGTCTGTCACTCTGTCTGTGGTCACCTCCAGTTGGAAGAAACCCCAGTCCGGTAGCTGTTTACCTGTGGACTAAATATCAAATGTACAAAATAAAATAATAGTTGCAATGTCCTCTAGAGGTAATTCACTTAAGAAGGTAGTAGTTTCTGAATTTTTATTATTGTATATATGACCTGAATTCATACCTTCAGAGCCTGTAGTGTCCCCACGTGATGTAGGCGGATATGGCTGTTTATGGTCTGCCAGGCCTCATCATCAGATTTCCTGTTCACAATCTCCTGCAAAACCAGTTGTATACTTTTTAAAAGGATTTTAAACAGATTTGAAGATAGCAAACATTTTCATATTGGCACGATGTACATCTAAATTTACACAGGGTTGGAAAGTGTTTTGTGACATGCTTTTGTGACTATTGAGTCAATATAGGAATCTATAAGTTTACACTTACAACTTTCCACAAGTTTTGAGCAGGCATTGAGATGTTATAGTCAATATAACAGGTGACTTCCTGGTTCTGGGGAGTGAGGGGAGCAGCCACATCATGACTAAAAAAACCCAAATATTTCAATATCAGAAAGTCAGTTTGCATCCACAGAATGTACAAATGAAAAATTTGTAGAAGTACTTTTATCTGGTTGGGGTTAATTTACACTATGTACGCAGTAAAATTTTCCGAGGTGATTTGTTCCAGCATACTCTTATTACATTTAAGGTATATGAGGACAATCAAAGAAATCCGTGTAATTTTCTACCAATGGACTGAACAGAAATTGTGATTCCACAGAATTACAACCTTGTGGAAAAAAGTACATTTACAGTAATCTTTATTCTTTTGCTTGTTAAATAGAAAAACAGAATTTTTCTTGTGCTGCAAATTCTGCTATAACCCTCACAATGTATTACTATATTGCATCAACACATTACATTTCATTCATCTTAAAAGATCTAGCTACCTATTGAGGGCACGACTGGTTATACCATGAACAAGTTGAATCACATCTCCGTGTTTGACAGGTTTGGGTGGCTCATCAACAACCAATAAATTACTGGTAAAAAGAAAACGACACACTTTAATCCTATTGCAACAAGTACATTGCAATCTAAGGGGAATAATTCTTAAACAGCTTAGAAAATCTTTACCTATCTGGATCTTTAATGATCCACCAGTTGTTTATATCTTTAAACACATAACATGTGACTTGTTGTTGATGACTGCTGCCCCGCCCATCAGGGTACCTGACAGGATAAACATGAGCGTGGGAGTGGAGCCAGCATGGTTTCCCGGGAGACAGAGAGTGGGTGTGTCTCAGGGTAATCTGAGAGCCAAAGGCCACATTGAGGGGTTGTCCTTTAGTTAGGGTAGCTAAACCTCCCTGTTAGAAAATAATTTTGATATATTCAAAAAATAAACTGAACAGTTTATTACATGTAGCTGAAATATTTATCGAGACATTTTTCCTCGAACATGAAATTCTCGTACATCGACACAGAATATATTCTTCATCACTTTTCCAATAATCAAAGACATTCAACAGTGTATTTAATTGAGCAGGATTTTCATATTTTGACACTTTAACACACTTGTTAGTGTACTAATTAACAAGCATCCAGAAAAAAAGTGTCCTCTGTGTTTGAAAAAAATATCCATTAACAATGTTAATACTAAATCATAATTGCATCACAGTGCTTATAATACTTGTATACATGGATATGTCAATTCAAAAAAGTTTTACACAAGTACAAATACATCATCTTCATTGAAATCCTCTGAATCTCAATAAAAAGATTACACATTATACATTTTACATGTATGCTTATCTATATACCTCTAAGCTAGCTTGGAAGGCACTTGTCATGATGTTGTCGTGTGGCCCAGCCTTGATGAGGAGGGAGAGATGGACGTAGAAGACCAGTATATAACAGAGGATTGGGACAGTTAGCAGGAGTAGAGTTCTGACTAACAGGTGCTTCACAAGGCAAAGCTGAAATACAGGATAAAAAGAAACCTTAGGAGTCACAACACTCACTGAAAGATTTGGCAGCTTTTATATATAAAGTTCATTTGAGCATTGTTTATTAATTTAGGAATGACTCTAATTCTTGGCCAAATTATTCGAGTATAACCTGGTTTGGGTCAGTTTACGCTTTATAATCCGCGAAGCGGATTATAAAACAGCGTAAACTGACCCAAACCAGGTTATACTCGAATAATTTGGCCAAGAATTAGAGTCATTCCTTATAATTTAATTTTAAAATCATTAAACAACTGTGGTTGTAAAATTTCGTTGCTTTTTATTAATTCAAATTTGCCGCTCAATAATACAACCGTAGTAACGGAAGTGATGGGAAGCGAGGGGAGGTAAAAACTGATACATAGTCCTAGCAGCCATGTTGTTTGATTACATGCGGTAAGATCCGAGTTACTGTTCGATGTAAAAGGTGCATTTATTAAATCTGGAATTTTCCATGAATCCCGAGGACTAGAAATGAGATGATTGCATGGATACAGACAATTCAGCTGGTTGTCAGGGGGGTGTTTCCCCATACCAAACCAGGTTATACAGAAATAATTTGTGTTCCTTTTTGGATATTAACCAATCAGAGGCTAGAATACAAACAAAATTAAATTATTAAGGCATAAACAGGTCATTACTCTGGAGATTGAAAATTTACTGCTAGGGAGATGATAAGAAAGGTGGAGGATCAACAAATATTGACAAGAGTTCACAAACATGATATAAAAATCTTCACAAAATCCTTTATAGATTTGACAAGTTTAACATCTTGAGAAAGCTATTGTAGCATGAAAATATTTTTGTTTTATATACAGTACATGTATTTGATATTTTTTTGATTTTATTTTCAACATTGAGTCTTACATCTGATTTGCTAACATCAGCTAACATGTTCCAGTAATCCCTAGTTGCATGCAGTAATATCAAAACGGCAGTGAAGAAACCAACGTACTTTATACTGAAAAGACAAAACAGCAGAAAAATGTATACATTGATAGCAATTTGTGTATAATTTCTGTTGGATGAATTTGCAGATACATGTAATATCATACCTCAGAGCACAAGCAAAACACACTCCAGTAAGACTGAGCCAGAAAAACCACTGCACAGAAAATTCTCTATTGGAAAACAACAAAATATTATTAATATCTGTTGCATGCATGGCATCTCATAAACCTAACAAATATGAATAAATCTGAACTTGATATGTAAAATTTTATAAAGCAAAATTTACATATATACCTGTGAGATAAATTCCTAAACTTTAGGTAGCTGTAGATAGATAGGCACATGAAAAACAACAGCATTCCTTCCATTAACATGAAACGTGACTGCACTAAAATGGCATTATCTGGAAGAAATATTACATAAAAAAATAGATATAAGCAACTGTATTTTTTCATATTTTTTTTAAAGACACTAAATCATCCATTTGTCTGTAGAGAATAATGTTATTCCAACTTTATTTTTACAAATTCTCTCCTCGTAAAAATCTACAGTAAAACACACTTATAACAAATTGCCAGGGATGGATCATTTTGCTTCGTTATAAGCATAATTATTTGTTATATCCGTTAAGTTTACAATATATTTCAAAGTCACAGAGAATGAGAATCACTTTGCTGTAAGCATCAATTCATTATAAGCGTGTTTGCTATAAGCATGTTTTACTGTAAATACTGTGTTTCCTATGGATATCTATATGTTTTATCTTCTGTATATAATAATATATTAATAAACAAAAGGTCAAATGGCCCCAATGTTCATCTGAGTCACATTTCCCTTTCTGATAAAAAAAAATGAACCCCTTCTTCTGGCCCTAAACTAAATACAGTTTGAATCAAGTTTAGAATACAGTACATAATACGATACAAATTGCTATCAATAACACAAATCTTAGCTTTGTTCTTACTGAAAAATTTCTGTATTACATTACACTTTTTAAGACATTACCCTAAGAGTGTGGCCCCACTCAATAAAACTGGGGGTCATTAAATGAAAAAGTGTATATTAAAATGTGTACTACAATGTATATTACATGCTTGCTTTTCAATTAACCTAGGTCCTGCTGTTCTTGAAGATATTTTTGTTTCTATGTAAAAATCTGACCCCTATTTAAATTATCCTAATTATCAATTACCTCCCCCCCCCCCCCCCCCCCCCCCCCGGTGAGGAACACAATCCTTCATTTGAACAAACACAAACATAAATTCCCTTTTCCCAAGGATGCATTGTGCATATTTTGCATATTTTTTTCAATTGACCCAAAAATTCAAAGGATGAACTTGAAAATCAGAAATTTGAACCAAGAGAATAAAACACACAAAATAGAAAAATTTCAGTCAGAAATTCTCCATTGAGCTTGGGCTCAGGTGAACTTATAAATAAATTAATACAATAAAACATTTCTTTAAACTTTATTAGAGGATTTTACTTAGGGTAGTACTGCTTACCAAAAACTATACAAAGCCCTGCCAGCAGGGCAGCCCATCTAGAGAGGTGCAGTTCTACTGCAATCTGATACACAAGTGGAACTACCAGACTCCCCAGCATAGCAGGAAGTAGTCGCATTGTGTACACGGGGAATGATGAGGAATACCCTACATTAGAATAAACAGGTAATAAGTTCATGAAGATTATACATGTCTTCTGTGCTAAAATAGAATAAGAGAGTTTAGATATTTTACCTGCTCCAATATGATCAAAATCTGCATTATCCCCCAAACCACTAAATCCTCCTGGAATAAAACAAAATCTGTATAAATTACTGTACGTTTTTTACATACTTATGCATGTTCTAATGTATCAATTCATTTAATTGATTTTGACAAACACTGCACATTGTAATTATATGGAATGCATGTACATTTCTTCATTATCATAATTTTGTAAATTTTCTTTCTTGAAAGTTACAATGCTTAGCAGCTTATGTACCTTATCATCAGATCTATATAAGCTTATTATAAAATAACACTCAGTTTACAACAAACCTGCTAATGCTAACAAGAGTTTGCCTAATGGTGGATGAACATCAAAGAAAAATATCCTCTTCATATACAGGGATGCAAACTTGGCAAAATGTAATTCATCAAATCTACAATGGAGTAATACAATGCAAAATTATGTTGACCTAAGTCAGCATCTAGCTGCAGAAAATTTTTTAAATTACTAAATATAATTGAGATCAAAACTTGATCCAATACAGAAAAATATTTTCAAAATGCTTGAATGGCTCCAGTTCCTCTATAGACCTAATATCAGAACCCTTCCATATTTTCTAATTTTACTGTCATTAAAAGAAATATTTTTTAAACAAATCTTATCAAATACTGTAACCCATACACCACAGCTCTGGGGTGACCCAGCATCCATAGTCTAGTAGCTAGTGCTGTCACAAATAAGAGGATCTGTACAATGTCCACTTCAAACCGTACAGAGAATGGTTTAGCTGATTCTGTTCTGGATCTTCTGTAGGTTTCCTGCAGGTTTCCTGGCATTGGGGAACCATCTCCCTGTACAAAAGATAGGATCTTACAAATATCTAAGTGTTTAAAATAGTTAACTTCATATTTATGTGGGAAATTCCATAGAATATTCCTCATTTTATTGATTTAATTTCCCTTATGTGTTAAATTTCACAATTTTTCTAAAAGATGCTTCTAGCAATTACTAGCATACTGCACCTTCACACTTAAGACATTTACTTTTTTACAACAAAAATTCATCCCATTGCAAGTATACTTGTAAGTATTCCATATTACATACTTAAAGAGTTACATATAGTACCTCAACCCTTTGTGGTTCGGGCAAAAGTCGCCGATGAATATCATCTTGTGGATAAGACGTTGACAAAGTTCTCTCCCCTGACTGCTCCTCAGCAGGTGGGGTTGAGCTCTCAATCTCCATGATTATTTTAGCTTGATAAAATCTGTTCAAAAATAATATTCATTTTGGAAAACTCTTAAAAATGAATAACAGATATAATACAGATAATCTCAGATGCAGTGATTATGGTCTGTTTGCATTAAATAGGAAAAATAGGTAATCAAACATTATGAAGATCACCTAAACAAATGTTATCTATAAGTAAGCAAAGTCTTACCCCCAAATAGATGGCCATATATGCAAATCCATGCAAGTTTGGTTAGGGTAGGGATAATAATTACTGGGAATGGACAAAAATCTTTCACAATTTAATCAGCCAGAAAATTTAGGACAGATGCAACACTTGAATCAGGTCTCTGTCTGGTAGTGTATCATCCCTGCAAGTTTGGTCCAGATAAGTTTATAGATACTTTGTAATGGACCTGCTCCCAAAAAATAACCTGTTCAATCACCTTGTCTATGTTGGTTTTTTTTTTTTTACATATGCTGAGTGTCAAGCAGATTTGAAAGTATGCATTCCTGAATACACATCCATACAAGTTTGAACCAAAGCTTATACATACCACTTAATATAAATGACCAATGTCTAAAGAGTATATTCCTAGGGCAAATCCATGCCAGCTGGGTCCAAGTACAATTTATTGTATTCAATTTATTGAAGCTAACGCGCTTCATGAAATATGCCAGCGTGAAGCGTCGTAGTTCATGTCCTCATGAATCTTCAAAAATTAAATTCATTTCTTATATTTACACTATTTTTCTGATTAGGTGCAACAATTCAACCGTCATTTTTAAAGCATAGTTTTGACGTCAAGTATGGTATTATGACGTAACAATGGAGATATTCATGCTCATCCATGGTAGTTCATGAGAAAATGAACAATACTCTAATTTGCAAAGAATCCTAAGGAAACATATTTGGAAATGTAAATATATATTTATATTTTTTACATGAGAATGGACATTTTCCAAGAATTCTAACCTAACCAGTAGTCACTTATCCAGTTATAAGTTAACATGGGGAATAGTTGTGAAAAGTGCTGAAAAGTCATACATTTTGATATTAGTGATTTTGGTAAAATTTTATGATTTCAAATTTTCTAAAAGACCTTAGGAGTTTGCAAGTATTTACACCAATTCTTAAATATATTTTTGTACAGTACTCCTGAAGTTTCTCCTTCACTGCTGTTAATATCAAGCATTGCTTTTTGAGCTATAAAGACAATGCCTGGGTGAAGAGAAAATTCGGACTTTGCACATTGATCCAAATGATTTTTTTTCCACAGTAACATCTGGACCCAAAATCCTTTATGAGTTGCATCTCACCACAAACTACGTTCTCATGGTAGCAACAAAAGTTCACCAAAAATAAACTTACATGTACCTTGATATAATGGATCTTCCAGATAAATAGTAGCTTAACGTTCTTTTGTTAAAATTTGCAATTTTCAGACTTTTGGTAATGCAACTAGAATATTACAACGTCATGTGACGTTCTAGACGTTCCAAATGTTACACGCTGTTTACGAGGCACATCTAAATTAAAACTGAATAGGTATCTGCTCTTGCCCTAACGGCATTATGGGCTAACGGTCGCACCGTCAACGTATTATTTTAGTGAGGAGTAAAAAAAGCTTAGGTTTGGTTAGATAGAACATTCTATCGTTAAAATGATATTGTCCTACGGATCCGGTTTAGCGATAGAATTCGTTCCATATATTGGCAATGTTGCAAAATAAACATGGGCAATAACTCGAACTCTGTGCATTTTCTATGAACAATCCAGAGAGTTCCGAATGTCAACATGGCATTAAATTTGAAGCAAGGAAAAAACGTTGAGAAAATGAGTTGAATTTTCGTATTTATATGGATTATTCTTTGGGTTAATAGGCATATACAATCTCAAAAAGGTTTGTTATGATTAATTTAGTAGTTATTTTCAGTGCAACTCCTTTTGTATTCTTCAAAATCATTTCGGAGTTGATCCACTCCGATTTGCTACATTGCAAGTATATGGGACATATTCTAACTGTGGTGAGGGCTTGTCCCGAGACACAGTTAGATTATTCTAACTAAGGTTTGGTGAGAACATTTACTGGAATCTGCTATGTATCTTTGTAAGAATTTTATGTACTTAGGAATCCATTATAGGTATGGTAATTCAAATTCAATTTGACTGTTAGCAATATTAACAATATTTAAAACTGACATATGATTTTGAAGAATTATAAGTGATCAGTGATAAATTTATACACAACTGCGCTCGATCCAACGGTCGCACTTAATATATCATCAGGTTGAGTTTTTTTCTTATGGGGGACAGGGGTAACGCTAGTTGTTTAAAAACTGCGAATTAGTAGTTATTAGGGACATATGGTATACGTCCCTCCAGTTATCAAGAAACAACGAGACAGAGGTAATACTCGGTAACCTACTGAGTATTACCTCTGTCTCGTTGTGAGTAAGTAAGTAAGTAAGTAACTGTACTGGGGATATATCTAACCCAAAACCCCTATCCCCCATAAAAAAGGAGGAATACATTTAATATTACCATTTAAACTGAGGCGTCGCCGTCATCGGAGAAAATAATTCTTCAATCTCTCAAAATTCAAAACCGGAAATCTTCAGAAAGAAACTAAAGTAAAAACCAATATCTGAACGTTTGAAAATCCGAGATTAGAGCATTAAAGAATAAGTTTTGCGACACAACATAAGTTTAACTAATTACTTTGTACTTCCAAATAATATATCCAATTTCAGAACTTGCTTTTGAAATTGGAGTACTTTGATTTCTTTGTTGAATGCAATCACAGAAAATGCTAATTTACACAGGGCTTGAAACGTTCCCATCAGTAACGTTTCTAAATTGTTACGTCACAATTGCTTCTAATGTGAAAATGTGAAGACTTGCGATTTATGAACAGCTAAGCTTGAAAGTTAATGTAAAAAAATGGTAAGTTTAATATCACCAATATTTAGTTAAATGTAACGAAAATATTGATTAAAAAAAATTATAATAGCTGTGATTATAATTTTCGATCAAACTATTTTGATGTGCACAAAAGTGGTGGTGGTGGTGGTGGTGGGGGGGGGGGGGATAAATTGTCATTTTTTCATAAATTGTATTCAGTATTCATGAAGGCCTATAACTTTGGCCTCTTTATATACCCCCCCCCCCTTCAAAAATTAATTTAAAAAAAACAAAAACAAAAAAACTAATCGGGCGTGGTTCAGGGAAAGGCGTTTCTATGATGGAGTTTTTCCTACTAAGACGTCATAATTACTTTAATGTTAGATTGCAACTAGTAACGTGCAACATAGCAGCTCTATAACTTCAACAAAATTAAAAACATGGTAATTTTTTGTAAAATATTATTTATCTTTTAAAAAACGTTGACATTTTTCTATAAAATTTAATGTCATGATATGCCTTTCCAATTCTGCAGGATGCGGACGAGAAAATAGAATTCAGAAATGGTAGAGAATTTCTGATGAGCGTGAACGACAGGCTGAACCAGATGAAAGTAAGTCAACGATTTTACGATGTCTTTCATTCTTACGAGAGAAAATTTTACTCCTACTTACCATTGTCCTTTGAATTTAGGCTGCCGTTCAAAATGATATGACTGAATTCAAAAAAGAACTAGAGCTTAAGGAAGAGGATAGATACACGGTAGTAAATATTATTCCCTTTCAAATAATTTTGTATGACTATATGAATTTAATTTTACAAATTTAGCATAATATTGGGAGTCACCGTAAAAGCTTTTCTTTTTTAGGAAACTAAGAAAGAAATTGCAAATCTTTCCCAGAACTGCTTGAGAGAAGACAATTTCACAGATATACCTGGGAATATTTTACAGGTAATTTTTACACTTTCATTATTTCATAGTGTATGATTTATTGTTATCGTTAATTTTATATGAAAGCAAGTAACATTTAAAGTTTATTGTTCATGATTAATAGTTTCGGTGATGTTACAGATTTATCTTCCCGATGATGCAACCATAGCAAGAGAGCTGTGGAGGATCAAAGAATACGCAGATGAATTGGAAACAATTAAGGTATACGAAAAATGAAATACCAGTTTCGGGATTTTTTCATTCAGGGGTGATCATTTCACTTTATTATAGTTACTTTTTTATTCACTGCCGAAATATTTATCAGGAAAATATTCTACTGTGTATGGCGATATTCATTTGCGCAAAATTACATACATGTGTATTAACCCCCCCCCCCCCAAATAATAATAATAATAATAATAATAATAATAATAATAATAATAATAATAATTAAAAAAAAAACACAAAAAAAACAACAAAACAAAACCAAAAAAAAAGACACATTTTTATATACTTTGTAAATTACTTTTTATTATACAAGAATTTTCAAACAAGACAACACTGTATAAATTTATTTTAACTGACGGTTTATCGTTTTCAAGGAGGAAACAGAGGAAGAATTGTACAAAGGAAACACTGGAGAAGACATAAAACCAAAATTTGCCAGCGGAGCAGAATATCTGGACTGGTTAGATCGACAACTCCCTTACCTAGAAGTAAGTAAATTAGATAAAGAAATCACCTGATTAAAAATTCAGTAGACACATGTTTCGAAATGAATATTTGTATTTAAGATGGTAAACTATGAATGTAGTGTGTATTATAATTCCAAAAGCAATAAATTAATTAAAATTACAAAATAGCAAATTAGCAATCATTTTCCAGGGCTCGTAGAAAATTATCATTTTAGATATTCTTCAATGGACATATTTCAGTATTTTCTTCCATTTTTAGCCATTTTTACCAGAAAACGCAGATCATGTCTATTTCTTTCGTCGATGGAGTCGGGAGGATTTCAGATATAGCCCTTGGCTTGAGACACTCTTTGTAAGTCACTTTCCATTAATATTATTCAGCTTATTTAATTGAAAATAGTTCTTTCAATCCCAATAGCAATTTACTTTTAATTGTATGTGTATTCATATTTATTCATTTAAAATAACACTGCTGTCAAATTAATTAACTAAACCTTCGAATTCTGTAATTTCTTCCAGGAAGAAGAGCCCAGGAAATTAACAACAGAAAATAACGAGGATGACATTGAACCAGAATTTGCTAGCGGAGAAGAGTACCTTGGTTGGTTAGGTCGACAACTACCATGCCTTGAGGTAAATATAGTTTTTCCCTCTCTCACACTTTGTCATTACAATAAGGTAATTTTAAATCTAAGTAACAAATTTTAAAACATAATCAGAAATTAGTATGATACTAATTTGAAATGTAAGTTTTACTTGTAATTAAGAAAATGTATCATTTTCTTAATTACAAGTATAACTTACATTTCAGCCATTTGTGAATGATGACACTATTCACGCATGTTACGAATTTGAGTGGCGAAAGAGAAATGATTACGCCCCAAGACTCAACACAGTGATCGTAAGTTACATGACTTACTTTTTCAATATATCAGTAAATGTTTCATAGTGTTTATAATTCCGATTGTTGCAAGTTTCCCTCTGTATGATAGATAAATTGTAGGGACTAAGGCCTGATTTAGAAATATCAGTTTCGCGATTATCTGTCTAGCTGTTTTTCCTATTCGTCGATATTATTGTCACCAAATTTTCATTTTATTTTCATTCTTCTATATTGGTCAATATTCAGTTGCGCCAAAATTACGTACACGCATAAACAAGCAAACTTTGCGCAGTGATATATCTTTAATAAACTTTGCAATTACTTTTCAGCACAAAAGAACCTTCAAACAGAACAAACCTGATATTAATTTATCTTAAGTTATTGATAATATTTTTTTAAAGGAGGAAACAGAGGAAGAATTGAACGAAAAAATAATTGATGAAGACATAAAACCAGAATTTGCCAGCGGAGCAGAATATCTAGCATGGTTAGATCGACAACTCCCTTACCTTGAAGTAGGTTATAAAGATAGAAATAATAGAATTTAAAATTCTGCAAATAAATGCCTAAATGAAATTAAAATGAATGATAACTGTGCTTATGGTTTAAATGCACTATCATAATTAATACATGTAAAAATTGCAATATATGGCATAATTTCATCATTTGAAATATGCTTTCAATGGAAGATTTGAATGTTATCTATCTTCCTTTTTTTCAGCCTTTCTTACCAGAAAACGCAGATCATTTCTATTTCTTCCGTCGATGGAGTCGGGATGATTTCAAATACACACCCAGGCTTGAGACACATTTTGTAAGCCACTTTTCATTACATACATGTATATGAAGCTCCTACAAATTATAAAATATTACTATCAAGACACTCTTTTGTTGTTAGTTTAATTCAACTTTCAAAACAAGAATACTGTTTTAATCAATTTTACTTAGGTTCGTAATTTCTTCCAGGAAGAAGAACCCGGGGGAAAATTGACAGCAGAAAATAACAAGGAAGACATTGAACCAGAATTTGCTAGTGGGGAAGAGTACCTTGGTTGGCTGGGTCGACAGCTGCTATGCCTGGAAGTAAGTGTCTATCCCCCCCCCCCCTTTTACAGCTTGACATTACAGAAGGATAATTTTAAATCTAAGACTTCCATAAACTGATAATTAAAGAAATATGCAAGAATGAAGAGTGTTGTATTCATAATTTATTTTATATTTCAGCCATTTGTGGGTGATGACACTATACACGCAAGTTACGAATTTGAGTGGCAAAAGAGAAATGATTACACCCCAAGGCTAAACACGGTGATCGTAAGTTACCATACTCCTTCCAATGAATTTTCATTTCTCAATCATCACTAAATGCTATAATTTGTGATTATACTCATACAGAGATTTACTAGTTATATTTAAAAAACTAATTTCCAACTGTAAGTTTAAAAGATACACAGCCAAGAGTCTGAATACCTATTTAGAAATAATTGTCTTATTCAGTTCATCTCTTTAAATTTCTATTTTATTTTTATTTTTTGTGTTAGGAAGAGAATGTAAACGAAGAACAGAAAAAATACAGAGTCTGTTCTAGCAAGAAAGACACCAGGGAGTTAGAAGTGAGTAGATGTTCGGAACAGTTTTCTATCATGATACTATAAATGGAGAAAAAAAAACAGCAAAGATGTAATAAGGCATTGAAATCAAAAGTGATAGAATTTTAGAAATATTAGGATGAAATTTTTCTTTTATAGGACGAGGATGTGAATCCATACATAAAACTGATGTTACAACCCACTGTGTTCTGTATGGAGGTCTTAACGACACAGGTTTGTGATTATTTTTGCATTTCTTCTCATTAAACCAAATTTTTGTACACAAATAAACAAGTGCGAATGAGAATGTAAGTTACAAGATATATAAAATGATTTGTTACTTTTAGGACCCGTTGTCATTGGCTGATATTTGCACCCAGATGATCCCTACTGAGCAGACTACAGATACAGGTCACCCTGAATATGAGACAAACCTCACAGATACAGAAAAACAAACCGAACAGGTATTTCTTAAGTACTTTATATCATAGAACTTAACTCATTAATAAATGGTTTCAGTAAAGGCGTGCTTTATATTTTATAAAATTTCATAATTCTTTTAAATTTCAGCAAATTATTCTTTCTCACCCAATTTCCCCTTTGAGTAGAGCAATTAATAACAGTTTATAATTTATTTAGAAACAGTTATTACATATGTGATTTATGAATTTGTTTCTGCAGGTATGCCAGAAAGCAAGTAAATGGAATTTGTCTTTCAAGTTCTTATGCAGAAATGTAAGTAAATTCAATGTTTCTATAACCATTTTGTACCAGATGAATTGACATATTACCAGTATAAGAAATACCCATCCATTACTAATATTAATTTTTCCTTATTTCATTTTTTAGAAGAATATCAAAGAAAGAAAGAAGAGAGCTCTTGGTTTCTTTTCCCGATTCTTCCACTAAGTTTAGGATCAACCAAGTTCATCCAAGGTCTTCCACCAATCTTCTCCAAGTTCTTCCAATAAACTATGTTTACATATGATACCATAATGGACTGCATTTTGTGCTTATTGAAAACTTTTCCCACCTGATCAGCTATTAATTTAATTATATTTTAGTCTAAATAAATTCTTTATATGAAATTTTACTTGCCTTTGGGTTTGTCTGTAAATGAACAAAGTGAGGATAACTAAAGGATAAATCCTCATAGCAATACTTTAAATCGAAAAAGGCACAAGAACTTGGACGCCTGGGATTAGGTACCATGAAGGAGTAATCATTCCCTGTCAACCGGTCACGTCGTGAGCCCTTTGTATTGAGGAGATGGAGTAATCCTTACGTAGTTAAAGTTTGAATGCAGTGGCCTAACAAATATAAGTTTCAGCGTAACTGTCAAAGAGCTGATGTGTTGAAAGTGGCTCTGCCCCTTGCACCCTCTGCATGATTTTTCTTTGTCACCAATCCTTTCTTTTGTGTGTAGGTAGGCATGCTCATCTTTTTTTTGACTGTTCTGCAAATAACTGCAACATATACCCCCCCCCCCCTTCCCCAACTAAATATTTCAAAAGAATATACAGGTACCAGAATATGTTTATACATGTATATGTATTTTTTATCCTCATAGCCAGTCATTCAGCAGCAGAGAGTAATGTGCGCACACTGATATCTTAGGGACTTTTAATAAATCCCCTCTCCTCCCAAAAAAGGTCGCATAAATTCAATTTGAATTTCATTTCTTTTTTACTTACTGATGGAGCAATTATAAGTCTATCAGATAGCTTTCATAATCCATTTACCACCTTCCTGACCCTGTCTGAGAGGGTCTCACACTTTACATCCACAAGACAACCTCTCTATGAATCATCACATTATTTTTATGATAATACAATGTATTGTATTCATACCTGCTGCCAACTGCATCAATTTCAGAGAAAACATGACAGTTATGTAACTTGAGTAAGGCTTTAATAATTCAACATTTTTGGTCCAAATCAAGATAATCTAGACAAAATGTAAAAATACTCTTTGTTCTTATATCAATAATCTGTCAAGGGAAACAACTACAATGTACATGTATTATTTCTAATATTTTAAGCACAGATAAAAATGTCAATCTTTTTGAAAACTTTTCTTTGAATTGATCCCAATCTTATTATGGTGAATTAAAATCCACTGTCCATAGAGGATCTATAATTAGAAATCAATATTTCTCCCCATTCAGTCTACACATACATTCCATTTCATAAGCTCTTCTGACTATTGTCTGGTTGGCTTAAGAAATTTAACTTCATCATCTGGTAGGTTCCCTACAACAAGGGGGAAAAAAGTTAAAACAATTATAATACAAAATTGAAAAAAAAAATGTTTCAAATATTAAACCTCTATACCATATAGAAGCTGCAAAATAACATAAGTACAAAACAATATTACAGTACATCCAGAATAGGGTTTTTGTTTATTTAATCTTATTAATATCATATGTTAAGATAAATTAAAACAAAAAATATACAAGAAAATTATTTTTTTTTCATGGAACCTACAGTATCTCTGTTTACAGATCCATACTCCATAAGTACGGCTATCAACTTTGTTGTATCCAGCACCTCAGCATAGACCTACAAAGTCATTAAACAAGATTGAATAACACTGTGTGGGTAGCAATGGTCTGGATCAAATCAAAAACTGTACCGATATGCTTGGTTGCAATTCAATAAAAGTAGGTTTTGTTATTCACAAACCTTTAAACTTATTAACAAATATACTAAATGATTTTCTTTTGCATACACAACAAGTATTCTTCCATAGTTCTGTAAGTTTGTGCAAAGGCAAATTATTTGTTGTTTTTTTTTTTTTAAATCTCTTTCTATAAGAAAAATTGAATTCTCTTTGTATCATCTTACTCACCATTTGAAGTCTGGTTGCCTCAAATTCTTTGTTTCCTACAGTTCGTATAGCCAATCTTCTGCTTATGTAGTCCCCTAGTACAGAAATTGATGCCACCTAGTAGAAAAAGTTGTAATTGTTATACAGTTTAGATAAATAGTAAAAATATACAATCAAACTTGTTTAGTACATGGATATAGTAAAAATAAGGATAAAGTGAAATTTTCTGGATCCCCAGCAAAATTCTAAACAATTCCTTCTAAATTTTTACGGTTATAATGAACTGAGACAGCAAATTTATGAATATAGAAAATTGACTAGTCCCCATGACTTTGCTTTAAATGTGTTTTTCCGTAACTGAATTACTATAGCATATTTTATCATCCTGATCCTTTCTGCTATTTAGAACAAAGAATGGAAACCTAAAAAGAAAATATTTCTCAGATAATTACTGCACAGAGCTCAACATTAACTAACATGGCCATAGGAACCGGGGGGGGGGGGGGGGGGGGGGGGTGCCCAATAATTTGGCCGATATATAGATTACTATAGTAAACATAGATACTATATGCTTGTGCCCCCCTCAATAATAATGTCTGATGACCTTTTTCTTTTTTTGCTTGTCAAAGAATTTTTGGTAGTTGAGGACCATTTTTTTTTTTTTTTTTTTTTGCTTGTCAGGAAATTTTTGGTAGTGCCCCCTCAACTGTCAACTGAAAATTGTATGGCTGTGCCCCCCCCCCCCCCCTCCCCCAACTGAAATTGCTTCCTAAGGGCCTGAATAAAATATCCATTTGTCCATTGGAAAAGTTGCCAACAGATGTTACTTGTCCAAATACATTTCCTACTTACAACTCTGAACAGATAGAAAGAAAACTGTAGAATTTTATTCACTGTTATTATTAAGAACTGAAGACTACTGACTTATAACAATTTGTTTATTAATGAAAATAAAAACATGACTGATATCATGCTCGTCTGTTAATTAGCAATATTTTGGTGGGGCTTAACTGAGTTGAATTGATTAAAAATTTGCTATTTTATGAAAAAAAAAAAAAATCACAGCATTGTATGGACTATGTGGGGATTTATTCACACTATTCCTTAATAAAATAAAGTTTATTTGTCAAATCAAGTGTTTGTGGAGAATTGACGTCCAATCGCTAAATGAACTCGACACAAACAGTCTGACATATTTCACGGGTAACTCACATTTTCAGAAAATTCATTGAATTGATATGTTGACACAGTTACTGTTCAAGTGTATATAAATTTGTGGGTAGGGGTAAACTACAAAATCTACAAACATTTGTTCCCCACGAACAATGATGATTCTGCAGTATGAACCCTGCTATAATTAGAACACAGTAGATAAAAGCTTCTATTCATGGATTTTGCTAGAAAACATGTGTTCAAACATGAAACTTTTGACAAAAAGAGATTTACTGATAAGTAATCTTGCAAACTTGGTGTCCACATCTGTAATTCTGCCCTGATCTCCTCAGACAACTTCAGCTTATGAGCAGGAACTAACACTAACCTGAAAACCAACAGAATTCTTATTCTAGTAAATTTCTGATGAGATGTTCCTACACTAAAACATTCATGATAAAATTGTTTATGAAACTGCTTCCCGTCTCCCAGAGTAAATTGAAATTTTTAATCTCTTTGGTAACATGAGATGATTGGGAAAAAAAATCAGCATTTGAAATACTTAAATTTTAATATCTGTGATTCCTAAAGACAGTCAAATGTCTCTTACAAATAATTCTTCTAAAGAAATTTAAACTGACCTGATTGGAATATTGAAGTTCCTATACACATGAAATAAAAGTTGTTGTAACTCTTTAAACTTTTCATAGCACTCTGGCAATGTGGAGTAAACTCCTAACAAATTAGTCTGTGAATTAAAAGAGAGCAAATTTATACCACAGTATTTAAAGACTTAATCTTAAATTTAACATGTCCTTGTTTGATACATTTGTATCCTCACTCATCTGCACGATTAAATTTCTACATTTACAATCTGCAGGCTTAATATCCAAGGGATTTTAATTCAAATTGAGACCAAGATGCAAATTTGAAACTTGGTTGATTTTTTTACTTACTTTTGAGGTTTGTGTTGCAGAAAATAATCCTGGATATTTTGGGTCACATACTGAAATCAAGAAACCCCATCAAATTATTTTCAAGGTACTGTGGTGTGTAAAATTGAAATGACATATATTGTGCAAACTTTCAAAGATTTGTATGGTACAGTTTGGAATGATGCCACAATACTTTATTGACACTTTTTACTTTATGATGCAACATTACTTTATCAAAGCACAGACACTAATCTTAATTCAAAAGTTAAAAGTATTTATAATTAAATATCTTTCACAGTACAATAGTCATCTTAAACAAAATTACCTGAATTGTAACTTGGACCAGTAGACACTAGTTGTAAAGGAAGTACTTTCTTAGTAATGTTCATTTTTGTTAAATATGCTACAAATAGACAAAATAATTTAAAATTACACAGTCATGTACATTTGAAAATAATCAAACATTGTTACAATAATTATATTTAAAACTACTACATGTGTATTACTAAATTAATTTCTACGAACCTGCAAATGATGCTTCAGAAGCACCCAAAACACTATACTGTACTCCTTTATCAACATAGGGCTGCTGCAATTTATATGTCTACAAGTAAAAAGATTTATAAATTAAAAATGTTCATGAGAAAATATTTTCAATGTCAACAATAATAGATGTATAAAACTAATGAGTCTAAAATACTAGTAAATATTATGCATCACAATATTTTGATACAAAGACAAAAATATAACCTCAATAAGAGTTATTTCCCTTAAAATGCAATTTCCTCCACTACTAAAAATAATTAAATTTCTATAAATTGTATGAATGTTCAAAAGAATGGAAGTATTCAACTGCTAATATTTTATTAAATTTGGCTTAGAAAAAAGGGTGACCTTTTCAAAATTTATTTGATTTATTGTAGATGCTGGTGATATGAGAAATTGAAAGTATGACAGTGTATAATGCCAATTACCAAGTCTCTCCTTATCCCACAGCCTTCCTGAAAGTAAACAAAACTCTAATTTTATTAACATTTACAGAAATTTAAATGATTGGAAGATCTTAGTAAGACTTATACCACAAAATAACAACCCTCACAGTAACAAAGTCTTTGCAGAAATCTGGTGCAGTCATTAAAATGAATCCTTGTTCAGTTATCATTGTGGAGAAATATGACAGCAGCTCTTGTTGAATTTCAGCTAGTTCCCCAACAAAATAAAAGGCTCCATTTCCAACTGAACTGAAACAAATAAACATTATAATACATCCAGTTACATGTTATCTATATTTAACATTTGACACACATGCATAAGGCATATATTATAGGGAGAGAGAGAGGGAGAGAGAGAGAGAGAGAGCAAGATTTTACCCCTTTTGAAATTCTTGCATAGCTATAGCAATGTCCTGGTTACTAATAAACAAGAGACCCATGGGCCACAAAGCTCACTAAAGTAACTCTGGCTCTGCTGTTTTTCACCAGATTTCCCCCCTTGTAATACTTACTGTGGCCCCACCATATCCCTGGGGTAATGATTTGAACAATTTAGAATCTACACTACCCCAGGAGGCTTCCATATAAGTTTCAGCTTTTCTAGCCCAGTGGTTCTTGAGAAGATTTTTTTTAATGACCCCACCCTATTTTTGTTTTTTGTTGATTATCTCCCCTTTGAAGGGGTCTTGGCCCTTTATTTTTAAAATTTATACTCCCCTTCACCCAAGGATGCTTTGTACTAATTTTGGTTAAAATTGGCCCAGTAGTTCTTGAGAAGAAGTTGAAAATATGAAAAGTTTACAGATGGACGGACAGACGAACAGCTAGACAGGCAGACGGACCACGGACAACAGCTGATCAGAAAGTTCACTTGATCTTTCAGCTCAGGTGAGCTAAAAAAAAAAGCTTCTTACCTGAATTTTATCATATCAGTTTTCTCAGCAAGCTCTATGTGAGAAATCATATCTCTCCCCTTCAGCATTTCTACAGAAAATTTATAAATTCAGCCTCCATAGTGATTTTTTTTCTGTAGTTTTAGCAAAAAGACATTTAATAAATTCAAAATGTAGTTATCAAAGTGAAGAATCATAACTTCATGTATACACAATCTGAACACTACATAAACTTACCAGAAGATCCAGATGTCTCTAGAAGAACTTCATTATCTACAGGCTAAAAAAATCATAAAGTTTATAGGGCACAAAAGAACTTGTTTACTTAACTTTCAAACATTTCACTGACACTGATTTGTATACGTACAGTTTCCTTGTTCAGCGTGTTTGGGAGTCCAAAAGCCAAAAGCTTGACTTCATGCTGAATATCTTGTAAGGATTTCTGTTCAGACAAAAATGATAAAAAAAATACATAATATGTACTCGTATAATCATTAAACAGAGTTTATAATATCCAGCAGTATTATTTATTTTTAATTGTCAAGTAAAAAATGAGGAGAAGAAAAGGGTGAGAGTGAAAGTGTGAAATGTTATTTAATTAATACCAGAACTGCTATCTCTAAAGACGTAGTTCTAAAAATTTAAAGAAAAAAAAACTACAAGTAAAAGAATATTTGGTATAAAAATAGCATATCAAGAGAATTGAATGCTATTAATGACATCTGAAAATATACTTGATAAAAAGTTTATAGCATTTTTCTGTTCATCAGCAAAAAAAATCAGATCTTTTTTAAAATAAATCTTTAGTCATAATGTATTAGTCAAAGCTGTTGTAAATGCCTTCTGAGACTATCATAATTGACAGTTCTTCACAACTTACCACTGCTGTGTCATGTTTATCTCTCAACTCTCTTGCTGCTTCCTTCACTCTCATAATTTCTTCCTCTTGTTTCTAGATAAATATATATGTATAACATCATATCAGGAGGTCCTGGGCTTAATAATAATGTCCCACAGAAACCAGCAATCATAATGAACTGACATGAATCTACACTACACATGCATGCTTACATACCAATGTTACAATATGTAGCCTTGAAGTTATTAATGAAGAAATAAGATTTTTACTGAATGCAAATGTACTTGACAGTACATGTATTTCAAGAAGATACAATGAAATTTCACATAGCTGGGTAATACATGTGTATATTGATCTCTCTCTATTTAAAAGTACCTTTTCTTTCATCAGATTTTGTATTGTCATAGAAAAAGTTTTCCTCCTTTCATCCAAATCCTGTTTTTCCTCCAATATCTTCATCATTCTACCATACTTTATTGCCTGAAAAATAAAAGCATTTTGGAAACAACTTTGACAGACACACACTATAGATAGATTATGGACATTTGGCTCTCTAGAGCCTCTGGCTCAGGTTAGTATTTACCAGTCTTTGAATACTGATGTTCTGTAATTTCCTTGACTGTATGTTTTTCTGAAGTTCCAGTGGATTTGAAAGTCTATCACCGACATCTAAATCTGGGTCAATCTGTGATATATCTGACAGGACACTGCTCCCAAAGTTTGGAAGGTTGCCTGTGAGATAAAAATACATAAATGTTACACTTTAAACGATGTAATTATTCTTTGTGAGTCTTGGACAACGAAGTATGCTAAGAGTGCATTAGCTCTCCAGACTAGAGTAAATGTACAGAGAAAAAAAAAATGAGTCTGTATCCTGCTCACACTTTATGAAAATGTTTGCCATACAGTATCAGAAATTTCCTTGAAAATAATGGTCAATTACCCTGGTATTAGATCATTAATTGTGAGGAGCTCAAACTTGAAGAATTTTTAAGCTTTTACAACAATGCTTGGGCAAAGGGAAATTCAGAGTACTGCACATTGATCAAAAAAAAAAAATTTTCCACTGTAAATCTCAATATCCATAATACACTATTTTTCCATTATTGCAGCACTGCTCTTTGGCTCAGGTTCTAACAATAACCTAGAAAAGTTCACAGATATGTAACTCTTCTTTCTTAATGAAAATTGCAGAGGGATAGTAGATTAAACGCTGTTTGTTTAATATTTTATCTTTTTTTTTAGACTTCATTATGGAATTGCAACTGTAACATCAGAGGAGCAAAAAATGCAACGGACCATACTGGGATTTGAACCTTGGCCCCCTGAATTTTTGGTCAGGTGCTCTACCAACTGAGCTATCTGGCCACCAATTGAATCAGACTGACCACCACACCACATTCACATCATGTGATGTCACAGGTATACTAGACCTTCCAAATGTCTTGTGCAGTTTGAAGTGGTGACATACATGTTAACCTACTGTGATGAAAAAGAGGGAGATTTAGATCTCAAAAGAGGTAGCATTGCACGCAGAGTTTTACGCTTCGAGTTTGAGATATTTATGTAAATGTTGCCTCGAATGACCACTGCAGTTATTTATATTAAAATGTCAAGAGCAATGAAGTGGACAAAAGCACTGTTTACATAAATTATGCAAATAAATATTTTTAATGCTCATAAATAACTTAAGCTTTGAGTCAGTGGATGCCTTAGCCTTTTGAAGAGTGATTTTTGTCGGTGTATCATACATAATTTTTTTTAAAACCATTATTGAAGTATATATTCTCTAACATTGCAGACTCCCCATGCATCTGGATCAAAATTCTAACTTCTCGGATATTTCTGACAAAATCGGAAATACACAAGTAGTTGAAGTGACGAAAATATGACATCACATACAAAGTGGTGTGTACCAATGACGTTAATGATAGTTTTGTGGGCAATTGGCATGGAAATTGAATTAAATCGTTGTTTATTATTCTTATCAAGTAAGTTGTTGCTATGCTTAAGCCACCATGTTGCTATGCACCGCAAAGGATTATTGGGAGTATGGAATATTTTCACATGGGACGATAAAAATTTCTTTGAACGTGCAGATTTCAACCCGAATTTCTTCCGTTCGTACACGTTGTCTATGGAGCTCGCTACGCGAGCGGCGCTTCACTGCGCTCGTTATTACTCATGTAGTGGTCCTGCTATCTCACAAACGGTAGCACCGTCAACATATAAGCACTAACCTTCTTGACAACATCTAGTCTGAAAACTTGATATCTGCCAAAATCCGCATAACTTTTGAAGTTTCTGCTTTCTAATTCTACAGTAGGATAATGCTTTTGCCATGACCACAAGACAAAAGCTGTATTTTAATAACAAAGAAATCTATTTAATGAAAATAGTATATCGTACTTAAATTCTTAAAAATCTACTATCACATTTAAATTCGTTGCAAAGAAATCTACATAAAACAGCAGAGAATCGAGAATCAGAATTCACTGAACACATGGGCGCAGCCATGTTTTCTGGAGAAAGAGTTTTATTAACTTGATCGTAATAATTTCGAAATAGTTTAAATATAAGTTGGACAATGAAGATTTATGTCGTTATTGTTGTTATTTTGAAACTTCGAAAAAAAAAGGTTTTTTTATAAGAAAAGTAGGAATTTTCTCCGTGTGTTTAATCAGACTTAGTCTTTAAATGCTTACATGTAATCAGACTAAGTCTAAGAACAAACTATTTAATATTACATTTAAACAAAGAAGACATTCACGCGCTAAACTTTGAAGTAAATAAAGTTGTCAACCTTTCAAAACTGTTGGTAAGTGCATAATGATTATCAGAATAGAAAATGTTTAATAAATTATTTGCAAAGATTATCTAGCTTATGCATTTATAAAAGCACTTTGCATACTTGTTGTCTGAGTGGTCGTTTGATCATTAGTGTCAGATCAAAGATTGAGGAATCGTCTATTGTGTATGTATTGCTAGTCCTTCTGACAAATATTCTCGACTTTTTACCTTTTTTTTTTTTTACAGCGAATTACAAAATACCGGTAAAGTTTTCAATAGCTTTCTAGATAGTTCAATAGGATATACAATTTGGTCTAACAAGTATCACAAATTTGAATCTAGGTCACGAAGTTACTCAGGTGTATCATTAGATTTTACAGGTAAATGTGAGTAGATTTCAATGTTGTATGAAGCCACATGTATGTGCCAAGGTGTTCTGCAATAAATTAATGCAATATTTTTCTTTACTTACAAATATTTTTTTCAGAAAAATTGTATGCTAGCTCTTTCAGTAATGCATAGATCTTCTGCATACTATTCTCTCTAATTGCTTCAAAGTCTTGTCACTTCTGACATAAAACCCTATTGTAATCTATTTTCATGACCTACAAGCAATTTCAAATTATAAGAGAGGGTAAAAGGGTAGCCCCCCCCCCCCCCCCCCCCCCCCCGTGCTTTAGATTAAACTGCTTAACATTGCTCAATCCAGCATCTCAATATGTCCAATACTGTCAAAATCTCATCACCCATGACAATATGGTTAGATTTTATAATCTTGTTAGATTAATTAAGATTTTAAAAAAAAAATAAATAAATATTAAACACAAGGGGAAGTATGGGGGAGGTTGATGACGGAGGGATCAACTCTGCTAATGCCAGCACTTGCAAATTTGAACTTTTGAGCCCATTTTATAAAAGAAAATACGACTAAGTATAAGAAATTTTAACATAGTTCTTAACTCTCATAGCTGAATAATTTTGTGAGATTTTGCTTTTATAAAATTACCTCACTATTTTTTTCACATAAGAAATAAAATTACAATTTAATCAATGTAAAGAATAAAATAAAATAAATTGCAAAAGTGCTTAGGTGTAGCCATAAGCTGATAAGCTCTTTTGTAAAGCAAGCCCTTAAACCAAATTTCAGACTTTTCAAAGAGTTACAGAAAAAGAAATTTGTTTGGTGTAGAGATGTTGATCATAAATTCATATAATTTATATGTCTTATTTATATTATTATTAATATATTGTTATATTATATTTATGTGTTTACAGGGATCGACATTAACGGTTGTCCGATTGCCCGGGACAAGTAAATTCTCAGTTCGGGCAAGTGAAATTGTCGACATACTTGTCCGATCGGGCAAGTGAATTTTTCTCATACAAATGTACATATTTATTTAGTTTACATTAATTTATAAATAAAACAATAAATTGAACACTTGATTTCCGCCACGCACCTGACTGACAATGTTTTGCATTCGAAATTCCTTGGTAGCGTTTCTGGATTATACCGTTCATTTAAAAATCAAGTTCGTTGTTTTCTTTCGCTCTACGTCTAACAAAATTTTGTGAACTTCTTATTAGGAAATTAGATTATTTATTCACGCACAGAATATAAGTACAATGTAACACGTTGTAAGATGTATGTTTCGTAGCAACTATTTTCCTTAAGCGTTGCTTCACAGTTATCGCTGAAAATCACGAATCACAAAATGATCCTACCGCAATTAATTTTCAAAAATATGATTTTTTTTTGTAAAGGAAACGGAGGGTTATTGCTGCATGGCAGTGTATGTTAACAGGTTAAATTTACAAGTACAGCGGTATACATTTATGTACAAATGCAGGATCGAATTTTTTTCAGGTACCCGGTAGCTCAACTTGCCAAATTGACAGTAGTGTATTTCGTCACATTTTTTCTTTTCAAAACGTTTGCAGTAATTAATAATTTTCGTCTTAAGATCCATCCTAATTTTGGGCAACCAAGTTTTGCATTCGGACAAGTCAAAGTTTGAGATCACTTGCCCGAAGGGCAAGTGAATCTGAAAGTTAATGTCTATCCCTGGTTTATCAATAAGATGAGAAAAAATGGAGTGGTGACTAACTTCTTAACTTTCTTAAACAATACCTTTTGCAAGAATGGAAAGGGGGTGTCATTCATTAATGCTGCAAATTTATGGGGGAAAAATATTTGCAATTAAAGAAAAATATTGCATTTATTTACAGCAGAACACCTTGGCACATACATGTGGCTTCATACAACATTGAAATCAACTCACATTTACCTGTAAAATCTAATGATACACCTGAGTAACCTCATGACCTAGATTCAATCCTAATGTGATACTTTTTAGACCAAATTGAAAGTGCATGTGTACTTTTAGCAAGTAAATCTGTGTATCTAATTTGTCAGCAATGTAACTTGATCTTGTTCATTCAAACATTGTAAATTTGTATTGAATTTATTTGTAGCTTGTATTTGTATATTTATATTTGTTTATTATAGCTTTTAATCACTCAACTCACAACAGTTACAACAATAACATCACCTACTGTACAGTATATCATCACCTATTGTAAACAGGGACACCTGCACATATTAGGATCCATGCCCCTATGTGTACTAGTAACTGGTTAACTGACTGTAATCTGTATTCACATGTTTTAATTAAAAATGACATGGAAGCAGTACAACTAGTTTTATTTAAACTTATGGCATTATTAAAACTTGCATCACAGGGTCAAAGGGAATATAAAGGATCAGCCTCAAGGGAGATACTTTTCAGAATAAAATATGGATAGGTTATTTTATAAACATCACCTTGCTTACGCCCTAGGAGATGAAGATTTTTTTTTAACAAAGTGAGACAATTAAAGCCCAAGATTTTAAGCACTATCTGTAGATTTTATCATGCAGACTAAATTTTTAACTTATGCTACTTGTCATTCAAGAACAGAATAGCATACCAAATCCGGGCCCAGATGGGCAGTTCAAATAATTAGACTAGATGTGATTGATAAGTTTGAATGAAGGAGCAAACATATAACTGACCAAGACTTTACTCCTATTAATCTCTGACACATCTTGAACCGAATGACTGGTCAAAGAAAGGGTTACAATATTCCTTCTTGCTGATTTTTCCATAAAGGTTAAGGAATCTGGATCATGCATGTGAGTTAGGTTCTAGTGTTAGAACTTATATATGTATAGCATATTTATATATATATATATATATATATATATATATATATATATATATATATATATATATATATATATATATATATATATATATATATATATATATATATTGTAAAAGTATATGGTTTGAAAGCTTGTTAAACTTAATATTTTAAAACACTTTATCTTCATTTTTGGTCACTTATAAAAATATACTCAAAATTTACGTTAATTAAAGTATATAAATTTTTAATGCATGCATCGAATGTTTTTGCATATTTAGAAAAGTGGACTTTTTGCCTCAACATGCTCAGTGTAATATATAATGGTTGAAAATATAAACAGTATCTGATTTTGATAAATCTTTTAATTTAAAAGTTACACTCATTTGAACTTCAACATTTTCAAGGTTATTTATTTTTTAGCCTTAGTGAACATATCCTTTAATATATTCTCTTTGAATAAACAAGATATCAAAAATCTGAGATACAGCTCTGAGGGAGCTGAATCCACCAAAAGCAATATCTATTTAAGCAGCAATGAAATCTGCCAAAGCTAGAGACATATGATACCTCAGAGATTTAAAGCAAATGCCTGTCATTTCACTATATATTTCCTACACGTATTCACAAGAAAGGAAGGTTCTATTCTGTATTTAAATGCATTAAATTAACAAAACCAACTGATGGCCATAAAATAGGAGGTGGAGCTAATAACTCTGTCTGTGCCATTTTTTCTGGAAATCTTTCCAAAATAACCCAATATATTAGATCTCCCTATCTAAATCCAGAGTCACTGTAGCTGATAACATCTGTGTGGCTACTGGCTAGTGAAGAATTCTGAGAGTTGTCAAAGTGATTTATTGCATCTTTAGTTAGCAGGCAGTCACAAACCAATTAAAAGCTTCCATTAATTGAACATTCACATGTGGTAGTGTCTATGTTTCATTTTATGTTAAGTAATTAGAAAGCCATTTCACAATGGTATTAAAAAGTCTTTTGGTGCATCTTTAAAACTATATAGATAGAGTGTTTCTGTGCATATGAGCTAAACACATAGGAGAATTAGCTTTTATACAGAAAAGATTTAAAATCGCTTACTTAGTACCCATGACATGTTATTGTCAACATATGAGATCATAGTATATAATGCCACTTTTCTTAGTACTGCTGGTAATAAAGCACATCAACAAAACAGCTTAGGCACAAGGGCATATCCTAGTTAATTTTACAGAAAGATTGTATATATAATGATAAAAAAATATTACGAAGATTAATGAAACTGCTCCACAAATATGATGCATTATGTTATTTTATCTCGTTTGAGAGAGAGTGAGTTTTAACCTATGTGTTATGGACACATGCACCGATCCAAGAATTTTGTCCAGGGGTTGGGGTTAGGGGGAGGTGGGGGGGGGGGTTCCACACCAATTTAAATATTCTGGTTTAATTTATGCAGTTAAGACTTCAATGAAAAAGAGTGGCTTTAATTAATAAAAATCTTTAACAAACTGTCGGACTCAGATTTTTTTTTGACAAGCTCCTTACCATATTTCAAGGCTTCCTTGGAAAGGGGAGGATTCCAAGGTCATTTTTTCTTTACCAGTAGTTTAAATAGAAATTTAATAACTCTGAAAATCCCAGGGGAGTCCAGACCCCAACCCCTCTCTAGATTCAGATATGAGGCATACCTCTTATGTATTCTGGTTAGCTTAGTAACTGTTATGTATATAGAAATACCCATACCTAACGTTAACTCACTTGGGTACCGACCTGGTGACTTTGATTTACTTTTCAAAATACACCATACCGTACACAGTGCTGATGTACACATATTCTTTGACCTTTGAAAGCCAAGTCTGTGCTATTTAGCATGTGCTCTGCTTGTAGTAAGACATTTTTAGAAAAATATCAGCATTACAATTCATTTGACTTTGACATACATTAAACTGTTCATATAACTTACTGGGTGTGTCTTTTGAATTTTCAGAGACAGTAACATAACTAGCATTATATATATTACATGTTTATGACCTCATGACATTTTACTTTCAAACTGTATGATATACATTTATCACACAGTTGCATAAAATAGTGACTTAGTTTTGTAAAAAATTAGGTGGACAATTTTGGGGAAGAATATGCTATACATTTATTGATCGTGAGGAAATATGAAGATTTATTCAGCCAAGAAAAATCATATTCCCTGAGGGCTTCTCCTGAGGGGAATACCGGTATGATATTTCTTGGCTGAGGCAAGATAAATAAATAGTGTGTTTCCTATTCCAACCTGAGAAAAAATAGGGTAGGTAAGGTAGGTAAGGTAGGTAGGGAAAACATTTTATTTTAATATTTTATTGGCAAGCACGCCACCATTTTCCCCCAGAGAAATCACTGAAATCACATTTCTGTTTAATGTGTATAGGATATGGATTTTCTGAAACACAGAAGTGATCGAGTGAGATTAGGATTTCTAATAGTGAAACTGGAATAGTTTACTCCTGGAAAGATATCTGCAGATAGATTTTTTAGGGTCATCTCGTATATTTTAGGGTCATTTATCTAGGCCTGAATAAATCTACATGTTTCCGGAACATTCATGCAATAAATTGTTTATTATACCGAAACAAGCAATAACTTTAAAAATAAAACTTTCAAATTTGGCACACTCTTAAATTCACTTTCAATTTTAACGTAGTTTTACTGAAACAATTTACAGAGTCCATCAGCAATTTTGCGACGTGAACCAGGCTATTGTGATGTCTAAGTACTCTCAGGAGTTCTCGTTCAACAAACGATAACTATTGCTGGAAAATGCACTTAGTCTCCAAAGAGGTTGAATATGATGAAAAGCATAACGACGACAGGGAAATATGAAGATTTATGGCCCTTTCACGTGATAATCTAAAACTAATCAGATAACGCGTTGTATAGAATAATTATAATAATAGCATATAGATTACATGTTTTGACTACCTGATATTTTACTTTCAAACTGAGTGATATGTATACATTAATCACACAAACTGAAATTAAAATGAATTCCTTTAGGTGTATGAGAGGGATTGGTATACCAACTTGGTTTTATATATGGGCTTTTGGAAGATAAACGTATATATTTATGGAAAAAAAAAATTGGAATTTTTTTTTTTTTAATAATTTCAATTTAAGTATTCTCTTTATAAACTTTTGAGGATCTTATTCCCCTGTCAATGCCTCGTTGTACACGTTTTAAACAGTGAAAATATGAAATTAAAATAGTAATTTATTATTGTAAGTATCAAAAAAGATGATAATTTATCATTTATTTTAAATATATCAGCACTCAAAATGATTTATTTTCAAAGTTTTATGGAACTATTTTGCAAAGTAAAAATTCAAAACTTAGCAAAAAAAATCTTTTAAGGAGCATTATATTAAAATAAATCTTATTTGCTAATAAGAAATATAATTAAAAAACAATCTTTAATACAATTTTTCATCATTTACAAATTTTCCAAGATTAGCATTGACAGAGGTGTATGTGGGAGCGTAGTGGAATGACAACTCTGGATAGTGAATGTTATCTGTGGATGTTTCTCTGCACATCAACTATAACGTTAATTTGTAAATTTAAAAAATGCACCCATTTTAGAAAACTGCACACCATTAAGCTTAATTCTATCTATGTATTATATTTATGTCTTTAATGATGCTTAGTTAATAGCAGGCAACGTGTGTTAGTTTTCCAAAACAGCTTCCTCTATATTTCGAAGTTTGTAATGTTTAATGATTCTGTAGTACATGTAATTCTAAAATGTTATGGTTGATAACAGTACTTCATTTTACTGCTAGCTAGAAACTGAATGTTTTGTCAAACAAAGAATATGAAAGGCATATTGAAAACTTTTCTGAAAAGAATATTAATAATTCACTTGCAGTATTGTTTTATATAATAATTATAAAAGTCCACTGTTCTAGTTTGAATTGTTCACAAAAATGTCTTTCATAGATATTTTATTACTCTTACATACTTCTTAAGTATATATTACTTAATGATAATATGGCAATGAATATCATATTGATTTTTTTAATTTCAGCTTTGGTTAACAGTTCACAGGGCTCATTGCAGATGTGGGGATAGTGAGACAGTTCAATGAAAAGTGACAATTTACCTTTCAATTTTGAACATGATGTTTTGCCCAGATAATTGGAGAGTTCGACAAGAAGTGACCCCTTCAAAAGACAACAGTGTTATTGATATAGATGATAGTACTGATTATGATAGCGAGGATTCTGTTTATGTGTCTTGCGTCAATGATAACCAAAACTGTTCTAATGTACAGAAGCTGAGCAGAAATGAAATCTTTATTGACAATTTGAGGAATGCTGACCAAGAGGAACCGGATCATCCTTCAATGGATAGAAACTGCAGAGCCAGAGAACAACCAACAATACCAGTAGAAATCCCATCACTCTCTCAAGAAACAAACCAAAGAGTGGGTCATAATACCAGGACATCAGACATGTGTATGAATACCTGTAAATCTTGTGCTTCAAAAGTTTTTTCACAATATGACTCAGAATACAAGACCAACCCTTATGCAGCAAGTGCATGCAGCAGTTCTTTAGATAGCATCATTGAATCTGCGAGGAATCATTTTGCCCATTTTTATGATGCCTCCAATGACAACTGGACACTGCGTGAAGCCAACTTCTTTAAAAAGAGCTTAAAAGATATATCTGAAGTAGTTGATAAAATAGACCACTTCAACCTGAAGTATCAGACATTTGTGATGAACTTTAACACTCATATGATCAATATTCTCATGCTGAATGTTGAAAGTCTTTTATCAAACATGGCAGCCTTTATTTTGTGCTCTAGTAGTATTCAGAAAAGCAGTGGGGGTATTGCTTTATATCCTGAGGACTTAATCCAGACTATGAAAGTTTTAATTGAACAATCAATAAAGACTGTCAACAATACATGGATGACTTTTCTGCAGTCCACGAATAGTCAGATAGAAGGCATAACTATCATCCAAGAAAGACCACTGAGCAATTCTTCACCAAAACCCAGAGATTGTGAAGATTTTATACAGGGGCCCATCAACAGCCAGAAAGAAGAAGTAACTATCAACGGAGAAAAACCACTGAGCCATTCTTCACCAAATCCCAGAGATTGTGAAGCCTTTATACAGGAGTCCGTCTACAGCCAGAAAGAAGTAACTATCAACGGAGGAAAACCAATGAGTCATTCTTCACCAAAACCCAGAGATTGCCAAGCTTTTCATCATTCAATACCAAGTAAACCTTGTCCAGTTGAGCAAAATATAAATGAAAGAGTTTATTCATCTAATGTCTGTGTGAATAAACATTTTGAACCAACACCAGAAAAAACATATGCAACAGAATCTGAAGAAAAAATGGCAGATAATCAAAATATGCTGAAACAAGTCAGAGAACCTCAAGGACAGGAGACAGAAACAGGTTATTCTTCTAGGAGTACTCCATGTATCTCGCCTTGCCAGCAAGGTGCAAGCTTTCCAAGTGACCTAGATATATCTGGGATAAAGGAATGTGTTATACCTCTCCAGAGAATTGATGACAGCCTTAGTCATGCACGGCCCAACAAAAGACAAATTGAACGGAACAGGCAGTCAGAACACAGAAAACATAGTAAAAACCGAGAAGCACAGGGAAACTCTTCAGAAAAAGGGACCCTGATATTGAGTACAAGCAAAGGGACTCAAACACCTGGTAAACTCCAGTCTTTTCATATTAAACATATCTCAGACTTCAACAAAACTTCTCGAGTTCGGCACAAAGATTCTGCAAAGTTCAATAGTCAATTGGACAGAGAAATAAAAAAAACAATGTCTTCTTATTCTTGTGACACAGTACACCAAGGAAGGAAAGAGTTTGATTCTTCATTGGCAAATATACCAGACAGAAGTAAAGAGGAAAGGAATTCCTGCAAAAGTAGGAAGAAACTTCTGTCTGATTTCAACAATAATGCTAACTTGTCAGGTGAGAAAAGAACATCAAACTCAACAAATGATCAGTCATTGACAACATTTGTTTCATTTGTTAGGTCATATGTGTGCAGCCCTTCATCTTTTAATGTATCACTCCAAGTGTCCTGTGTAGAAAGAAATGTATTGGCTAGAAAACTCAGCATACAGGACACAGTGAAACGAAACAAAAATAAGAAGACCGAACATCGGTCAAGAAAGAGATCTCTGAACATGAATAAATGTGACAGAGTTAACACAGGCCCTCAGATGATTAAACAGAGGAGCTCAGGGGAAGAAAAGTCTTCTCTAACATCAACCCCAAGAAAGCGCATCAAAAGTGATGAGGAGCTCTCAAAAGTCAAGAAAATAAATGATGATAAAATTAAATACTCAAGGTCTGAGTCTCAGAGTGCTATCAATGAAACACATTTAGTTGAAAAAGATAACAATAATAACTTCACTAGACGAGAAGTTCAGAATGAGAACAGCATGGATTCTGTAAAAAATGATACACTCCAGAATGAACCAGAGAAGATGAACAATGTGCATGTGAACAAGAACAAGGGTAGAGAAGAAACACAGAATGGAAACAATTCATGTTCACAGGGATTGAAACTTTTGGAAGATGAAAGTCAGTTCTTCCTCAACAAACAAGCAGAATTAACTGCTAAAATCAAAAACAATAGAAAAGTGAAGGCAAGCAAATGTACCAAGTCTGTCTCCCCTTCCAAACTGAAATCCTCTAAAGACGAAGTTGGAAACAAGACATGATTTCCTTACAGTTCATTTGATACTTTTTTTTCTTGTTTGCCTTTCCAAATTCAAGTACTGTTACATGTTATAATGATGTTGAGTAATCACGGTTTAGTTTGGAAATCAAAGTGCTTTTCCTATTTCTGTCCAAGTTGTACAAATTATCAATTTGAAAGTAATTTGAATTCACAAATGTACAAATTATGTTTAAAACATCTACTCTTACATTATTTGCTAAAAGAGAAAGGTGTCCAGAATTTCTTCTGTTGTTTCTCCCACATTAAGTGGTGGGTTTAGTGTAGGTAGACATGTTTGTTTACATATTAAAGGCGGATCAGCTAGTTAACATTTACCGGTATATTCTTCTTGTACTCTGTAAATGTGTATCAAATTTTTTGGAACAATCTAAATAAATTTGGTATATACTAACTGTCTTTGTTGATGTGAATAGATTACTGTTCTTTGGAATTTTTGGAAGATGATACTGTAAAGGTCAATATTTTGGGGGGGATAAATTTTGCCAGAGGGATTTACTATACCTTTTGCATGATTAAGGATCCTTTTTGCAGAAATAAAGAATTATTAATAAGCATGCATCATTATACAGTTATTTCTGTTTTTTTGAGGTCAGTTATGATTCAGGAGTGCATTTTTCACCAAGCCTGAAGAGCAAATATTATACTTCAAGGTTTTTTTTATACACCCTGCAAACGAAGTATGAGGGGTATAAAGGAATCACCTTGTCCATCTAGCTGTGTCAGTTTGTCCATGCAACTGTCCGAACTCTAACTTTGAAATTGAGAATCATTGTACAGAGATTGCTTATGACCCAAGGATGTGTCTTGATCCAAAGAAATTTGGCAAGTTCAAGGTCACCGGCAGAAAAAAGTATAAAATTCTTGTCTGGGCTCTAACTTTGTAAGGGAGAAGCTCATTCTTGGTACACTAATTATTTATGACCTGAGGATATGTTGTGACCTTGATCCAGTTTTTCTTGCAAGTTCAAGGTCACAGGCAGAAAAAGTATAAAATTCTTGTCCAGACATTACTTTGTAATGGAGAATCAATGGAAGTTCATACTAATTGGCACAAAGATTGTTTTAGACCTGAGGTTGTGTCATAACCTGAAGTTCAACTGTATCTCCTACTGATTTTTGAGATCACAAGGTTATGAGACAAACTTCTCTAACATAAAATATGTTATTTCAGCTCATTATCTATAAGCACAAGCATGGCAAAAAAAGTCTAGAAAACAATGTAAATGTTCAGAGTGAAAGGGCAGTAATTTTCATGAAAATGGTTCAAACAATGTGAAACTTGAACTTGATCAAATTAAAAGACATACCAAAAAAGCTCATCTACAAGCATTGCAAATAAAAAAGAACCCAGCCCCCTGAATCTCCAGTCGTGCTCTACCAACTGAGCTATCTGGCCACCAGCAATCAAACCCATTTTACCACCAAAGAGATTAAATCTCTCTCTTAGACGGAACCAGTGTACCAAATTTGGTGTCTGTAAAGCAAACTGGTTCTCAAAATACTGAGCTGAAAATATCTCTGTAAGTCTAATGTTTCGGTAGTTTGACTCTTGGCCTTGAGACTGCAAAATCAATATGGGTCATACACTCTTTAAAGGAAACCAGTGTACCAAATTATATGTCTGTTAAGGAAAGGATGCAGTCAATACCTTCCTATGTCCAGTTTGACCATGTGATCTCAAAATCAATGGGGGTAATCTACTTTTCAGGGGGTACCAGTGTGCCAAGTTTCATGTCTATCAAGCCAAGGGTTCTCAAGATGGTGAGTGGACAACACTTCGTCTACCATCTAACCGACACAAAGAAATATGCCTCCCCCTTCTCTTTCCATGGTTGATCTGATTCAAGTCATCTTAAACTTCATTATTAATGGAAAAATTAGGAAATATTCACTATTCAAAGCTCAACTGGTGGTATGTTTTATAAGATTCAGTATCTTTTAGTGCAAAATCATTGGGAATGTCATGCTGCTGTCACAGCCGTAATTTATTTGTTACTCCTTTTTAATAATAACAATGAAAACAGCTGTTGGGTTCGATTTATATATTTTTCAATTTCATGGTAAGACTAAAAAGGTGACCTGTAACAATAACAGTAATGAAAGTAAATGAATACACTCTCATACCTATACATTCACACATTAAATTACTTTAATATATTTTAACTTTTCCAATGTAATTATCTTTAAGTAGATAATTATTTGATAAGATATTTAATTTATTCAAAGCAACAGTGGTAAAAGTTCTTATCGAATAGGCAGTTAAATTGTCCACATTATAAAATGATAGACTTTGTGGAGTAGGAGAGGAATTCTTCCTTACTCCTGGCTGTCCTAGGGTGGAGTGAATTAGTTGGGGTATTTGGCGCCAAGCATGCGCACCTAATACCAAACTAGTAAAACCACTCACACACTTCTCACTCTAAAATATCAACCAATCATACAACTCCAAGCCTCACCCATTCTGACACAAACACCTATGACCTTTCACACTCCTAAATCCACCAATGGGCATTCAACCCCATGAATATAAATGAGATATTTTATGAATGAAGTTCAACACATAGAAAATTCCAGAGGATTGTAATTTACTATGCTTTATAGATGAAAATGATGATGAAGATAATGAAATGATGATTAGTGATTAGGTCATTAAATATTCAATCATACATATAATATTTATTAGAATAATAATTTATTCACCCTGTGACATTCTCCCCCTCCTAGAGAAAAATGTCTCCTGACATTTCAAATATGAAAATTCACATCTGAAATTAAAATATTCAGTTAATTTAAATTAATAACTCATAGTACTTGACACTTGATCATTGTAGATGTCTTCTCCTGTAAACAAGAAGATTTGTAATGCATCAACATGAGTTGTAATGCTTATGATCAATCAAAAGAACAAGTATAGTCCAAGTAAAAATCATAATATATACTATTTTCAAAAACAGTACGATAAGTCTCATAATATACTATTCTGAAACACAATACATGATTAGTATCATAAAAAAACTTAAGTAACTACCCTTAGCTACTCACTAAATTCAGTCATAAAACTATACTATACACCTACTGACCTGCATATCAAATCTCAGATCATCTAATATAAAATTAATTTAGTAACTCTTCTTAGCAAATTACTAAATTTAAGATCATAAAACTATAATACATATTTCATAACCCTGTGACATTCTCCCCCTATACATACCAAACCTGAGCACACTGTTCCCCAACTACCCATTCACCATATCTATCTGGTACATTTCGTACTCGAGTAGAGCGTCTCGGTTGTGCAGTAGATGGACTCGTTTCACGTTCTCGTGGCTGAGTTTGATTAACATTTGTATAATCTAAGCCCGAAATTGTGTTTGAGTTCTCATCTTGAATATATGATTCAGGATCAACAGAAGAAAATGAATCTAACTGCTGAATAGGTCTACTGACATTATTACTGATATTGAAAGTATTTTGATATGGTCTACTGATGTTATTGCTATCATATGTCACCGGGTTCACAGGTGCGTGAAAGTCAGTCAATATATCGGGTCTCAGTAGCTCAGTGGTTAGAGCGCTGGCACGGTACGCCAGAGGCCCTGGGTTCGAGTCCCGGTTGAGACTTGATTTTTCACCACCTGTGACACTGCTAAAAAATAATTCATTAATAGAGAAATTAGCAACTAAATATGTAACAAATAATGGTCCCTGTACTAATTTTTTGGGGATAGTTCTATCATTCTGGTTCAACTTGCCTTAATGATGTATTGGAATGCATACTACATGTATAATGCTTATTATGTCTACTTGTATCAGTTTTGATAAAGTTCTTGAAGATTTGTAGACTGAAATATCAGACAGTCCTAATTTGATGCATATTCAGTAAACAGCTTCTAATTTGTTGATGTCAAAGCTGAACACAACTCATAAAACAAGCCTCTGACTTCTGCATGCTTTGAAGTATTTTGATGACTTGTACAGATCTCACTTCTACATCTTATTGTTAAGTGGTCATGATAAAATTATACAAGAGGCCCAAGGGCCTTAATTGTCACCTGAGTATAATACAACACTGTAAAGGATCCACAGAGGTATAAAATAAAAATACAAAAGGCCCAGAAGAGGAACATTTGCTTATCATAACTGCTTTTAGTTGTAGAATTTCGAAGAATTCATTTTTTTACTATATAAGCAATAGAGCCTCACCCTAACACTCCCTGAACAGGACCCTTGAAATTCACAATTTTGGAAAAGGCACCCTTGCTCATATGCTTAGTTTGTTAACTTAAAACCCAAGAGCAGATTATCAAAGAAATAATGCATTTTCACTATATAATCAATAAAACCCCCTTCCCACAGGAACCCCTGACCCTGAGGCCACATATTTCAAACTTTGAAAGAGGCACTCTTGCTCATCATAACTATGCACTTGATTTATCTGCTGAATACCCAGGAACAAAAGAAGACTTTAAAAGAATTGATGCATTTTCACTATATAATAAAAAAAGCCCCACCCTAATGTCAGAACCTCTGACCAAGGGGCCAGGAAATTCACAATTTTGGAAGGGACACCCTTGCTCATCATAACTACGCATTTAATTTGTTTGCTTTATACCCAGGAACAAAGTAGAAGATTTTCAAAAAAAAATAATACATTTTCACTATATAATTAATAGAGCCCCATCCTTACAAACCTCTGACCCTTGGGGTATGAAATTCACAATTATGGAAGAGGCACTCTAGCTCATCATAACTGTGCATTTAGTTTGGTTGCTGAATATCCAGGAGCAGAGAAGAGAAGATTTTCAAAGCATTAATCCATTTTCATAAAATAATAAATAGACCCCACCCCCTGAATCCCTGACCCTGGGGCCACACATTTCACATTTTGGAAGAGGCACACTTGCTCATCATAACCCTGCATTCAGTTCATCAGCTTAATACACAGGACCAAGGAAGATTTTCAAAGAATTAATGCATTTTCACTATAAAATTAATAGCCCCTCCCACAGGCACTTGTTTCTGTAATAATTTTTTTTAATCCGAATTCAACCATGAAATGGTATGTGCTAATCCCGGACAGAGAGCAAAATTAAAAAAGGAGTGGGTTTAAAAATTCAATTCCAGTGTTTAAATATTGACGTGAATAAAAAGAATTTGTTTAAGTCTGATTTTTCCTGCAAACATTACAATGTTTATCCAATGTAATTTTAGAAACAGATTATTAGCCAATCAAAATCTCTGCCCGGGATTAGCACATACCATTTCATGGTTGAATTCAACTTTTCCACTCAGCAAGCAGAGTTTTGACGCTGTTTACGGAGATTAAAGAAAATAAAGACAAGCATGCCATATATGGTTGTATAGATAAATTATCTTAGAAGACATAGGTATAAACAGTTAGCCAGTGCATTGCCTCTGAAAGTGTAAATGAATGCAATTCTGGGGGAGGGGGGTACTCCATGTAATTCTGAGTTGGATACCTTGTGTTTTTATTATGCTATGTGTTAAAAATTTATTATTGAAACAAGTGCCTGTGACCCCTCCCCCTTTGAATCCCTGACCCCAGGGCCATATGTTTCATTATTTTGGAAGAGGCACCTAAAATTGCTCATCATTACTGTGACTCAGTTCATCAGCTTAATACCCAGGAGCAGAGTAGATTTTCAAGGAATTAATGCATTTTCACTATATTATCAATAGAGCCCCACCCTAACAGCAGAATCCCTAACCCAGGGACTATGAAACTCACAATTTGGAATAAGCACCCTTTGTCATCATAATTGTGCATTTACTGTAGTTTGTTTGCTGGATACCCAGGAGCAGAGGAGATTTTCAAAGCATTAATAAATTTTCACTATATGTATAAAATCAATTAAGCCCACCCCCACTGAACCCCTGACCCTGGAACCAAGGAATTCACAATTTTGGAAGAGGCACCCTAGCTCATCATTACAGTGATTCAGTTCATCAGCTTAATACCCAGGAGCAGAGAAGATAATAAATGCATTTTCACTAACACCAGAATCCCTTACCCTGCAGCCATGAGTTTATAAATTTTGATAGAGGGCTCAATGATTATAAAAATCATGTCAACAGTTTGACTGCTTGATGTCCAGGAGTAAAGAAGATTTTTAAAGATTGTATTAATTTTAATGATTTTAGTTCCTACCCTCAGACCCCCGAGAAGCAGGGGTTATGAATTTCACAATTTTTGTATCCCTTCACAAATAGATGCTATATGCCAAAATTGGTTGAAATTGGTTCACTGGCTCCAGAGAAGAAGGTGAAAATGTTCAAAAGTTTAGGACCGACGCATGTCGCACAATGACAGACAAAATCAGATAGCAATAGGTCACCTGAGTGACTCAGGTGACCTAAAAATGTGTGCAACTATACCATGTCAGGAGAAAAAGTAACATCAACTGCACAGGTCAATGCATGGAAAGCAAATGCACATAAAACAAAGACATAAAATGTAAGCAGTTAGCTAAACAACATAGGAAATGATACACATCGGCCATGGTTTTCAGGTGTGCAATGTGCTGTAATGTATGCAAATGGTATATATACCCTAGTGCTGATATTAGAGATAGGAAAACTGATATGGCATATGTAGGGCTGTCACGAGTACCCGAAATAACCGAGAACCGCAGTCCAAGTTGTTCGGTTCGGTTCCATTTTGGTTCGGGTCTGGTTTATATATTAGAGTCTGTTCAATACAAAAAATGGCGTCGAAATCAAAGGAATGATGACGATAACAGTGATAAATAAACATCACAACTAATGCCCTGTTCACACGAAGAGTTTAATTCGCAGTAAATTAATGCGAAGTAAAATGATGCGAATTAAACTAATGCGAATTAAATTGCGTTCACACGACAGCTAATGCGAAGTAAACTAATGCGAATTATAATTTTATTTCTACAACAAGACTATTCAGTGAGGCTATTATGACGTCATTTACAAATCACGTCATATTGTGCAGAGCAGATATACATTTGACATAATGTCATAGTGTCTGTACACATTTTAGTGATTAACATAATTTTCCTTTGTTTTCCACTCAAAAATAGCACAAGTACCTATATTTGACCATCGACATGTGGCCTGTGACTTAATTCTGCCCATACGCATGCGTCAAAATTTAATTCGAATTAGCTTCGCTTAGCGTTCACACGGAGCTAATGCGAAGTAATTTAATGCGCAGTAAACTAATTCGAATTAAACTAATTCGCATTAAATTCTCCGTGTGAACGCGGATCAAATTTAATTCGCAGTAACTTACGTTTAATTCGAATTAAACTCTCCGTGTGAACAGGGCATGAAATCTACTTCATTCCATGACAAAACACTTGTCACTGAAGTATAAGATAATTATCAAAATGAGCAGGAATGGTCAGATTGTGGCTAATAGTAGGCCAAGTCACCGATGTCTAGATGTTCGCATGGTTAAGACTTGTTTTCAATGTAAACTTAATGTAACAAATAAAGATTTTTCAAGTTAAATTCATGAAATTAAGGTTTAAAATAGATAAATTCATGAAATTAAGGTTTAAAACACACACAAGATTCCATCTTCCAAATTCTGTCCTCAACAAAACACAAGCAGATAACAGAAAAGTTAATTGTAACAATTTTATTTGTAATAAATGGACTTTGTACATTGGACAATGTATAGTGTAATAACAAATTTGTAACATTTCCCTTTTTGGGGTTTTAAAAACTAAAGCACCATAAGGTTCTAGTCAATGATGGATTATAAAAGGGACTATATAAAAGAAATAACTCAACAAGATTATTAACATGATAATCTTCTCATGTGCCTAGACACATTTATAAAATACTTGGGTAGGGGGAGATGAATTCTAATTTCTACATTTGGAACCCCTCCATACATTTTAACACAATTTTTCTAATGGAAAGACACATAAAAGACTTAAAAAGAAATTCAGGTATAATCAGGATACAAGTATCAACGAGCAGGTTACAGATTGCAGTTAAAGCTTTGAACACATGTACAGTGGTTGAAACAAAAATGCTTTTTGTATAGTTGATATTTTTTAACTATTCTCCACTTGGATTTTGTTTAGGAATGTTAGGTACTCCGCGACCCATTCCAGGATGAGTCTGGGATGAAGTCCAATCCTGTTCGAGATTCAGACTCTCCAAAAGTGGCATAAGTCCTGGTAACAATAAATTCCCCCAACGGGTATTCATGGGAGGCATTCCTCTACCAAGACCCAGAATGTTCCCTGGGGCTGCCCCAGCTGCCCCAACAGCAGATGTGGAGGGTACTTGCTGCGAGGGGTCAGTTCCCAGAGGAAAACTTGCAGCAGATTGGGCATACTGATTTAGTAATAATGTCTGGAACATGTTGAGTTGCTGCTGTTGTTGGTTGATTTGTTGTAGGAGACTTGCTGTATTTAACTGTGAAATGGATGGATTCTCAGTAGCTACAGACGATTCTGATACCTGGGGTTTTGGCTGTGGCATACTTGCAACTGTGGCTACCGGCTAAAAAAATTAAAAGCAATTTGACCAGAGGAAATGAACAAATAAATAGTGTACACATTTTCAAACTAACACAAGCACTGATTTTCTTCCTTACAGCAAATTTGTAATTCCAACAAAGCCTTTTTTTTAAAAATATTTTACACTTGAGCATATAAACCACTTTTTATATATACATACAGAGTAAAACTTACTGTAATAATATTTTTGGTTTGGTTGGTTGGTTTGTTTGTTGTTTTTTTTTTTTTTGGTGCAAATTTTTAAAGTAAGGTTCTAACCTTAAAAGATGTATCAGTTCCAAACACAATTTTCTGTGGAGACACTGGCAAAGACTTTCTCTCTTCCTTTGTTACATCCTCAAATTGTCTTGGATCCACTCCCTTACTCTCAGTCCCTCTGATAGAAGCCTCAGTTTCTCTACTGACAGCACCTGAAAAATAAAATTAGAAAACTAATTGGTATTCCTGACAATTAATGAAAAGTTTCTCCTTGGTTGTACAGATATTGTTTATATGTACATTAATGTATTTCACAGATTTTACCTGTCAGTTACCATTTAGTAGGACGGTCATTAAAACCATTTGATTATCAAATTCCGACCTGAATACTTATCATACCTTGTTTGTTTTTCAGCAAACTTTCAAAACTTTTGATCTTCATCTCTACATCATTAAGATTATTAACAATTTCTTCAGTATTTTCAGTATTGTTGAGCATTGACTGCAGTACCCTCTTCCTACAACATAACATTTCATGCATGATAAACTTTTTGCATTTCTTCTATCCAAAGTTTTCTTTCAAGATACAAAAAATGTACTCTTTGTTCATGACAACAACCTTTCATGATTCCTAGGGCTGGGATGATATATAGAGATATCGATAATATTGATTCTGTGTGAGGATGATACGCATATCGATATGTATGAAGAACTATCAAAATATCGCAAAAAAAGAAAAATTCTGACTTATGTTTTCTTTGTTTACTTAATATTTTGGGTTCAATATATAAAATAGATATGATGAAGATAAATATAAATATGAAATACAAAATAACTAACATCACTTGTGTAAAATAATTTTGTTTTTCAACAGATATACAACTTCTTTGAATAAATTATTCTTATTTGTGAAGAAATGTTTTGTTCATTTCAATACAAAAAAAAGAAGATTTTATAACCAATTCAACATATCGTGATACATATCGTATCGTGGCTCAAATATCATGATATGTATCGATGTAGAAAAAGTTGTATTGTCCCAGCCCTAATGATTCCATGAGAAAATCACAATCAGATGACATTTGGTTTAAAATATAAGGTATAGAGATCAACACTCCAAGAGATGTGCTTCAGTGTTATTAACCTTCTGAATTGTAGAATCTGCAGTGTCTCTTCTATCTGATCTGTGCTTAACTGTTCAACGTCACTGTCCCCAGCTTCAAAATCTTCACCCTGAATCAAAATTTAAAGTAAAAACTACAATATAAAGTGTATAGATATTCAGCATTATTTTGTAAAGAATTTTGAAAATATAGATCCCAAGTGAAGGTGAACAAAGAACATGAGTACTACCAGAATAAAGACCAAAGCAAACTAGCCATCACTGTTCAGTTGCCTGACCAGGGCACATTCATTATGTCTATCTTACCTTCCAATATGGATCCTCAGGATCAAAGCTCTCAATGAGTTGAGACACATTCTGCTCGAGTTCCTCTGACTCGCATCTGAACAGCTTGAGTATGCCAGGAACACCATTGAGTTCATAAAGGGTCAGTACCTTCTGCTTGACACTTTTTACTCCATAACTGAAAAACATATCAATATCACTTATGATACAAAAAAATTTCATGTTTTCTGATACCTTGATATACTGCCTCAGTATAGTTCTAGCCAAATTCATACCCATTATGTCAAGGACTTCCACCAATCTGTATGAAAACAGCTGGTTTAACACTCTCCTTTTATTCAAAATCTTGATTTGACCTTTGTACAATAATTTGAGGTTTGATCTTAACAGAAACTCTGCCCAAATGTCTCACTTTTAACCTCTTTGTCTAGAGCCACCTAGTGTCCCTAAATCCTAAATATCTGATTCTTGGAAAAAATACTGACATGCACCTCATACTCTTTAGTAACTTACTGATAAAGTTCACAGAACAACGCAGGGTACTCCTCCACAGTGACTTTGGTCTTATTTACATGTGCTTTCTTCTGGAATAACTGAAATAAACACAACTCATTGTCAAACTCAATGGAAAATTCATCATTCTTCTTTGTTGAGCAGTCATATGGCCTCAAAAACAAGTCTTAGACAATTACAAAATAAGATAAACAATATTTGTGATTCATACAATGTCAACTCCTTTTAAAGGTAAAATATAAAACATCTAGCTTCATATACTGAACTTTTCAAACAATGCGAGTCTGAATACTTAACAATCACTAAAGAGACAGGAAATTTCAAACAGGCAAGCTGATCAGTAATTTGTGAGATAAGGGCAATAACTCTAAGAACTGTAAACAGTTTTATTGGTGCAGTAAGGTTTAAGAGTACTACTTACCATGGAGGTTAAGACATCATCTTCCCAGAAGAAGGAAGAGACATCAGAAGACAGAAGATAGGCCACACCATCCAAGTTAATCAGATGGACCACGACCTCAGAGGTCAACTGGAGCCTGCAGTCAGAAAAATGTCAATCTATATTTACTGATCATTGCTACATGATCGAATTATTACACGGATCACAACTTCCATGTCCGTAAAAAAATTGTCCCTAAACTGACAGTTTTTGTTTGCAATTTATTTGACCCTGGCTTTATACCAAGCCTTGACCACAACTGAAATTCCCCACATTCAGTATCTACAGGTATTAAAATTATAGCTGTTGACAGACAACAGACCATGTGCCTTATTATGCTCCAAATCTACATGAACAAGGCATACAAACTCTTTATCAGTTCTCCCAGTTCTAAACATTTTTACTGAGACAAATTGTAGAATGTTATTGCGGTTACTTACTGTAGAACATAATGTATACTCTGGATCTCTGAGGAGCTCTGTGCAGCCAAATTTTCAAAAAAGGTGGAATCTGAGAATGTGCTCGCTGTTTCAGATTCACTGGAGAAGGGGAAGTCGGCAATCTACAGAATACAGAAAATTAAAACCATGCAGACTTTAACAAAATGTCTCTCACATTGGCCTCACTTGGCCTTTGGAGAACATTTAAAAAGATAAGTTATTTTTGTTTCATTTTTATTCATCCATTATTTCCAACTCTACCTGATTATTAAAACTATGAGAGTACTTTTTGTATTATACAATAAATGTTCTTGCATAGTTCTCTTATTCTATTAACCTTTCAAATACATTATCTACAATGATTAATTATCAAACTTAAGGTGAATGGCAAAGGGGAATAACTTCACTCAGTAGAATACAAATTAATAGAGCCCTGGTCAGGACGAGAACACTTGACTAAATGGTCCAGATGTTCAAAATTCTGGTAAAAATACCTTGCTTATTAAAACTTTTACTCTGTTTGCTTCCAATATGCCCAGGAGCAGAGGAGATTTTCAGAGAAATAATGCATTTTCACTATTCAACACAGCCCTACCCTACACCAGAACCCATGACCTAGGGTCATAAAAATTTACAAATTTGGAAGAGGTACCCTGATCATCATAACTATGCAATTAGTTGAAGATTTCACACATTTTCACTATATAATTAAATAGAGCCCCCCCCCCCCCCCCCCCCCCCCCCCCCCCCCCGAAACAACAGAACCCCTGGGACCACCAGTTTTAAAAATTTTGTAAAAACATACTTGCTCATCATAACCATACACTTGTTTCTTTGCTTTATAACCAGGAGTAGAAAAAAATATTTTGAAAGAAATTATGAATTTTCACTATATAATCAATAGAGTCCCCCCCTTTCACCAGAACCCCTGACCCAGGGGCCATGAAATTCAAAATTTGGAAAGAGGCAGCCAGGCTCATCATAACTATGTACTTAGTATATTTCATACCCAGGAGCAGAGAAGAAGATTTTCCAAAGAAATACATGTAATGCATTTTCACTGTATAATCAATAGAGCCTCACCCTAACACCAGAACCCCTGACCCAGGGGCCATGAAATTCACAATTTTGGAAGAGGCAGCCATGCTCATTATAACTATGTACTTAGTTTATTTCATACCCAGGAGCAGAGAAGAAGATTTTTAAAGATTTAATGCATTTTCACTATATAATCAATAGAGCCCCATCTTAACATCAGAAATCTGACCCTGGGGCCATGAAATTCACAATTTCAGTAGAGGAACTCTTGCTCATCATAACTATGTATACTTACTAGTTAGTTTATTTCATGCTCAGGAGCAGAGAAGACGATTTTCAAAGATTTAATGCCTTTTCATTATATAATCAATAGAGCCCCCCCCTAACACCAGAACACCTGACCCAGGGGCCATGAAATTCACAATTTTGGAAGAGGCAGTCTTGCTCAACATAACTATGTACTTAGTTTATTTAATACCCAGGAGCAGAGAAGAAGATTTTCACTATATGATGTAATAGCTCCACCCTAGCACCACAACCCCTGACCCTGGGGCCATGAATTTCACAATTTTGGTAGAGGGCTCAATCCTTATTACAATCATGCCAACAGTTTGACTGCTTCATGTCCAGGAGTAAAGAAGAAGATTTTTAAAGATTGCATTAATTTTGGTGGTTTTAGCCCCACCCCTCAGGCCCCAGGGGGGCAGGGACCATGAAATTCACAATTTTTGTTCCCCTTCACCCATAGGTGCTATATGCCAAAATTGGTTGAGCGGTTTCAGAGAAGAAGCTAAAAATGTTCAAACTGAGTGACTCAGGTAACCTAAAAATTCAAAGCTGTCAAACTCCATATTTAACATATAATATGATCAATACTGCATTTTGACCATACTGATTTCAATGCTATTTTAAAAAACTAATACTCTGATGCTGATTTTAAGGCTGCCTATCAAAGCTAATGCTCTCATGGCAGGTTTAGTCAAATGAGAACATTTAAAATAGCTAGGCCATCCACCAAAGACAACAAAATATATAGTTTAATAATATATAGTCCAAAATCAAGGCAAAAGGTCAAGGATGAGGTCAACTACAATGGTACTGTGGTTGGTGAAACAATTCATCTGATTTACCTACTAGTATGCATGAAATTTGATGACCAGAAGAGGTCATTCTAATAAACATGTTCACTATTCATTAATTTCAAAGGTCATTGCCATCTCTGAGGGCCATATTTGAAAAGTGAAGAGTTTAAAGATTACATAATAAACAAAATCACCTACAAGAGCCTAATACAAAAGGTTGAATTATCAAAATGTACTTGAATGTATTTATAATATACATGATAAATAATTTTTAAAAATTTACAAATCAATGCAAGTCTGGTGACTTTAACACAAATTTGTAATCATTGTAATAAAATGCAATACTTGAACCATGGGCTTTTAAATCGTATAAATGTACAGTAGGATTTCCTTACCCTCAAAATATTTACATTAATATGTAAGGCCTATGTTTCTACCCATTAAAATACTTTTACTTCCCATCTCGACAATATTTAAATTTCTGTCTTTGAAGTAAATTGAAATGAAAACAATATGTCACCCAAGTACTTTCAAAATCAAAGTATTTGACAAACTCTATCAAGGTGACCTACGTCACGTAGTTAATGAATTTATTTGCCAACAAGATTGTTACCATGAATATAATTACAGATAACCCTTCACCAAACAAAATGATTTTTCGCCTTTGTCAAAGTTTATTTCTCCTTGGTTTTCTTTACACGACAAGAACGCATTAAGATTAATATCAAAATTCAACATGTCACAGTATCCCTTTTTCTATTTACTCTGTCTCACTGAGACACAATTTAAGTACTTTAAAAATGTTTTGTCAAGGACAAGAAAAACAATAGATATAATCCTATTGTCTGTGCACTGCACATTGTGTACCCTTAATTCAAAAGTGACACCAAATATTATGATATCATACTTTTTTTGTAAACCAACCTTGTCAATATTTAAACAGCTCCCACAAACAGGGCTCAATAGTCTACTAATGCAAGATAAAATGACTATATTTTCTAACCAAATCTTTCACTTTGAAAAATGAATCTGGCATCTGTTCAAAAATTTGAACATTTATAGGTAAAGTGGGGAAATTTAACAGTGCGTCTCTGAAAAGGTCTTCCCACTTTTTTTATTTAAAGTGTGCCGCCAATATCTCGATCACACACCCACATATTCTTATTTGGATAGTAAACCTTTCGCTACAACATGTTGTGAATTAAGGAGTAACTTAATTTGACAAAATATACTATAAAAATGTCTGCAGATATATCTGAGGACCCTAACTGGGCAGTCCAGCAGCTGAAAGTAGAATTCCGTTTTAGGAGGAATTCTGCATTGGTAAGTTATTAGTTTAAAACTTGTTTTCTTTCTCCTTCTAAAATTAAGAATTATAAAATGAATTATAAAATGACAAAATCATGCACACTTTCTGCATTTGGTATATGTAAATATAAAATTAACAATCCATGTGAGGTTGAAGGTTAAGCATTTCACACAGAGCTTTTGAACTTTTAACATTTCCTTCAATTTTTCCAAAGTTGAGTAGATATTTAGCCCCCCCCCCCTTTTTTTTTGCAAAGATATATATAATATAGGTATTGAACATTGGGGTGTAGTTCCTAAACATTTTTTTTTTTTTGGCTTGTCAAGTTTTTTTTTCAGGTTTGAATTTTTTTCTCTTCAATCAGCCCCCCCCCCCCTTTCAATTTGCTTCCAACACCTGTGTAAATTATTTTCAACTTAATGCATACTTCATTCCAAACATGTGGCCAAAATTTCACATACTTGGTACCACTTATGGAACTATAAATCAAAGTTCACAAAAATTTCAAAATTATTTATCATCCACTAAAGACAATGAATTAAATCCCTTTTTGCAAAGATTTAAGCTTCAAAAAGTAACATGACTTTCAACATCAAAGACTTAAAAACAATCTGACTTAATAGCATCATTTCATTAGGATAACAGTTCATCATCAATTACATAAAATGACACACCTCAGAATCTTAGATCAGGTAGCAGGTGATTACAGTTACCTACATAGAACATTGCAGGTGAAATAGATTCTGAATGATCACTGTAATGAGGAGATCTATATTGATTTCTTTAAGATGAATTCATACGAAATCCTTCTTCCCAACGTTACAGTGTACACTTCTACCAGGATATGACCTCAGCTTTGTTTTAGATATGCATGAACACTTGATTTGGTGATCAAAATTAATTTTTAATAGATTAACTCCCATTACTATTTCAAAGCACTTCTATGAGTATAGTTTTCTTTAACATACATCTTTGTGTCAGCCTCGCATTAACTTACTTTTGATAATGCATGGATTCCCTAGTTTTTTGAAATATATAAATATTTAAGAATTATTTGTACTCCATGTTTAAAAATATAATATCCTCTTTTTAATGAATGCAATTTAAGCTGGTTGTTTTATGACAATTTGCTTCAAGATAGCCATCATTTTAGTGAGCATGTGTTCAATTAATGCACGGCCTACAAACAATTATAATTCAGAGACACATATAATAAAGAAATAAATAAATAGATAAAGAGACTTTTTTTTATATTAATTAGTAAGTCACAATAACATCTTTTTCATAAAGAATCCGAGGAGAACTGGAGCTTGATTCTTTATGACATATTTTAGAGGTGTATGTGCAGTACAATTTGTTATTTTTACATTGTAATATTATGTACAATTTTCAGACCTAACACTGCAAGAAACTTAAAAATGTTACTAAAAGTTATCTGTACTATCACAAATATTAGTTGCCTATTTGAGTATTGGTACTGTACCGTCTGAGACATTGATTATGAGTCAGTATGCTAAGATACATGTATAATGTTACCTGTAAATACTCTATTCAAATATGTATCAATGCATTGTCTTATGTATCATTTCACAGAGACTTCAAATCTCACTTACTGGTAGTTGTTATTGGAATGTTCAACTCACTAATCTAGTAATAAACATCTTGACTGACAAATCCCTCAATAGCTTAGAGAGATAATTTCAAAGTAAAAAATCATTACACCTTTCTTACACCTTTCTTTACGCCAATCTAGCCATTTCTTATCTTTGCAGAGTACATAAAAAGTAATTCATGATACTCAATCAATGGGAGAACAATTTTTTTTTTATATAATTTTATGATGATAATTTTCATTTATGTCTCTGTGTATTTTAAATGTTAGATAAAAGAAAAGATGGATATCTTCCCAAGTTCAAACCAAAAGATGTGAAAAGGGCATTAACTCATATCACTCTGAAAAGAACTTGGCAGTTAACAAAGGCCACATTTCTTTGGGTGACAGCTAGACAATGGGCTTCTTAAACATTTTAGAATCTTCGATAAAAATGCAAATGTTGAAGTCTGCAGAATAATGTGCATCAGTAGAAGAAATGTGTACTGGCAAAGTCCTCCATTTAAAATCCTCCTCAAAAATGGGGAGCAATGTTGACAATAAAATTTAAATCTCCAGACCAATATATACGTGTAATGACTGTTTAAATTTTATGAAATAACAGCGTATATACCTATAGGCATTGAATACCATGTATGCATTTGGGTCATGACCCCGTAAAATGTCCATGTAAAGAAACTTGCAGGAATTACGTCAATTTCCATGACCCTTATCCGGACTATGTGCAAATCGGATGATAGGTGTAAACTGGTGCCACAGAAGTTTGCTAAGGAGAGGGTGAATGTAAATATTTACAAACACTTACTTAGAGTTCAGCGGAGATTAAGACAATAGAGTTTGAAAACTGTTGCCCGGTTTGTGGTACTTCCAAGGGAACAATCACGGTGTAATCATGTTTACTTGGTAGGTATACCACATATATAACAACAAAAAATAAATAATCAATTATGTAAATATCTCTGCTGGTATTAACAACTGCTGTCATTTTTACAACTAACAAATACTTTCAACATGGTTTGGATGAAAAAGGTAAATTTCTTGGCTACTCACTTTATCATTTATAGACATCATTGACATTCATGTACACAGCTTAATAAACTCACCTGCACATCTCATAAGAAACATTCACATTTTTCATTATGTAGTGAACATATCGGAATGAGATATCTTTACTTACTTTACAGTTCAACCTGAAATTATACACCTGGATTTCTGAAGTCCATTTAGAAATTTTAGATTTATATAGGAAACTAAAAACTTACACAATATTAGGAAGTGGTCCTTAAGTCAGATTGAATTTTTTTTTTTTTTTAGATATTTATTTCTACTAGTACATGGGTCAAAAGAGAGTGCATGGTCTGATAAAATATTTGAACTGGATTACATTGAATTTTGCTGTCAAATGTATAACTGTAAAAAGTTTATATGTCCCTAACACAGAATTTACTACTGGTTAATTTTGATGAACTGTTAATTATGTCATTTGGTTCTCAATTGTGCATTTATTTCAACATTGGTCAGTAGATTCTGATTGTAATATTCCGTAATCTGCACTGCAGGTTTTATCATGCAAATCAACATTTTCCAATATCGCTGCAAGCATCAAGTTGTTTTGGTTCTTAATGGAATGATTCTGTACATAAGAATGGACACATGCACACACTATGAAAATTAATAATAGACCAAGTTAACATGTGGGTTGGCCTTAAGAGGTTAATCAGAAGCTTAGTGGTCCTCCATGATCTTTTATATTTGTCGATGAAATTAATCACCCAGAGTCCATTCATCTGCTAATCCTCTTAACCTTTAGGTAACATGGCCACCAACGATTGATAAAAAATTCCAATATCGAAACTTTCCTTTCCTACATCTTAATGAAATTTTCGTGCAGTGTGATACAAGAATCTCAATAAACCACATATTGTAGGATTACAGAAATTTATGAAACTTAATATTCAGATGTCAAGGCTTTCCTTAATCAGTCTTGTATCGTTAGGACATTAATGAAATTACATTTGACATTTTCTTTGATAAATGACTTACTGGTATATACTCAAGAAAATTCATAACAAAATCTCTATAATCAATGTATTCTAACTACCCGATAAAAATTCCTGTCAATAGTTCTTCAACTTTGTTGCAGATTTAAATATTTATTTCAAACTATCTTTCGTTAGGCCATTTATAAAGAATTATTATATTTATCCAACAGTTACAATCCACTAACAAATTTTCCTTAAAAGTAAATTTACACTTTATAAATCAATACAATGGAAAATTAATTACAGAAAAGTCTAAATCAGATATATACCTCAAATTAAATGAATCCATACTAATATGCTTAATTACATAATACTTAAACCTTCTTTAAAACTTCAAAGAAAATGATACTTTAAAGTATGTTTTGTTTCACATATCCAATTACTAAAGGTCATATACAATAACTTAAATTGGTTTCCAATAATGCATATTACATGTACCTATATGGACATGCACTCATTCAAGATTTTGTTTTCAAATTTTCAGAGCAATTCACAATTGAAAGGCTACAACTTTGAACAAAAGGATAAGATGTATATCCAATATACCTGGGTCACATAAACCACACATATGGTTTTGCTAAACAAGCGAATCCAGGCCCCTATAATTACCTGTACACCCATACAAAAACCCACACAGGTGGGAATTTATTGCCAATCTAATACCTGCAAAACTGAAAAGCACCCAGAAACCCTATAACATTATTGAATAGAATGGATAGATCTCTAAAAGATTCTGCATTTTAATGTTCTCATATACTCCATACACAGATCGATTTATTGAATCTGATTATTGACAATTCCTTTGACGATCTCTCCATGTTTTGTCAACTGGCAGAATATCTATCAAGGGTTATGTGAAAGAATTCCTCTCATTCCATATTGACGCCATCTGCAGGTAGGGTATGAACTAGGAAAACCTCTTTAACTATAATTATTCTGGTTTTAGCAGTGCTGAATATAGAATTAATCTGAAGGGACATAACAAAGTCCTATTGATTTATTGGCGATGTGTTAATATGAATACATTCTGACTTCTACAGTTATTATACACTATGGACTAAGGAGTATAATTAATTTAACCTCTTTTCATTCCATTTCTCATTTTAATGAAATTGAATTCAGAACAATAGACTGTTTCAATACGGTATGCCCCTGCTATGTATCAGAATACATACTGTATTATTCTCTGTAGTTCCGTTCTTACTACTGAACCATATATTCCTCCTAATAAGCACACATGAAGAGTGCTCGATATTAGTAAATAAATATTTCCAACAGGGAATATTTACGTTTTGCAAATTAGTTCAGAAACAAAGTATTTTTTCTTGCTGATTTGTAATTCTATCTGAAGAATTTTCAAGTGATTCTTTTTTCACTCAAAGAATGTGGGGGGATTTTTTTTTTCAGACCGAAAATTGAATTGTGGGACCTTACTTATATATAGGACACTGTTTGGAATCATACTGGTACATGCAATAGTGACCTTGCAATATCTTTCAATGTAAATATTTTATTAGCATCATGTGGGAAAAATTTTAACATGTACATTTAATATTACCGGGTATATTGAATTAAATATTCATGTTTTTCCAGTATGAATTTCCAAAATTAGGAAGTTTTCAAGGATTCTTCATTAATTATCTCACATATATGCACCACTACTGCAAATATTTTTCTTGAATATTTCACATTTCCATGATTAGGCAAATATTTATTCATACAAAGTAATGACAGGACAATTAATCTTTTTTGTCATATGCAAACATCATTTCAACATGCTTTCCATATATAAACATTCAAGTACATCTGCAGATACTTGTTCAAAAAGATGAGTTCTAAAATACAGCTACGGCAATAGATACAAAGCAAAGCAAAATTCAGTTACTAGAAATAGGCAAAATCGTTTACTAGGAACAAAAAAATTAACCTCCATATATTTTTTGAACGAGAGAAGATCGACACATCTAATGCTAGGATTGCTGATTAAGGACAATATAACCATGCAAACATCTAAAACTTAATTAATTCAATTATTTTTCTGCTTCCATGAAACCAGACGAAACTCACTAAATTGATAGCCCTGAAAACTTAAATACAGGTAAACTTCGGTATCTCGACATCGGATATGTCGACAACCTGGGATATGTCGACGTCCGTCCGCGGTCCCGGCAGTATTTACTATATAAATGATTTGCAAAAACTCTGATATGTCGACCTCGGTAATCTCGACAACCCTGGTTATCTCGACGTATATTCACAGTCCCAAGAGCAAAATTTACCTGGTATATGTCGACATCGGCAATTTTCTGCTCCACTGAACCTAACTGTTTGTCAGATAGGGTCGCTCGTCACGCACGGACGGCTCCGGGTATCTCGACGTCGTCAAAAATTCACACCTTTCACACCCATGTTATGACTGCACGCTGCTTAATTAATTCTATAGACTGTGTTTGTAGGTGAATCCAAAGCCCCCTCGGCGTCTTTGAGACGTTAATTGCTTAATGTTCAGTTTGGGTAATATCATTGATAAATCTACACGATTCTGCTTAAATTTACAGGTGTTTATTTATGTCGAAACCTAACATAACTTTTAAAATTGAAAAGATAACTAAATTACAAAGAATAATAAAGAAATTGAATAAATTCAAACTAAAGAATTAAACGATGTTCTAATAATATTTTGTAGTTAAAATGCATTCAACAGGAAATAATCCGATTAACGACACGATTAACCGAATCATCCGTAATCCATGCATCTGTAATATCACTACGTTAGTTTAGATACACAAATCTCTTAAAAAATTAATATTAATGCACATTCTTCCTGAATGAAATAAGAAGAAAAAAAAATAATTACGCATTTAATATGTTTTCGTATCTCGGATGTCGACTTTATCATGTTTATACGGTTCAGTTCGAAGTTTATAGAGCGCATTTCGTATCCTGTTCGGACAAAAAAGCAAGTAGCACGCGAATGCTGGATGGAAAACTACAAAAATTTAGAACGATTTCGATAAAGAGAAAGAACAGGCTTTATAAATAAGATTTTTAAAAATAACTTCTTATTTTTTTTTAATAAAAATAGAGGGATTGCTGAAATAAGTTGACCTTCTATATTGAAGTCATGTACGTATAATAAGCTTATACACATGTATGTGTTTGGTTATGCAGTGAAATCTTGGACGTCAAGTCTCAACTCTGATATCTCGACACCTCGGATATCTCGACATTTTCCGATGGTCCCGTCGATGTCGAGATAACGAAGTTTACCTGTACACCTTTTCTCTAATAATGGATAAGATTAATTAAGTTAATGGACAGAAGACAAAGTTAGATACCGAAACATTGATCTTTTATACCAACCTGAGATCCATAGCTCGGGTGAGCTATTAAATTATGGAACATTACCTAGGACTGATCATGATACAGATTTAGTGGCATCACCCAATGTCTATAAAGGGCCCTTATCTTACCCTGTCATAGCCATCCAGAATTGATTCTAAATCTAATATATACACTAAGCTGATTGATCAAATAGGAATAGTTTTCCTGCCATACCTTTTGATTGAATGTGAAAATCAATGACAGTGTTTACTATAACTTACTTGCTTAGGCAACATTAGGTGGAAGGTGTAAAAATAACTGACTGAAGCTGTATCACATTTTAAAAAAAACTGTTCTTCTTCTTCAGTTGTTTCTTTACTTATTTGCATTTACATTTACAAAGCACAACAGTGAACATTCAAGTGAAAGATACCTGCTGCCTTGAAAAAAAGATAAATTCTGTTTGTCAAAAATCATACAGAAAAAAATCATCAATGAAGGCTTACATTCAACTGTACTTAAGGATCAACAAAAATTGATCTCTCTTAATTGTTAGCTTTTAAAAGACTGTTTATTTTGGAGTTTAAGGTCTGATCAACTTTTGAAGACCTTCACGGTTTGCAAATATCCAGTTTAATTTTTTTCTTTTCAAGGTTCAAGTAGTAGAGTTACAATGCTAACATAATTCAAGGCCACCATTACAATTTGTTTACCTGTTAAATCCAAAAAAAAAAAAAAAGTGATTGGGCATCGATTATTCAGTGACAATGAACTTCAATATACCCGTCATTAGTGCTCTGCATAGAGTCGAGAAAATTACGGTACATCCTGAGAAATGCCAAATGGAAAACTGTTTCTAATTCTGTCCACATTATGCCTTCCAGTCTTGCTTTGTGATTGACATTATAGATTCTGATTGGGTGAACTTCATTCCTGCGGACAGATCTGGGCTCAAAGGAATATATTTAATACATTTTCATTAAATTTCTTCTACGCAGGGCAATATTGAATATTTTTTTTTTCTATAAAAGAAATGGATTAAAAACCATTAGCTGCAAATTGTGTTTGAGGATGCATAGTGCATTTCATTACATTGATTCATGTACTATTCTGTGATGATGGAGGAATTTCTTTGTCAAGATTAAAGATACTTTTATTTGTCTCTATCTAAATTCAAAATTTGTGAAACATGGAGTTTGCTGGGAAATTTGCCCGTTTATGGGCTGAAAAAGTCAAATCAGTAAGTCATACATTTCCTTGATGTTTATGTGCACTGTACTAAATGCATTGCAAATGATCAAAGTAGAAGTCAATTGCTTTTAAAAAAAAATGTTTGCAACCTTGCAGCCATCTAGAAAGATTTGTAATGATTTGACTATATAGTTTTGAGTGATCTGCATTACTGAAATGACATTTTAAATGTAACACAAAAAGCTGAACAACTCTAATTTATACAAGGTCTTACATGAAATTGATATATTTAAAAGAGGATAACTCTTCATAATCAACAGACTTCACACAGCTAGGATATATTCAATAAATGCATTGTCTTGATGTAGATTTGTGTGTTATATGATGGTAGTAATTCTAATCACAAGAAGTTACATGTTTTATTTTTTTCATGAAGCTACTTGTGCTTTTAAACTTACAACTGGTTACACAATAGGATTAACACGTTACACTATATAAAGAATATCTTCAGACAGCTGCCTTGAGCCATGTTCAAAGTCTGTGTAGTATTCCAACTCCCTCTCAGTGTCAGTATTAAAAATAATGAAACAAAAATCTGTAAAAGGAATAATGAGAGTCCTATTTAATAAAAAGGTAAGATAATGAATGTTACCTTCAGTCATTTATCTATTCTATTTTTTATTAACATCTATGTAATTTATTTCATTCAGCATTCTGGTACACCTTCCCTCTTGCAATGTGTAATTAATATGTCTACACCCACAATCTTGCGGATAATCTTCATAATTTGACTCATTATCACATCCAAATGTCACTGTAGTACCTTACCATGTCATTTTCATTATATGCTATTTATAATCAATAAAAATACCGGAAATATAGCTAAAACTGCCAATAATGATGTGCTATTTCCTACCATTTTCACATTGACCATTATCATATAATTGACTCTAAACTTCAATTTACAAGATCCAACGTTTCTCTGTATCTCACACCCGAACCTAATTTGTTCTCTGTATATTTCCAGAGAGGTGCCAGTATGGAGACGGAACAGTCAGAGCTGGTGATTCCACGACAACTTCTCTGCTGTAAGCTCTGTGATGAAGAATTCACGGAACCCTGTTATCTTCCGTGTCTGCACACATTCTGTCAGAACTGTATAGACAAGCACCGACTTAACAGCACAGACAATGACGGATACTTCCCATGCCCGACGTGCATGACAGAGGTCAGCCCAGAGGAGGAGGATGGGGCCACGGCTCTTCCGATAAACATTCTGGCTCGACGACTCTCTGTCCCCGTCATCGATCCTATCAAAAGAGAGACTCTATGTTTTTATTGCAAGAATGCAGGAAACTTTGTGGAAGGTAAAACTCACTGTACAGACTGCGATGAATTTCTTTGCAAGTTGTGTGCTGATTCACATACCAGCCAAGAGGAGTTTTCTGACCACCAGCTACAAAGTGAAGAAGATTACAATGCAGACTTGGAGAAGTCTTCCTCCACAACTGTTCAAGGACAAGTTATTCCCGTGTGTTGTGATGCCTACGATCCTCTAGATATCGGTGCCATGTTCTGTGTAGGCTGTGACATTGCAGTGTGTGCTGATTGTCATGTGAACAAACATGGTGAACACAGATGTGCTGAACTTACTGCCATAGCTCAACACTTTGAAAGGAAAATTAAAGAACCTCTCAAAGAACTTGACAATGACTCTGAGGAAATAAATGCATTTCTAGCTGACTTAGATGTTAAAGAGCAGACAATACTTGAACAGAAAGATGCTCTGAAACAACATGTTCAAGACAGAACAAAACAGCTTTGCAGTCTCATTAAAGATTACGAAAAACTTCTTCTGGATGATATTGAGAGGAGATTTGATGACCAGATCGAGGATATCAAGGCAAGAAGACTAGACCTTGAAATGCATTTAGAAGCCATCAAAGGGGTGAAAGATTTCACTGAAAACCTGCTCACTTACGGCTCCTACGAGGAGAAAGTGTGCCTCAGAAAAAAGGTTGGGTACAGAATTCGGGAACTGTGTGAGGAGTCTCTTGGCACAGATCCAATTGAGGTCCATTCTGTGAAACTCATGGAACCCAATGTAACTGGTGATACAATCTGTGATATGTTTGGCACAATTGAGACAGAAAATCAGTCTGCTAACAAAGAAAGTGAGCACATCCAAGAAAGCCTTCCTTCCAGTGAGCACTTCCAGAGGTATCACAGCTTTGGGGATTCTGGACACGGAAGCGATTCTATGGATCAGGTAGAAAATGAGCCAGAACTTGTAGAGATCTTTGAGAAAGGTGAACTCCAAAGACAAGACAGCAAACAGGAGAGTTCAGACACTGACATGCTGAGCTCCAGCAACTCTAGTGACAAAATGAAGAATGTCAAGTTCAGAGAACAAGTCGACCGAAATGAATTTGACATTGAAAACATTTTCCACTTGGAGAATCCAAAACGAGAAGTTAACCTTCCTGCTCCTATTCAGAAAGAATGCATTAAAGGCATTGGAATAAATGAAAAGGGGGACATCATTGTAGGCACAAGCACCACAGTCCATGTACTAGAAAAAAGAGGGATCGTTAGAGGGCAAATCCCACTGGAAAATGGTTGGAACATTCATTCAGTGTCTAGTGATGGCAAAGTGTCTATGACAGTGCCTAGAGGTGATAACAGATTCAAAGTGAGGGTCTTGAAAAACGACGGCACAGGGCATATCTTGTCAGATTTCCATGTGGAAAGTTTTGGGCTAAATTTTGTTACTGCTGACCAGTCTGGAACACTCATCATAACCTCAAACCGCTATGCTCAGATTCACAAAAGTCACGGCAAAGCAGCAAAGTCAGGTGGAAACATCGCCTTCTACGGATCTGATGGACATCTGATTCGCCGAATTACAAATGACAATTTCCCGGCTAACTTCTTGGAGAAACCCCAAATGGTGGTAATGGACCAGAAACGCAACAGAACATATGTAGCAGACCCCGGCAGCCACAGGGTCGTAGCTCTTAACGCCAATGGGGAGCTGGTCTTTGAGTATGGAAACAAAGAAGGTGAGGAGGAAATATACCAAGGTCCAGATCTCATCTCTATTGACAAATACGGAAACCTAATTGTTACTGACAAAAGAGAGGGCCGCATTGATATTTTGAGTACCAAAGGAAACCTGAAAAAGTCGTTTTTCACTGATGACATTCCTCGCTTTGTTGGTGCCACACCTGACAAACTTTTGGTTACAGCCATGCCAGATGGAACCATGAAGTTCTATGAATACCTTACCTAACTTTATCTTATGGAAAAGGCAAACACTTTTTGTTTTGTTAAGATTCAAGTGTGCAGCTAGATACTGAATTTTTGTTATGCTTTTTCATTGCTAGATAAAACCCTCCTCTTGCGGACAAGGCATTATAATCAGTGAATTCTTATCAATCTATGGATGCCATGGACAGTGATACTATTTACTTGTTTGATAGGATCACTTTCAGTCCTGGAGAAGTTATTTCTGAACCTTTAATATATCATGAATATCTTATTGAGTTGTGTGTTAAAATGGGTTTTAACATGCTTACAATGTTTACTTTAGGCATTACACTTATAAATATGCTATTCATATACAAAACCTCAGCTAAACACTTCAAATTAGAAGTACATGTATTCCACATATATTCAAAACAAGAACAGAAAGCTTCAAATAGTACCCCATTGTCTTTCTAGTTCTAATTAGAATACAGCACTACTCAATTTTTACCTTCACCTAACTCATTCCATGCTTTAAGCATGCAATTCTCATGATAAAATATTGCTGTTTGTTTTATCCTATTTCTGTTTATAAATTATTGATGATCAATTGATCCCCTGTATTCTATGTTATTTTGCTCCCCATTATGACATACAACTCCTCTCTGGTATCAAATTCATTTTAAATTTTTGATTTTTTTTAAAGGCTTCAGCTCTTGGCAACTTTCCAAGGACAAAACTTCCAATTTAAGACTCTTATAGTTTACAAAAAAGAAAACACTGTTAATGGAAAATTATCTTCTGTAAAATAGAAACAATTTAACAGACCCCAAATGCAAAGAATTTTGAATTTTACCCCTTAAAGGCATTTACCCAATCTATTCACAAAAACTAAAACTCAATTTTTTAAAAAACACAAACCTTAATGGTCAAATTTCTTTGATTTTTGCCAACTGCTTTTAGTCTGTGAGTCAGCATGTGTATTATTTCAACCTACATGTTTGTCAGTGTTGATAGTCAGAACAGCACAGGCCTTACTGATATATCAGTGTTGATAGAACAGCACAGGTCTTACTGATATATCAGTGCTGATAGTCAGAACAGCACAGGTCTTACTGATATATCATGATATTATTTGCATTTAAATGACAAAGCTAGATACTAACAGTAGTGCTTCTGTGAAACTCATGAAAGATTGGTCCCCTTTTTATGTGATATTTGTTTTTATCTTGTAATAGTTATTTTCAGAATTGTTTTCAATAAAATATTTACAAAGAATAGTTTGAAATTTATGCATCACAATAATAATTTGCAATCAATTTCATAAACTTCATTGTTCAAATTTAAATTATTAGTCAGGATAGAGATAATTAAAAATGCATGAACCTCTGAATTAATCATAATAACTATGACTGTAACATTGGTTCTCCTACTTCAGAGCCATGACATTTAAACAGTTTTGTAAACCCATTTAACTTATATTAACTGATATGAAAAGGGAAACAACTCTTATACAGCCTAGTGCAATATACAGAAAAGAGAGTATAGAATCAACTGTAATGCAATACAAACATACATAATCAGAGATTAAGAGCTCACCTCAACAAATGTCGTCTTTAAGCAAGTCAAAGTCTCACACTAAACTAATAATCTAGTAGTGTGCATCCCTTGATGCAACATTTAAGCAATTTTGGTCTGATAGGGCTTGCAGTTACTTGGGAATGGACTTATCTAAAAACTATAAGCTAGTCACTCATCCAGAAAATGTATGTCAAATCCAGCATCTGAAGCAAGTTTGAGAGTGTTCATCCCTTGGTGCATCATCCATACAAGTTTGGTTCAGATAGGCCTTATAGTTTCTTGGTAATGGGACCTTCTCCAAAAACTTTAACCTGGTCACTCATCTAGAAAAAGTAGGTCAGATCCAGCATCTGAAGCAAGCCCAGTGTTTCCGAAAACCATCGGTCCTACCGGCAAAACTGATAGAAAATTGAAATGTCCGATGCAATTCGCTCTATCACCGGTCTGCTTGACCGGTGGCTTGTCTTGAGATGCAGTTAGATTATTCTAATTAATTGTACTCGGATCTATTGCGATGTCTCCAGGGGTGTGCAATTAGCATCGCTCGACACCTGGGGCTACCATTTTTTGGGGTTGGGCTAGTAGTTTTCTGCAAGGAGATAGCCCCTTGGGCTAGTAAAAGTAAAAACTACCAATGTGATACACGAAAAGCACTACTGGTATTTTCACTCATTCTTTGCTATTAAATTCCCAATAAAAGAAAAAATTTCAGGCAGCGTGCTCCTATTGTTCATAAATCTCCATAATCTTATCCATTTTGCAATACTAGCTAACTTATTTACTTCCAAAAACAATTGTTTTTTTCTAATCTGAATTTCCTCCTTTCCTCTGTTTATGGTAAACACATGAAGATATCTCGTTAAATTATTTACGATCACTCAATGAACTGAAAAACGAGTCTTATGTGATTTACATAAAATATAGCTCCAATGTATTTAATGATTAAAGATGAAAAAATAAAGGATTTTCGCTTCAGTTTAGATTAGTGCAATGCCCAGAAAAAGGGAAGATAATTTATTTGAATTCATTTTTCTATCATAATTATTAATTTATATTTGATTCAATTTTACAAGTGAGAAATAAACTTTTAATTTTAAAAAGAATAACCTGGTCTTCAGACCCTGAATTTTTCAACAATAAACTATATTTTTTCATATTTGTTGTTACCCCCCCCCCCCCCCAACTTAGGCTAGCAACTTTTTACTTGGGGCTAGCGAATTTATTGCTGCCACTAGCCCTTGGGCTAGTACTTCAACTTTTTATTGCATACATGTGGTCTCACAATCGGTGTTGTAATGATCTGCAGAAAGATTTACAGACTCAATTTGAGTACTATAAACCAATGCCATTTTCTTTTGAATTACATCATGAAATATACTAAAATTTATTCGGACTGATAGAATTTGCTTCGAACTGGTAGAACACATTAAGTCATCAGTCCGAATGACTGATAGAAATATTTGGTTTTCGGAAACTCTGCAAGTCTGGCAGTGTGCATTCTTAGATGTACATGTATCATCATTGCAAGTTTTGTCAAAAAAACTTTAACCTGATCCAAAAACATTAAACTGGTCATTCTTTAGCTGAAATTGAAGCATCTGAAACCTTGACTGGTACAATGAAACACGGTAGAAGCATCCATGCATCTCTGATTAATTCAGGGCATAGAAGTACTTGAAAAGAAATCTGCTCCAAAAACTAAAAGCTAAAAACCACTAAGAAAATAGTACTGTGTAAGCAGAAATGTTAGCAAGGATTCAATTTTGGCATTTTTAGCAAGGGTGTTGTGATCACTAAAATTTATAATATTGCTAATAATTTATTTCACATAAGAGGTTACGGTTTTCTTTCTATGCACCATAAAATCGCATCAGTTACTTCTCGCTAAAATAAAATACTGATTTTTAAGGACAAATTGCTAAATTTTCATCTCGCTAAAAATTCCACTTATACAGTATTTGAGCTATCTCACTATAATTTATTTAGAGACAAATTTGAGGGGAAATTATGATTGACCACAACAGAACTACAAAGAAAGAACAGCCAGATCATTGTTGTGAACAGACAAACTGAGATTGATTCCTAGTCCAAGATTTGATTTAAAATTAAGCCATCAATCATAAAAATGTCCTACTTAAATTCTAAACTATTTCACTACCTGACTTACCACTTTAGGGTCCTCAGAATAGACTAGGTCAGGGTTATCGATGACAAAGCAGGCATGGCCCTGCTGTATCAGAACGTCATTAATATGAATGTCCTCTTTTCCTGAAGTGTCGCTACAGCAGAGAGACATCACACGATTCTAAACAAATAAATATAATAAAAACTAGACTCTTGTTGCCATGGCAACAAAAAAGTCTTCCGTTCTTCTAAATCTGTAAGAATTTGCTTTTTTTCTGTGTAAAAAACATACATATCATATTTACTGTGAAAGAAAAAAATAACTGGAAAAAAGTCCTTTCAGTACTTAAGGTACTTCGATTTTCATTATCAATCTTGTATAATACATTTGGCACCTATAAGAGATAAACGTATATCATTAGCAATTTAAAAAAAAATTGTTTGCAATCATTTCTAAGACAAACAAACAGACGAACGAACACCGTACTATCATAAACTTCATTGTGTGTATATTTTGGCATAATTGTGATGGTGTTATAAAAAAGTTAGTATCACACTAAACGTAAAGTCACTGAGTTTTGTAAAGTTATAATATCAAGATTTGACAGCATACCTATAAGACAGATTATTCAATTACAGTAATTCTTCAGCAATCGATTGATTGATTGATTGATTATACGTATGTTGTTTAACGTCCCTCTCCAGAATTTTTCACTCACATGGAGACGCCACCACTCGCTGGTGGAGACTGCAAATTTTTGTCCTATACTTTGGCACTTATCGCAATTGAGCAGTGGGGAATCTTTTTTATGCCAGCACCTTCTGCGACAAGGGACCTCGATTTATACGATCTCATCCAAAGGACCGGTCTCCACGTCCCACAATCGAAGTTCATAATACCGAGATATTTTATTTTTTATTTTATTCTATTTTTTCACAAGTTTGTTGCATCAGATTTACTTAAAGATCATACTTCAAGATCATTTCGAACTCAGGCTACTTAATTGCAGTGCATACAGCGTCAAGGGATTTTGATTGACAGGTCAACACACGTGCACTTCGTGTGATACTTTTTAAGCTGAAAAATATACAGGATGTGACCATGACTGACTATGAAATCAGAAAACATTTAATAAAGAATGGGTGTGACCGATATAGAACTAATTTTTGGTCTATGTAAATGGATAGGAGGATCGGGATTAAGAGGGAATCTCTCTCTCCCTCTCTCTCTTTCTCTCTCTCTCAGACGTAAATTGAACATTTCATAATGACAAATCTACCATTATAGAATATGAAATTCTGTATACATGTAAATGGTAATTATATTCACATGTTCCAGATTTAAATCTAAAACGAATATATAATTCAAATGCCTAGCTGCACGAACGTCTCCAAATAATCAAGACGGGGGAGGGGGGGGGGGAGGCTTCAAAGGAATTAGATAGTTTTATGTTTTATGAATTATAAGGAAAAGTACGGACGTCAGTTGCATATACATAATTATATAAAATTGTGTTCATTCAGGTATACTTATCCCACATATCAAGAGACCTGTGCAATTTTTTTTATCATGGTTTTTTTTTTTTGTTTTTTTTTCAAAAGAAACATATAGCGTACCATTATTTCACACAGAATCGCGTTTTCACATATTTTTTTTAACTCTTTGAGTATTTCACAAGAATCCAAGAATCGTCTTTTCAAATCTTTTATAATTCCTTGGGTATATAGAGTATAGATCATGTGTCATAAATAATTTAACTTTTTATCAAATATACATGTAATAACCAAATCTAATCTATAGATTGATTTTCTTTCTTTTAAGTGGCAGATATCAATTTATTTATAAAGGCTTTAAAACAGTACTGTATTACAATTTTCTATCGCTCAATTCCTTTTTGAGTGTATGTAATATTTTTTAATATCGAAAATAAAACTCGGAAATCGGGATAATTTCGCATTCAAATCATAGAGAATAATTAATCGTCTACATTATAGAAGGCTTATAACTATCGTATTCTGAACTTACTATACGAGATGGATAAAATTGCATGCCTGTCCATCACTGTAAATGTATATTCAGTGCTTATAATATATTGACTTGAGTTAGGTACCTAGCATATATAATTTTTTTTTTAGATATATTCATGTGTAAATCAATTAACTGTCAATACAGACTTACACTACACTGGCAACTTTAAACTATACATGTACTGGAAGCGGTAACCAACGTACCCTTACATTTAGAAGAGTGCATATGGAACGTCTAAATATTGTATATGTCTCTGACGTCATCGATACTATTTCCGCCTTTATCTCGAAAGTTCTATTCTCACTTACAAGTCAGAGTTATCTTTCTTTGCCCATTGTATACACACTAGGTAAATGGGGAAAATAACGGTACCAAAAATCTAGAAAATGCGCAATCCAATTTTAAAACAAATTATATATTTAGTATTTGTAGAATAACCTCTGTTATACATAATAATATCTTGAAAAAATATTAAAAAACAAAAAAGTTGAAAATTGACCAAACACAAGTTCACTTCCTGTTCGGACAGGAAGTACCGGAAACACACGAAAACAACTTCGAAACAAAGAGAATGTCATGATTTAATATTCCTGTAAATTTCACATCTTTACCTCAAACCGCTTTTGAGAAAAACACCGGACAAAAGTCCATTTAAAAATTGGAAATTCAGCCGTAACTTCGGACCGGAAGTGAATTTTTCAAAAAACGGAATTTTATATAAACTTCATATATCAGCCTACTATCATGTGAAAAATTGTGAAAATCTATCCAACCATCTCTGAGTAATCGAGCTCACAAAATTTGGGAGGAATAATAATAATAATAATAAAAAGAAACAATACAAACACTATAAGTCTTCCGTTGTGAACGGAAGACTTAATTCCTGTCAATGACCTTGAAATTCACCATTCAAGATTTTGTCTGGTGTTGTGGTCATGAAAGTAATGCTTTGGGTAACAGATTACAAACTTACAGATTGACTGCACAATAAAATTGACTTTCCAAAATAATACATGGTAAAAAAAAAATCTTTGGCTTCTTTAAGGCACTAATACAGAGAGTAAACTTCACAAATCATATTCATTAAAAATTTCTAATACCAGTACTGTTAAGACAAAAAAAAAATAATTCTTAGTTTCTCGGCCAAAAATTTCGAAATTCAATGCGGCAGACATGCCTTTGTTTGTTTGTTGTTTTTTTTTTTTTTTTGGAAGCAGGTGTTTCTTTTTTCTAGTCAGTCAATAAAATAATATCAACTGATTCTTACCTTTTTTGTTCTCCTATTTTTATTATAATAAGTACTCAACTCCAAATAATGTTATTCCAAACATTTTTTTTTAACAAGTTAATTCATAAAGTACCCTTTTCAAGAAAAGTATAGAGTATCTATAAGCATATATGAAAAGGGTCATAACTCAATCTTCTTTTTCAAGTGTGAAAATTAGAAAATCGAGTTATTTCCCTTATCAATTATCAATGTCACAGTGTTTGACCTGACGGGGCGGTGCCTGAGAAACTTTCAATTATTAAATATTATTTGGACTAACCATTATTTACAGAAATTTATTCACAATATATCATGTTAAAATCCCTCCCTAACTAGTAATTTTCAAGACTACGGAAACACTCTATATTAATACACATTTAAATCTGTATGTATATATATCACATTAAGAAATATTCTCCAGTAAATGAAGATAGTGAAACTCACTAATATTTCTCAAATGGGAATAAAAGTTGGTTTACAATTTATTCTACCCTAATCACTAATAGTAATAGTAAGATTGTAAGAAAGGCTCATATTCCTAAAACAGACTTTATAATTACAAATGATGAATGTTTTCCTATATCCTGACCTTTTCTGATGTTGCTATGGCTACCAGAGGTCGACAACTGACCAGCCTCAGCATGCAGGACTGAGATTCCACACTCCACTCCTGTAAATCAAGTGATTCATACAACACTTAAGAATTGATGAGAATAGTTCAATACATGGAAAAATTACAAGCTGTATGCAACCTGTTTTTCCAATGGTATATCAAAATGAAGAAGTTCCTGCCTCAAGACCTACTAGTATACTGAACTATACATACATGCAAATGTACATTCCATATGTCAAAATTTTTTATTATCAAACCTGCAATTTTTGATAGTAAACCTTTCATTCAGACAATTCAAATAAAAATTTCATTTTTTATCAGATAAAATAAATTTAAAAGTTTCAACCCAATGCTTTTAATGCTACCACTTCCAAATCTTACTGAAATATACATGTACAGTTACAACAATGTACCTACCTCCCCTACTGGTTGAATGTTTGAAAGTCTCCCCAAGATACCTTGTGCTGGCAGTTTCAAAAACTTTGATCTGAAATCCATATCAAATTCATCAAACTTTTTATATATTTTTTTTAAACTAAAGGGTATTACAAATGTAACATTTTCAAATCTCAGTACTTGGAAGTCAATTTTAAAAGAATTGGTTGACAAACCTTAAGAAGCGGATATTATTGCGATGAACATCACAGGTATTCCCATAATCCACAAAGTACACCTACAATACCAGGGATAAATCATAATAAAGTTTTTTTTGGTCATATTGTTCCTTCCTTAATTTTTTGTTTACAACTATTAATTTTAACATAAACAGAACCAGCAATTCTTAATGTTTGATACTCTACATATGTACGATTTCTAAAACGAGATAAATTATTAACAAACAAGTTGATGAAACAAGAATATCAGCAGTCTCGTTTAAAGTCATCATTTTGTAAGTTCTATGGTTGATACAATGACCTTGTCAGCAAATACAATTTATCATTGAGTCAAATGCTTACTGACATGAGTCAAATGCTGACTGACATTTTTCATACTAATTGTTAGGCCATTATTTACACAATGAATTGTCAACAGATTTTTCCGTTATTTCCCAATCATGAAAAGGAGCACACGGCGGGTGTGACTGGTCGGCAGGGGTTGCTCACTCCTCCATGGCACCTGATTCTACTTCTGATGTTTTGGAGGTCCGTGTTTGCTCTGCTCCTATTTTATAATGTTTAATGGACTTTTGAGCTTGAATACTGTTCGTTATCTCCATATATTTCATTGTATGTAAGAGACTAATATGTCAGGAAAACAGGATTTTGATAATGAACAATATGTTTTGAGAGGATTGCAGAAAATACTGTAAAAGTATTACATTTAGCTGTGTATTGTTTTAACTGCCTTTGGCAGAAAGCAATTTCCACTAATTCAAGTAAATTGCTATATGCCTCTAAGAACACTTAGAAATGCGCTAAATCAAATGTACGCTAACTTGTTCAAACACCAATTTCTGCCAAATATCATACATGCTAAATATAATATACAGTAGCCCGATGCCTGAGGCTAGTCATTTTAAGACTCGGGCTAGCTAATTTAAATGTATCGTTAGTCCGTTGGACTAGCAGAACAGAAAAAAAAAATTCTCGTTGGTTACTTTGGCTTTTCTATGTAGATTGAATTCTTTTGACTAACAACTAATTTAATTTGTTTCTGTCACCAAAGCATTTGAAACTTTAATTTGTGATGTTTTCATTTTGCATAAAAAATAGTTGGGCTAGTTAGTTTGAGGTTTGGGCTAGTAATTTTTTACTGATCAGTAGCCCCTGGGCTAGTGGGTTTTCCAGGAAAATTTCAACCCCTGATTTACAGTAATCTTACAGTATACAGTTTCTTGATATAAAAATAGCAAAAACAGCTACATGTACATGTACAATATCAACGTTTCCATAAAATTTTGCTGGAGCCCATGGCTGGCAAATGTTTTTAAGAACTTGGAGAATAAAAAATATTTTGCTGGAATCCACTAAATCCATATTGAGCAAATTTTCCTATTACAATAAACAAAGCAATACTTTTACGATATAAACCATCTGCCCCACCTCTACATAGTTTCCTGGACACATGCCCGTTATTACACAGCGGTGCCAGTTATCATCCTCTGGGAACACGGCAGCCACAATAAGCCCCACTGCTACCATTTCACTGGGAATAAGGTACATCATGCCAGCTTCTCCAGAATAGGATTCCCTGTATATAAACAATAATTTCATCATACAAATTTCCTATAAATCTATAATACAAATTCCCTATGAATCTATAAATAAGGAAATGGACAATACAAAACAGTATATAACTTGGCATTTCACTGACTCTAACTGGTTCATCAGCTTTTCTAGGGCTAGTGAGGTCTTGGGTCCTCGGAGCTGAAACCAGAACTGTCCTGGTGATGCGACATTGGAGACGTAAATCTCTATCCATGTGTTACAGGAAGGAAGGTCTATCTGGGTGTAACTACAGCCAGGTCCAATAGCATCTGAAGGGACATTACTGTCTAAGGGCACATGTACTTCTGGTGCAACAGAGGTCTACAAAGACATACAAAAATAACTTAAACTTTTAATGGTAAGCTCTTATAAGACTACTAACACTGGAAGCAGTCACTAGAGAGACATGAAACAAAATCATTTTAATAACTCTATATCCAAACAAACAAAATGGTTCTGTATCAACAAATCTTCAGCCATGAATGTCAATATGTACCATGGATATACAAAAGTAAGAATACAGTATTTAACATGGGCATGATGTGGGCCAACTATGTTAGGTCAATTATGGTTTAAGCTGTATAACAGCTAACTTAAACTAGCAAATGATGCACAGAGATAAAGACAGATAGACAAAAGAAGTCAATGAGTCAACTGCTCTATTGTGGACACTTTTAATAACTTACTAAAATAGCAGGTGGTTGATTTCTAGCCCCTTTAGGTAAAAGAAGATCTGTCCTGGGAGGAGACTGGTCATCAACAGCATACAAATAAATGGAATCTGTATAAAATAATGCACAGATTGACAGTCCCATGTTTACCAATATCATCAAACTTTAATCTTTCCAAAAATAAATAAGCCCTAATTTTGATGCACATTGAGATACATGCAATTTGCAAGCATGCTGGTACAAGGACGCTTGTTATGATACTATTTTTGGTCATATAAAATTGTGTTATGATAGTAGCTGACAATCAAAAAATCGTCTCTGAAGGCAACATGTCGGCGATAATCGATAGAAAATTTTAAAATCCATAGTCGCTAATTTTTTTTCAAAATATATTTTTTAACAGAATGGTTTATCTTTAAACATTATCAATGGACTTCCCTCTATTTTTCTTGCGAATGGCGGACAAATTGTCCCACTTCGCATAAATTGAAGTTGGTCTCACAGATTTGTATTGAAATGTCATTTTCATTTCAGAGCAAATCTGAATATTTTATAGTTATTTTATTCTTTAAATTAAACTATTGATCATATAATCGATTGTATGCTACCAATTCAATTTGATAATTGATAGTAAATTTGGTCCGATTTTGCACACTACCTTGTTTTTATTTTTTTTTTTTATCCCATTCATCTGTTATTGATGTTTGTCCTCATGTTCATACATTTTGTTTTCATATACAGTAAACTTCTTTTATAACGTACTCGGTTATAAAGTATCTCCAGATGTAAAGTAGCCATTCCGAAGTCCCGGCAAAGTGTCTACATATTTCATTGGAAAAAACACCGCTTACAACGTATTTGTATTTATCCCATGTTTACCCCTTTATCCCGTGGATATGACTCATTGGATAATTTTTTCATAATCCACAGTTGTGACGTCACAATGGTTTTTGCGTTAGCGCGATGAAGTGAAATAAAGTGGAGTCCTATATAAAACAGTGTAAAACATTGGTTGTGAAGTATTAAACATGGGATAAAAAGAATCTCCCATGATTTGTAGTTGGATATGACTTTTATCCAACTCGTTGTGTGTTTTTATCCCCTCGCCAAGGCTCGGGGATAAAAAACACACAACTGGTTGGATAAAAATCATATCCAACTACAAATCATGGGAGATCCTATATATATAATATAATATCGCTTATAAAGTATTAGAAAGTTGTTCCCATTTAAATAATTACACCTATTATAACGTATTCTGACACCTGGTTTCACACCTTTTCCATGCGGATTAGTCACGGTTTGTTGACTTCATAGCTTCTCCAAAATGGGTGTTTTTCTAACAAGGTTTCTTTGTTGTTTTATGTAGATGTATTTATAATAAATTGTTTAAATAAAGTTCATCTTTGAGTTAGTAAAATTAATTTAAAATAGTGTAACGGGATGGCACTCAATCACTGGGGTGTATTAACTGATTAACGGTACTTTGAACACCCAGAAATTTACTAACTTTAAACCAATTTATTTTTAAATTAAATGATGGACTCCAGTAAATAATTAAAATAAGATTTAAATAGCTTGAGATGATGGTTTATTCTGGCTTAATCTCAATTAACAAATTAAATAAAATTTAATCAATGATAAAAATTCAATTAAGAAAAATACAATAAAAAAAAAATAATGGCTGCAGTCGTCTTAACCCCAAATTCCCAAAAATATTAAATTTCCCTAAGACATATTAATTAATATTGTGAAACGGCTCTAATAAATAAATAGGCCTAGCTAAATTTCTTCAAATTACTGAGTTACTAATAGAAATAAAGAAAAATTCCCCAAAAGTTCTTAAAATTTCACCTACATCTTATCCTAAAAGCCCAAAAATCTGGAGTCCCCGTTGTACAACGGGTGCTCACTTATATACCCTCGGGGAACGGTATCCGTTCCAAAACAACACGGAATCCGTTGGAAAGCAACGGAATCCGATAGAAAAATACAACGGAAAATAGTTCCCATCTATAAAAAATTACTTTAACAAGTTTAAAATACGAATAAAATATAACTCTAATTCATTAATATATTATGCAACATAATTAATTACCTTAAAGCTCATTTTTCTAATTAATAGAAAAATCTGTCAGCGCATAAATATCTGGGGTGCGCGGATCAAAGAAGTAAACGAAAATTCACCCATAATGCATTGCGCCGAAATGTAAATAGAAAACTAAGACTGTCTGCAGCTTACAACACGTGTTTGCACAATACAGGTAAAATACCAGTAAAAAACGTAATTTTCTTAAAACATTTAGTAGATCATGCTCTAGTTACAGCATTTATGCAATTATTTCAACAAGGACATCGTTAAATATGAAAGGATATGCATATATTACATGTGTTCGTTCTACTTTCACTTTACATACGATGACATGAAAAGTTGTGAATCCAAATTTAGAACATTAAGTAATAAACATACAATACATATGATCAAAATACTCAAATTATGAATCATTTATAGAGGTAGATTAATATGACAAGATTTGTATTTTAAATACAAATAAAATATGGAAACTTGAAATGATCAAACTTTACAATAGCAATATGACCAAAAATGATATAATTAAACAAGTGAAAGAAAAATACAGTGATTCAATATTAGTAGACCGCGATGACAGCGAGGACGACGAGGTTGTGCCCGACACGTGCATAACATCTACCCAGGCGATCAAAAGGCATGTCCGAAATTAAAACTTGTAAACTCGTTTGAAGGTGTGGAAGATAGTGTTTTCTCCATTCTTGGAAAATTTTGTAAATAAATGTCATCAGGCCAAACAGACAAACATTACGAACTTTTTTAAATGATCTGATGATCATCGAGATTGTACAGCACTCAGTGATTTTGAAATAATTTAAAGTTTGTGAAAATAAAATGTTACTGAATATTAATCTTTCTTAATATAAGAAATGAAACCAAATAACCTGTTAATCATTTATTTACATACTCTACATATTTTAAAATATTGAATAACACACTAGCAGTTTGAAATATGTTTACAGTAAAGGTGTACTGAGTGCTTCCGGTCTCTGTTTATAACTTACACCCATTATAATGTAGGATTTATCACAGTCCCCTGAGATGCGTTATAAAAGATGTTTACTATATATGTTAGAGCTGTCAAGGGCCCCAAACTGCATTTTATTTTAATTAATTTTCCTTTTTTTCGCCCATGAAGTAAGAAGTTTAAAATTGCAATTTTCAGAATTACCACTAATTTGTCTAATAAGGAAAACTAAACATATGAGCAGAGCATTTATCCCTATTCAAACATATGCAAAATTACTCATCACATTACTTTTAATTAAAAATTACAAATATATGCATGAAAATTAATATATTTTTTTTTTGAACTGACACCAAAAAATGAACTAAAAGAATTTTTTCATTAACTACATGTATTTAACTTACTGTTGCCTCTATACTCAAACTTCAACACTGAGTCTGCCAGGGATAATGCAAAAGCCTCCACTCTTGTAAAGCCTAACTTCTCCCACTCTAGACACCTGCCAGTTTCATCCTAGATACCAATGAAATTCCAGTGTAAGTTCAGAACACCCAAATTGCACTTACAATGATGAAAATGTAATTTTAAATGAAATAGCAAATTTGACCAAACTTTTGAATTATTTATGTATAATAGAACACTTACATAGTAAAAAGCAAATCAAAATTTAGGAATTGAATTTTTATCAAATGAACTTTGGATTAACTGTGCTGAGAGTCTAAGACTCACCTGAAATACTTCAGTAAGATCCTGTAATCTTATTCCCTCGGGATGAGCCTGTAACACCTGCCGTATTGTCTCCTTGAGAGTACTGTCTGCACACAACTCACTACCATGCCTCTTGCGAACTGAGGCCTCTTCACTAGCTGACTTATCTGTTAATTAATATCAAAGATTTAACTTAACAGTAAAATATCTGTATCCAAAAGAAAAAATACAGTACTTAAAGACCCAATTTTTTTACCGTACGGTTACCTGAGGAGGGGGAGTGGTCTTGGTAGTAATGGTGTTATTTACCTGGAGAGCCCCAATACTTGAGATGTCAAAAATCCCTATACACACTGCATTACACAGGAAGTCCGGCTTTTGGTAATCAGGGTCAACATTACGCGTTTTGTGCATAATTTTGAGTGAAAATACTTAAAATAAATTAAGTACTGAAATATAAAATTTGTAGACCTAGCGTTCTCGTCGATATCTTTTGAAGAAAAAAAATTAAAAAGACATATCTTTTTTAAAATCGTAAAATAAAAAAAAAAAAATGGGCGAAAACTACAAAGCAATCATATCAATATTTTAATCGCCAATAAAAGAAATTATTATAAAATATTAAGTATGAATATTGAAAAAAAAAAATCCACTTATTGCGTGGACATTTACCATGATCGGAATATTATTTACTTTTCTGGCGAACAATGGTGTCCAAATATTCGCCATATCCGAGGGTTCCGTGTTCTTATGCCCTGTTTACAGATTTGGATATAAAAAGAATCTTTCGAAATTCATGGCGTCAGATACAAGATACTTTATTTATATTAGTATAGATACCTTTTCTTATTTAATCCATATTGCTAACAAGTACAAAACAGCAGTGGAGATTGAAAAAAAATCACGCAGTCACTGATTAATTATCTACTCTCAATTTACTTATTCTTTTAAAATTATCAACCAATATAACAGTGACATGATTTTTTTAAACCAGAGTGTATACAAAGCGACCTTTCACGCGGTACATGAAAGCCTTTGACGCATGACCAGGTAATTGTTTTCAAAGTGAGAACCACCACAAAAATAATAAATAAATTAATCAAAAATAAAATAATACAAAAAGTAGAGGCCCACGGGCCACACAGCTCACCTGAATAACTATGGCCCTTTTTGTACTTCATTAGCAGATTCTTTTTCCTATATATTCCTATGTAAAAATTTGATTGCCTATTATAGCCCCAACCTTAAAAAAATCCACATTATGTCAGAAGGCTTTCTTAAATGTTTCATCTTTTCTGGCCCAGTGGTTCTTGAGAAGAAGAAAACTAAATGACCACATTCAATTTTTACTATTTCTGAATTATCTCCCCTTGGAAGAGGTTGTGTCCCTTCATTTTAAAAACTTGAATCCCTTTAAGCCAAGGATACTCTGTGTCAAGTTTGGTTGAAATTGGCCCAGTGGTTCTGGAGAAGAAGATGACATTGTAAAAAGTATATGACGAAGACGTCAACAACAAGGACAACAATGACGACGACAGATAAGGGACAAATTTCGATCAGAAGAGCTCACTTGAGCCTTTGGCTCAGGTAAGCTAGAAAAGTTTTTAAAAAATATCTTAGGTATTCATTCACAAATTAAAATAAATTCTTTGATTGAATCTACTTACTTCCTAAAAACTTTAGAGATCTAAATCATTTTTTACCAGGCTTTGGAGAAGGTAATCTCTTGTCAAACAATTTCCAGTCTCCCTTGCAATGTGGTCTTTCCATCCTGATTACTTGTGGCAATGCTGAACATAACTCTATCACACTGGTGTAACCATGGTCCATTGGTTTTAACTCTTTGTTAAAAGTTTCCTTCAAACAATTTACAAAAAGTGTTCAATGGTAAGAAATACTACATTTTTAGTCAAATCAGAACTTCTACTTCAACAATTGTGGATGTGCAAACTAGATCTTTTGAATTGAATTTTATCTTATCCATTACTTTTTGCAAATTCAGTCATAAAAATTTATCCTCAGTCTTTAACTTTCATGTGTATTAAACATGAGCTAAGACCTGCAAATTACAAATTAAAAACCTGTTTCACGAAGAGTAAATTTATGTTTTTAGTACCTTGTATGCTGTTAGTAATTTTGTTGCCCACAATCCCTCTGGCTTTGAGCTAAGGAGCTGCAGGTGTATTTACATAAATTAACATTTGAAAAGAATGAAATACAAATACATGTACATCACAAAAACATAGGTAATCAAAGATTACGAAGCTCACCTCGACGAATGTTATCTACATGTAAGGCAAATTTCACATATTTTTTTTCTAGTTAGGTTACATCCCAAGATCAATATCCATGCAAGTTTGATTTAATTATAGACCTGCTCAAAAAACTTTTGACCTGTTTAGTAATCAAGAAAATTTTGGTCAGTTCCAACATCCAAAGCAAGTCTGGAAGTTTTCATCCTTAGATGCACCATCTATGCAACTTTAATCATAACAGGCCATAATATTATATAGCTACTCCAAAAAAATTACCCTGGTCACTCATCTGGAAAATGTACGTCAGATTCAGAATCCAAGGCAAGTCTGGAAGTGTCCATCCCTAGATACATCATCCATGCTAATTTGGTTAAAATATGGCTAAAATTCACTCATGTGGAAAATCTAGGTCAGATCCAGCATTCGAAGCAGGTTGGTTAGTGTACATCCCTAGATGCATCATCCATGAAAGTTTGGTCCAGGTAGGGCTTATAGTTACTTGGGAATGGACCTGCTTCTCAAACTTTAACCTGGTCACTCATCTGGAAAATCTAGGTCAGATCCAGCATCTGAAGCAAGCATGGTAGTGTCCATCCCTAGATGCATCATCCATGCAAGTTTGGTCCAGGTAGGGCTTATAGTTACTTGGGAATGGACCTGCTCCTAAAACTTTAACCTGGCCACTCATCCGGAAAATCAAGGTCAGATCCAGCATCCGAAGTCAGTGTGGCCATGTCCATCCCTAGATGCATCATCCATGCAAGTTTTGTCAAGGTAGGGCTTATAGTTACTTGGGAATGGACCTGCTCCTCAAACTTAAACATGGTCACTCATCCGGAAAATCTAGGTCAGATCCAGCATCCGAAGCAAGTGTGGTAGTGTCCATCCCTAGATGCATCATCCATGCAAGTTTGATCCAGGTAGGGCTTATAGTTACTTAGGAATGGACCTGCTCCTAAAACTTTTACCTGGTCACTCATCTGGAAAATCTAGGTCAGATCCAGCATCCGAAGCAAGTTTGGTAGTGTCCATCCCTAGATGCATCATCCATGCAAGTTTGGTCCAGGTAGGGCTTATAGTTACTTGGGAATGGGACTTGCTCCTAAAACTTTAACCTGGGATGCCGACGCTAACGCCGACACCGACGCCGGGGGTATAGCATAAGCTCATCTCGACTTCGTCGAGGTGAGCTAAAAAAATGTATTTATTATTTTTAATGATTCTGTTTGGGGTTTTTTTTTTTAATAATACTGACACTTCACTCTTTTTTAAAAATTATATTTGAAAATTACTAATTCTTTGTGTATCAGTTGACATGTTTGACAGCAACTTACACATATACCAACATATTTAAAATCTTTTTGTTCAACTGAAGAAAAAACCACATACCTGTTGAAGTTCAAAATGCAGCTGATGGCTGATTGTACTTTCAAAATCCACACTCTGATCAGATGAGGAGTAAGTTCCAGAGCTTTCCTCACTTTCGTATCGACGTCGCCATGTTCCAGGCCCATTATTTTCTTTATTTATACAACTCTTCTTCTTCCCTAAAATTCATTTTGTTTACTAATTTACAAAGGTTATAAAATGTCATCGAATAACATTTAAATATACAAGGCAGGTATTCGATGTCAATTTTTCTCTTAATACATTTCTGACTCTATAACCTTTTCATGGGGAGCAATCTTTTCTTTACACAAGAGGCCAAAAAGTAAACAACACTCCCCTAAGCCACCTTGACCCTGCTGTTCTAAAGACCAATAAACTTGCTCGTTTTAAAATTTTTGTCGCAGACAATTCAAAACAAGCAATTCTTATTGGTCTGTAGAGACGACTGTAAAGGGTTAGGAAGTGGAGAAAATATATAGTTGGTTAAAGAATATTTCTAGAACTAGGGAGTGAAAGGTAGTTGATTGACCAATGCTGGAAAGTGGTGAAATTCTCCCCAACCATGCACAGAAAATCTTGCACTGTAAATTGCACCATATTTGCATTACAGGCTCTGTAGCATTATTGTCAAAGACTAAAATATAAAAACCATAACACTACAGTTCTGCAGCTAACCTTACCCCAGTAGATAATGATTTAAACAATCTAAAATCTGCACTCCTTGAGGATACTTGCATATTAATATGATTAATCATGGCATTGATGTACTGGGCTCATCGATTCAGAGATGTCAGGAATGTGCATAGTTTATTAATAGAGGAACAGACAGAATAATAGATGGTCAGACAGATTCACCATATTAAATGCATAAAAAAAATGGCTATTAAACATGATGGACATTGTGACACAGAGTACACAATGATGACTTGCACCAATAGCACTAAATCCAATGACTGTTTTTGTAAAACTATTTTACATCTAATTTATCCCTATACACTATTTCACAGCAATACAGTGAGGCTACCTCTTCCAGCAGACTGTGCTGGTGTTTTTGTTTGTCCATTTTCCCATTGGTTTGTTGCTCCTGTTGAAAATGGTGAATTTGTATAAGAATTTGTAGCTTGTGTGTTGGTTTTATTTTCTGCAGACCTCTGCCTTTCTAGTCTTGGTGGTAAATTTTGTTGATATGACTTGTGAAATGGATGTTCTCTGGGCTGCTGTGATTGTTTATCTGTAAATAACAAATTTGAGAGTAAAGTATTTATAAAACCTCTCGTATCCAATTTACTAATATTCTAAGCTGTCATTTGGACTTACGTAATTTCCTATCAATTCCATTTTACAAGGAAAAGAATTAAAGACCAATATATTAGTCTACTGATCCAATTGGCTTCAGATTCTGAACCAAAGTGCATTAAGTTTAAATTTTAATAAAGCTCCATCATATTTTGTTAATCCCTCTGCTCCCAAAATGAGAGTAAACCATTTTTAGACTTACAGGCGCCACTAGAAGCTGGACTCACACGCACTTCTCCATTTTGTAATTCTTTTACTTCCAGTATATCAGGAACAGTCTTCAGAAGTTCTTTAAGAGAAGAAAACCCGAGTCTTATCGGGTCAATCTGAATGTTAAACCGTTTAGAGAATGCAGCATCAAAATGTGTAAACGGTAAACCATCAGGATATGCTTTAAACAGCTGTGATAAGTAATTCCTTATGAACGGTGGAACAGTTGGAAGAGGTCGAGGCTGCTGGCTTCTATGTCTCTGTGGTGGGGGACCCCCCTTTCTGAGAGTAGCCCACTTGTTTTTGTTTGAAACCTTCTGCCTGGAGACAAGTTTTTGGATATGAGCAGTATTAGAATCTGCAATACCAGCAACACACATCACACCTTTCTTCCATGTGATGTGCAGGGCATCTGACATGTCTTTGAGAAGATCTTCAAGATTGACGTAGCCAAGTGCCCTATACGGAATAGGTTCCATAATAAAGTCATGGTAGTCGCGTTTTAGTTCATCAATAGTCAGTGCAGCTGGTGCAGAGAGAAGCAATGACCTTAGATTCTTTTTCACATCTTCTTTCTTCTGTGCTTTGCTACTCATGTTTGCAGCATTCAAAAGTACAATATTTGTCCTTAATTAAAATTGTAATACATCTAAAATTTTGCTTTCAATGAATTTCATGCATTTCGCGCTATTTGTCGTTACATCAAATACAATATTATACATGTGCTGATGTATCTAGGTCTAATTCGAAACTACTACAAAAACTTGTGTAAAAAAATCATGGATTGCTAAATTTTCCTGAATATTTTTGTGAACATGCATACCAATTACTAACCTCTACACGCACTTTTAACGGAATTGTTTAATTTTTAATTAAATACGAAACGGTGCGTTGTTAGCCGTAATGGCTTTGCAATTCCGATTCCGCAATACGAGTGTGACTAAAATGGGTAGTAAAACCCGGGCCGGGCCGAGAATTTTGAAACTGAAAACCGGGTTTTTGCTAATAACTGAAAAAATACTTAATTATTTGTCATGAAACTTACAGATTAATTACATACAACACAATATGCCTTCGCTGAGAGTTTCAACTCCAAATATTACTTTTTTCAATGATTATCGACGATTGTCATTTTCCCGGTGACTAAAATGGGTAGTAAACCGGTTTACATATTTTGGTGTTTTTTACTTAATATTATTGAAATAATTGCTGTTTTTTGTATTGGAAAGATCGAAATGAACTTAAACTCCAAAAAATTATAACCATTTTATAAATATACTCCGATTGTAGAAAGTAAATGCATTTTTTGAATACCCGGGACCGACCAAAACCGGACACGTTTACCCGGGACGAACCTTAAATTTCCGAGATAATGATGAGAGTAGTAAATATCCTGAACCAAGCCAGCTGCGTAGATTTTATCAAATTTACTGGCATTATCTTCATAATCTTAATTTAACATGTTCCAAGCTAGCTCTGCCGACATATACATATAATTTCAGGGAAATGATTACCTGAATACGAATCTAGCTGTAGCCTACAGTCTTTTTCTTGTCAAATCGTCAAGATACATAACTCCATTAGTATTTAAAAAAAAAAAAAGAATTGTCGGGATTTTTGTGTATATTTCATTTATTTTCTCCATTTGTTGATTTATCTATTTTTTTTTGGGGGGGGGGGGGGTAGGTTACTTTTTAAAATAAATTCTACATTATTCTCTGCACCGGTTATCTGATGGCAATTTTCGGAATATTCCAGTTTGTCCCGGGCAAAACGCGTCCGGTTTTGCATGTTTTGGACTGTCCCAGGAATCAAAAATCGGCGATTATTTTAATTATCGAGATTAATTTTTGCAATTGTTGTAATATTTAAGTTCTTAAAGTTAATAAACATCGATAAAACACAAAGAAATCCCATTTTTTGAGTGTAATTAGCTTTAAATCACCAAATTGATTAAACCGGGCTTACTACCCATTTTAGTCACCGGGAAAATGACAATCCTTAATAGTAATTGAAAAACATAATATTTGGTGGTAAAACTCACAGCGAAGACACATTCTGTTGTATTAAATTACATCTGTAAGTTTCGTGATGAAGAATTCAGTATTTTTTCATTAATTAGCGAAAACTCGGTTTTCAGTTTCAAAATTCCCGGCCCGGCCCGGGTTTTGGGTACTACTAAACAGAGAACCCTAGAGAACTCTAAAGAACCCTAGAGAACCCTACTGATTTTTAATTATTTATTGTTTGTAAATGAAATATTTATGTTTTAAATAACCAATATATCATACAAAAACAAAATAAGATTTAAAAAAGAATATTATGTCAGGTGTTATGCTTATTTTCAATGGAATACTAATGTATGAAGACTTCATCATACTTTGTGTTATTTTAATTATTTTTCCAAATAAGTTTACGCCAGAGTTAATGACTAAGAGTTCTATTTAACTTAAAAAATAAAATTATATAAAAAAAAATAATGTGAAAAAAGAATTGTAAAATTATGTGGTAAAATTATTTGAGATTCAGTCGGGATCGGGATGACATAAAATATTACATTAATCTATGTTACGTTTTCAACTTTTTTCGAGGGAAAACATCCATAAAAAATTCATGTTATTTATTTTATAGATAGAATATGAGTTATAAAGTAAAAATAAACTAAATTATACATAAAATTTATTTGAATTGACCAAATAAACCTTGAGTTTTCTAGGGTTCTCTAGGGTTCTCTGTTTAGTAGGACCGCCGGGTTATACTACCCATTTTAGTCACACTCCCGCAATACTCTATACTTACTGTTATGCGGTAAAGACGCCGCGCCTAGAACAAAAATCTAACGTTATGTATTGAACCATAATGAAATGGGTAGTCGCACTGCCTTTCGACATAGGTATTATAGGTAAATATTATTTTTTGAATTCTATTTTTTTAAAAAAAGAAATAACATTTAAAAAAAATTATTTCGGAAACGCCGTGTCTTTACCATATCTTACCTCTCTATTATTTTCGAAATAAAAGAAAAAAGCAGCTTGTAGTTGTAGAAATCCCGAATTAGAATTAGTCATAATGTCATTTCGAGCATTAAAAGTAACATTTGGATGTTTGCTGAAATTACCACGTACACTACAGTCCCTGCAATTGAAATCTGCTAAACTTCCACGTTTCAATTATTCTGTATTGGATTCAACTTTTATTCGACAGCGTGTGAAAAATGTCTCCGAAAGGTAACCTACTAGACGTATTATTTCGAATTTCCTCGGTGTGTTACGCAAACACGAATAACCTCAATGTTATACGAAACAAAGTTCTTTTCATATATAATATAAACGATCAATTTTAAAAGTAAAAGTTTGAACGGTAACCTCTCTATCTCTAAATAGAAAAATGTGTATATGCATATCTTCTGTAAAATATTTGTTGTAGCAGATTTATATATCGTCGAGGGTCCTAAATCGGTGGGGTTCCTAAATCGGTGGTATTTCCCGTTGGGCACGCGCGTTTTCTTATAGTGCGAGATCTGACGTCATCGATTTTTGCGTAGTGTTTGTAAACACGGAAGCTTATGACTCAGTGAAAAAAAACTCGAAATGTCAGAGAAAAGTGTAAGTAAATAGCTGTTATTGTCATATCTACATAAAATACCATATTTTCTTAATGCTAAAAATATCCAAATGTAATTGCCTTCTAAATATAGACTTTTAAGAAATATTTTATGAAAATACGAACTCCAGACGCAGCTTACCGTCTGCGCTTTCAAGTCACGTGACTGTCATGTGGTTATTATAATTAAGTAGAAATACAGGGTACGTCCAAAAGTCAGTGTCTGTTATATGTTTTTGAGTGTTTTGACAAAGATATGGTTTATATTATGTTGTTGGTAAATAGTTAGTAATTAAACAATTACATAGAAATTAGTTCTGAAATCTAAAGAAAACTATTAAAAGTATATAGTATCATATAGATAAAATAAAATAAATAAATAAATACTAGTAAATAAATAAATAATAAATAATAAAAAAAAATTTAACAGTAAATAAATAATTTTTTTATAGGTTGCATCAGATAAAATAACAAGAAAGTACAGACCATACTCCCCTACATCCATGACAAATGCTTATCATGCTATTAAGGAGCATCGGATGTCTGTATGGAAAGCAGCTAGGGTTTACTGTGTTCCGGAAACCACACTTCGACAAAGAGCATTGGGGAGAGTTGACCCTGAGAAACTAACGTCTGGAGTTTCTCCTGTTCTTTCACTAGAGGAAGAAGCTGCATTTGTTGACCATTTAAAGGTTATGGCTAGTTGTGGCTATGGCTACACTAGATCAGAAGTAGTAAACATGGCCTCAGAATATGCCTGCAGTTTGCAGAAACGTGACAGAAATCATCCATTTTCAATGAAGTGGTTCAAAGGCTTTATGATGCGGTGGCCAGAACTGAATGTTTCAAAGCCTCGCGCGTTGTCAGCTGCCAGGGCAAAGTCAACCTCTGAAGAAGTAGTGTCAAATTACTATCGAGAATTAGACACCATTCTTAAGAAGTACGACCTAGTCGATAAACCTCAGTGCATATACAACATTGATGAAAAGGGGTTACAAACAGAACACAGACCACCCTGCATTGTGGGTTCTAAGATGTCAACAACACCTGCTATAACATCTGCCAGATCTTCTACAGTAACTGTCATAGGTTGTGGCAATGCTTTAGGTACACAGATGCCTCCGTATTTCGTTTTCCAAGGGGCTCGAATGAGACAGGAATTGATGGTAGGTGCATCGGAGGGTGCTCAAGGCACAGTAACAGACAGTGGTTGGTCGAACTCTGAAGTCTTTCAGACTTATTTATCTGAACATTTTCTTAAATATGTCCAAAGACCGAATGAAAACCAACCTATCCTAATTCTTTACGACGGACACAAATCACACATTAACCTCACGCTTGTTGACTGGGCAAAGCAACATAATATTGTTTTATTTGTTCTGCCTGCCCATACAAGCCATGTTCTTCAACCTCTAGACCTTGGATGTTTTGGCCCATTTCAAAAAATCTATAATGCCGAGTGCCATAAATTTTTACGTGAAAATCCATCTTCAAAAATTACAAGATATAATATTTGCTCATTAGCTTGTAAAGCGTATGCACATGCTCTTTCACAAGGAAATTTGCAGTCCTCATTTCGACGCGCTGGAATTTTCCCATTCGATAAAAATGCAGTGGACCCTTCCATTTTTGCTCCTTCTGTAGTTTTTTCCGCAGCAGAACAATGTTCAGACCAAGATGCAAGTTCTTCAACTCAAGCAATTCCAAGCACCCCTGATCCCAAATCCTTCTTTAAACTACATACAAACCCAATTTTCAACAAAACAAAATCTGTTCTAACTGAAAAAAGAAACATTAGCAAAGTTGTAAGTGGTAAACCAATTACAGAGGACAGTGTTTTGCAAGAAATAAAAAATTATTCTACAACAAAACAAACATCAAAAAGAAAAGAAAAAACGACTTCTACATGTAAGGATTTATGCAGAAAGAAAAGAAAACAGGGTGTGTCTGAACAGCCTGAATCCTCTGATGCCGATGACACAGAAGATGAAAAAGAGAAGTGCTGTGTTTGTAAACACTTTTGGCCAGAGGAGATAAAGGACTGCGACTTAGTTGTTTTTGTGAAGTGGGCTCAGTGTAGCTTTGAAAAATGCGACCACTGGACCCACTTGCAGTTTTGCTGCGCAACTAAAGTAATTAGACGGGGTGACGAATTTATCTGTCCCTGCCATAATAATAAATAAAACTTTATAAAATTGTAATTTATCCCTTTGTTCATTTATACAAATTAATATTCGTTATACATAAATTTATGCCTTTGGTTGGTGTTATTAGGGTAAAAACTTTTGACAAGTACCATACCACCGATTTAGGTACCTCAACATTTCTGCTTACGTAAACGGCAAGGAATAAAGAAATCGCGAGAAAAAAATAATTCAGTTTTTTTATTAGATAATATGGATATAATTTGATCAAATAAAGAGTCCTTCAGAGGTAGGTCACATTTATTTTATTTTAATCGATCTCGTTAAGATTATTTTATCACGTAGTTTGCTAATACCACCGAAATAGGTTCCTCGAGGATACATAATAATTATCCTAGAGTACCCATAAATCGTCCCCTTACGGCATTCAACGTCATAGTAACGGCGAGCGCGTGCAAATTGATAAACAAACTTCAGTGCTAGCTATAGAACGGAAATGCTGATTAAATGTTAAAAGTCATTTTTTCATGTCACTCTTGACAAGATTTTTAGAGCTCTTCTACAAAATCAAACTTTACACTTTATAAAAATGGCACATAAAAATATGATAATTTATTGACGGTGCGACCGTTAGGGCGAGCGCAGATACGTGTACCTTTCAGTTTTCATTACTTAGATCGGGCTCGTCAAACCGCACGTGACATTTGCTTACGTCTAGTTTCTGACGTCATATGACGTCTTATGTATGTTGCATTAGCTTACCAAAACGAAGTGTGAACAGTGCTAATTTAAATCAAGAACGTTTATTCTACTATTTGTCTGCTATATATCCATTAAATCAAGGTGATTTTATATTTTGTTGAATTTTATTGCTACCGCGAGAACGTAGTTTGCGACGAGATGCAATTCGCTAAGCATTATGGGACCACAGGTAACTGCGGAAATAAACTTATTTGGATCAATGTGCAAAGTCCGAATTTTCTCTTCGCCCAGGCGTTGCTTTAAGAGCTCACAGTGAAGAGCGGCGCTTCGTGCTGCTCGCTGCGCTCGCTATAATAACAGTTGTATATAAGTTAGTTGGCCCTATATAAGCGGAGTCAAATTAGGCCTTTGCAATTTTTTTAACAAAAAGCATTGTAGAGTAGATGCAATTATTTTTTGTTTTAAATTGTTAAGCTCTCTGCAATCCTAAAACATGATAATTGCGGGCCTGTTATATTCGCCATTATTGCATGGAATCCTGGTAGCAAAGGAATTCTGGGAAGGTTTCACAGAAAAATTTCCTTGATGAATATACAGATTTTAGTTTGAATTTTCTGTTTTCACATGTTAGGCTATTGAGCTTGCTTTGCGAGCAACGCCTAACACTGCTGGCTGCACTCGCTAGATAAAGCGAAAACCACTGGGCAAAATTGTAATCAGGATGTACTCATCACTTTTACTTGGAAAGGGGAGGGAGATTACTCAGATTAGTTTCAAAATCAAATACAAACTCTTTGATCTCCTTTCATTATGTTTCAAATACCCATAAGGCCAAATAAAAAAATATGTGTGGTTCCGGTTACCCGACCTTCCGTACTTTATACCCCGACCCTAAACTTTTTGGGGGGCAATTTTCATAATTTTCCGGAATTTTCCCCGATTTCCATCAATGGCTATGGTTAAAAATTTAGTTTCAGCAATGACGGCCTCCTTGCAAAACATAGTGCAAGTGTTTAATAGTATTAAGTCCAAAGCAATCTAGCATGTAGGTGTCCCCTACCAATATTGACTAGTATATTATCACACCACATCTAAATGCCATTTGCAAAGCAGTGATAGATATTATTGAGAAAAATTAAGAAAATCAATTTGTTAAAAAAAAAAAAAAAAAAAAAAAAATTCCCTACCTACCTTTCCTAATTTTTTTGGAAGTGTAACCGGAACCACACATATTTTTTTGTTTGGCCTAATTACTTAGAAAAACATGCAGGCATCAATTTATGTAATGGAGAAGAGGGAGATTTTTTCTAATCCTTGTTTATAATTTCAAATGTTTAAAAAGTAAGGAAAAAACGAAAGAGTAAAGAAAGAGAAATTTGAATTTTTGCTCCCCCTTTTCAGTATTCCAAGGTGAAAATACATGGTTCAGATGGTTGAATTTTAAAAGAGTTCATTCAAATATTCATAGAACTATATATAGAACCATCAATCACTTCTCAGACTTTTTTTGTAACTGAAAAATATGTTTATTAAATATATAGATATGTATCTGTTAGTGTTATAGTACCATCAATAAGTGTCATACACTGATTAAATTCTTTGTTCAAGCCAATATAATTGAAATTAAAAATACCTTCATTTTAATCAGCATGATATATACTGTTTTTTACAGTATCAAGTTTTATTTTTTCAAGGGTGGTTCCATCAAGGAAAGGCACTTGCAAATTTCTTGGAACTGTGGCAATAACAAGAGCCTTTTTGGGTTTGTTTGGCTCAAGAGAAGAAAAGGATCCAGTCAAAGAGCAGATCAGATTAGGACATATTGCTGTTGCCCGGGAAGATTATCAGGAGGCAGATAATGCCTATCACTTGGCACTACATGCAGCACAGCAACAATTCCAGGAGAGGAAGATTGACAAACGACAGCTGACATTGATCAGAATATACGTGTTTGATGCATTAGGAAATATTGCTCTAAAGAATGGAGACCTAGAGAAAGCCGAGAAGCTATATAAAGAGACACTAAAGGTAGCGATAAACAACGAGTTTTTTAAACAGACTGACAATGGAGTAGTGGAGATAAGTATGCGATTGGCAGCTATTTATGCCATGATGGGAAAAGATGAAGAAACCCATTCAGGGTACCAATTCTGTATCAAAACTCAGGAGGATAAAATTAAAGAAAACCCAGAGGAAAGTCCTAGTACATATGGCTTGCTAGGAATGTGCTTGGAAAGCTATGCCAAATATCTACTGAAATCAAAACAGTATGAAAAAGCCTTAGAATATCTCCAACGATCAGAGGAGATTGTTGTTACCTATCTAGGAAATGAACATCCACAGAGGATTGTGGCTTTGAATGACATTGCATCACTGTACATTATGAAGAATGACTTAGCAAAAGCAGAGGAAATATTGAAAAAAGCTCTGGCTATTGGACATGCTAGTAAGGACAGCACTCTGCCTGTTTTGTATTGCAACCTTGGAGCTTTATATCTAAGACAGTCTAAAATAGACAAAGCTTTAGAGAACTGTAAAATGGGTGAAAAACTTGGAGAAGAGATGCATAATCCTGAAGCTATTAGAAAGGCTAAGTTTTGCATTGGCAAATGTACTCAAAAATAAATTTGTATGTATAAATTAATTTCTAATTCAGGAGTTTCAATAATAAATAAACATTATAGTTTATTCACCCTTATTTTCCTCTTATTTGCTCATAAATATTTTTTTATGATAGAATATATTAATAATTTTAATCTTGGAAGCAGAACAATTATCTGTAATGGGAGAGGAGAAAAATGCAACAGACCAGACAGGGATTCGAATCTGGGCCCCCTGAATCTCCTGTCAGGTGCTCGTGTTCCAAAATTCTGATCGTCACTATATAATGACTGTCAGAATTCTGATCGTCACTGTATAGTGAATGTCAGAATTCTGATCGTCACTGTATAGCGACTGTCCGAATTCTGATCGTCACTGTATAGCCACTGTCCGAATTTTGGAACATTTAAAAATTCTGATTTTAATCAGATTTTGTATATCTTAATTTGGACAGCCTTTGTGCCCCATCCCTGCCCTTGGAGGATATATAAATTTTACAATTTTTGACAAAATGTCTTTTATACATTTTCTATGTAAAACTTACTACATATATAAACTTCCTCTGTAGGCTATTTCCTGCCACAGGTGCATTTTGTGAATGAACCTGCATGTAAACCTCATGATGATTCTTTTATACATGTATAAATTGACAGTTTGTAGCCTTGTAGGTACTAAGAAGATTTTTCTTACACATTTTCTGTATGTAAAATTTCGCACCCCCATAATGATATCATTCTTACCTGGGAGCTTTTGTGATCTTCATTGCACGAGGATTTAACTAGCAAATTAAATCAGCATTTATAGTGTTGTAGTTTGTGAGATTTCTATGTTTTTCATGTAATATTTTGGACATCTTTCGTTGATCCTTCCCTTCCTGTCATGGAGCATGATGTTAACAAAGAAACTGGGGGGATAAGCCGAGCCATATGCCTACATAACGATCGATAAAAAAAAATCAATAAATTCATTTTACAAAAATTTCACTTTTTGTTGAATTAATGTAATGCTTATTACCATTTGCATACAATTTTGATAAAGCCTGAATTCTGTAACAGCGAAAATGATTTTGATTAACACAACAAAATGGCATCAAGCTCAATTTTCACAAAAACTGACATAAATTGGATGATATAACTACAATTTTTAAATAGAGTGGGTCATCGTACCATTTTTTTGAGAACGATTAATGAAAGGCAGTGGAAAGATGTTGCTTTTTATGCTTACAAAAATTTGGTATGAAGACCCACTCTACATAAAAAATTAAGTTAACTTACTTAAATTTTCACCGTGGTCTTAAAAAATTCTAAGTCCAAATACGCTTGCTAAATATAGAGAATTGTATGCTATTTAAATGGGCACGAATGTGTGACTCCGTGGTCCAGTGGTTAGTGAGGAGCTCTTTAAAGGGACATTTATTGAGGAAAGTGTTCGAGTCATGCTCTGATTTTTTAAATTTTTTTTTCTTTTTGGTTTTAATTTTGTTTTACTTTATAAAAAATGTCTATAGGAATAACATATTTTTCACTGGAAATAAAATATATGTATGTAGTAATGAACTCATTTACAGTAATTCATTTAAAATGCCGGATAAAAATTATAATATATATTTGAATACTTTTATTCCCGTTTTTATTTATTTTTACTACAAGCGCTTCTAGATCACCACTATCATTATATACAACGTTAACATTTTTATAATATCTCCACAACACTCAATATTTAAAACACATTAACATTAATGTTAACACTCAATATGCAGATTAAATAATAGAAGTCCCTACCAATATTAGACACTTGTGACAGTAAATGAAAGTCAACTGCTTAGCTTGTTTTAAACAATAAAATGCTTTCTTTGGTTGTTAGTACGGGAATTAATGTCGCAGCTGTTGCAGAAAAAATACATAACCCGCGTAAGCGGGTTATGTGAATTTTTTTCTGCAATAGCTGCGACGTTAATTCCCGTACTAACAAACAAAGAAAGACATTTTATTGTTTATATTTATATCTTTATTAAAAAAACATTCAAAGTAAATTAAATACGTTAAATATTGTATTATAGATGTGTATGTAACTGTATGCATAATTGATGGAACAGCCGTTGCTTAAGAAATCTATGCAGGTGACTTAGTTAGTGCTGTTTACTCGCTGATTAACGGCAATGGTTTTTATAAGAAATAAAGGAAATAATATTCAGTGGATGTAAATATTAGAATATAAATATCATTTTGAAAACTACTATAAACATTAAAATGCTTAACTAAATTCGAGCAATTGCAGAGATTTTCTCCAATAAATGTTCTTGCATAGCCGAAAAATGGGCATGGGCACATGGCTCGTCTTATCCCCCCAGGTTCTTTGAATCTACACTACAATGCTTGAATACAAGTAAGCCAATTTGACCTTGTAGTTCTTAAAAGATTTTTTGATATAGTATATATCAATTTCATGGTCCCATCCTTCCCAAAGAGGTCATGGTTTAAACTTGAATCTACACTCCATGAAGATGCTTGCATATGTTATTAGACAATTTGTAGCCTTGTAGTTCATGAGATTTTCCCCACATTTTAATGTAAAACTGAGAACCCCTTTTGTGGCCCAATGGGCCCCGATTTGACTTTATTATAAAGGAAGCTTCCTTGATGTGACTAGCTTGATAAATGTTGAGAATATTTTTTAATTCATCACTATTTCCAAACAATCTCCCATTGGAAAGAAGCCTGACCCTTTATTTGAAAAACTTGAATCCCCATCATATGAGGGTGCTTTGCAGAAAATTTGGTTAAAATTGACCCAGTCCATCAAAGAAAGAAAATTCTATACAGATCATATGAAATCACTCCAAAGCAGACAAAAACATGCTAATAAATCATCAGAGTTACCCAGGCAACCTCAAACTATACATACAAAGAAGAACAACAACAACAAACAAACAAACAAAACATTTTGACTTGTCACCAGTTTTATTATAAACAATAATGACATTTTCTTTAACTTTCTCACATTTAAAGCATAGGAATTTTTTACCACCTTTTCATAAATACACATTTTCCATCCAATTTACTGACAATCACACTCACTTTTGCAAAAAGAAAAAAAAGATCAAATTAAACAGTTACCGGTAATGCAATGATGCTCACTAATTATTTCAATTTCACAAACTTAAACCAAAATAACACTGAGACGTAAATGTTAAGTTTTGCTTTGTTAGATATGCACAAACATACACTCACAACATGGTCAACATCTACACTTTTATCAATTTTGGTGTTGAGAAAGTACCAATGTTGCCTTCAGTATTGTTTCATGTTCCAATGAACATCTCAAAGAAGGAAATGACACCTCACTCATCCCAAAATTCCTAGAATATTTGTAGTATTCAAATACATTTGAACACATCTTCATATTTATCATCAAATTTTTATAAACAAAACACATTTTCAAATATATTTTCTATCAGATTAACACTTAACTTTTCCAATTTTGGGATGCGCAAAGTGAGAAATTTATTGAGTACATGTATTAATATGATAATATCTTTATACATGTACTAGTAATACTGGTCTTTAATGATCTCATAAAATTAGGAAACATAGTAACTACTCTGTGGCTCAATTTTTTGTGATTTTGCCCTTTCAATGTAGCTTTCAGTTTTCTGATAAATGTATATGAATATTTTGTGATTTTATTTTTGGCAATTTCATCTTAAAAAAAAATAAATAATAACAACCACTGAGTTTAATAATTAACTTTTTTTTGATAGTATATGCACATTCTCCTCAGTAATTAAAGTTAATATTGCATACTTCATTCAGCATTCATGAAATTATTTTTCTTCTAAACTGCAGAAGAAAACAAACATATTTTCTTAGAAATCTCACAACTTTAGCTTGTACTGTACTCTCAGAACATGACCTTATTGACTAGACATTGAGAAAAATACATGCAAATACAGAAAATAATTTCACCCAAGAGCACCTGCATTCATTTTATAACAATTACACTTGGACCATATAATTTATTTCATCTCTGTGCTTAAAGTTATTTCTTGGAACTATACAACAAAAAGTACATGTCATTTTGGCAGTTAACTTGTTCAAAATGTTTAAATACAGCTTATAGACATCATAGGAACTAACTGAAATTACAGCTGATATCCATAATAGAGGTAAATTAAATATTGGTATAGAATGAAACATCATGTGATAAGGAGCTGCAGTTCAATCATCCAAAATTATTGTCCATATGACTATAACTGTGAACAAAAAAAGCTGCAACTACAAATTAACTACATTTAAGCTTCAAGATATGATGGAATATCAAGTTCAAAATATAATTTAAAAAAAAAATAAATAGAAGGTAAAATGTGTATATTCTTGTTTTAAAAATTAAGTTCTGATCTTTACATCTCCATCTATTTACTCAAATTGTCCTATAACAACCATCATGTAGACCCCCACCAAGAGGGCGGCTATTTCTTTCACAGACTGTCCAAGTTTAGTGTCTGCAAGAAGCTCAGGAATGACAGAGACAGTAGCGATGTAAATAAATCCTCCAGCAGTGAAAGGGAGAATCCAAGCTGTGGCAGCATCCCCTATACCCTGGGCCATTAGGCTGCATACTGTACCCATCATAGCTCCAATGGCAGTAGTGAACTGTAGCTTCATGGCCTAAAATTCACATAGGGGGTTTAAATGATAAATGCAATTTATTGGTATTTTACCATATAATATGAAAATGTATCAATTATTCATCAAAGTTTTTTCTATCTTTAACTCCACAAAAACCTGATATAATCATGATTATACCTGGTTTACTACATAACTTAACTCCCTTATTTGCTCTACCTACTGTCAGATACATAAAGGATATTCAATGTTTTGTAGTTGGATGTGGAATTTATTTCACGAGTGGGACAGGCTTTTTTTTATAATTTCATGAGTGCGAAGCATGAGTGAAATATAAAAAAAATTTCTTTCTCAGGAGTGAAATAAATTCCATATCATAAAACATTGAATTTTCTGTTTATTACATTTTCTTTGATTTTCCCTTTGCCTCTGTCTTTTCTTAACACAGTGTCATAGGCTGTGATGTCAGAGTCGAGCGAATGAGACGACATAGCTTAGGAACTGTGAGATTGAAAACATTGTAGTTATGGATTTTAGCAACATTTCTGGGGAGAAATTGGCAGTTTTTGTCTCTATGAACCAGTTTAGTTACTATATCTTATGACAGGTGAGAAATTATTTCTTACTTTTGATATCCTTTTACACTATGAGAGAATATCACTTTCAAATTGGTATCCTTTCACACTGTGAGATAATTCCACTTTTATTCAATAAATAAATCAGTATTTCACTGTTGAAAATGTACTAAAACACCGGATTTGTTTACTTGAAACTAAATGCAGGATCATGATACATGGACCCGTTTCCAACCCTTGTTACATGCAGATTTAATCCCAGCTATTCAGTAGCATCCTTTTAACCAATTTTGAAAAATTTAGGTCATTGTATTTTGTTACCTTGCCCTTGGTACATCCAGATTGAACTAAGATAGCAAAGTCCCCAATCTCATGTGGAATCTCATGTAAGAACACTGTTGCCGTGGTGATGATACCAAGTCCTTGTCCCACAAGGAAGGAGGCACCAATGGCAAGACCATCTGTGAAATTGTGGGCAAAGTCAGCAGCTAGATTCAGGTACCCAGCTACTTTTATTTCCTCTAAAAGAGATAAAATAATCATTTTTGACAAGTGCAAGTAAATAAGATCTCATCCAATGTTGCTACAGAAATTATTAGCAATTCTTCATAATAAGACACATGAAATAAACATTATGTGTGCAACATGATAAAAATATGTACAATGACACTATCTGGAGGTATAACAAAATACATGTAGTACTTCAGTTAATAACTGTTAAACTCATTAAAGTCATGGCAACCTGTACAAATATCTTTCGATTTCAAACATTTTTTTTTTTAAATTGACCTACAAAACCATCATTTGAAAACAAAAACCCATCATATTCAATCTTGTCAATGCATCCAGTTTCTATTTCTGGAGAACTTCACAGAAAATTGATGTCTCTTATTTCAAAAACTTTCCCTTTCAGAATATTTATAGATAAATATTCTATCATGTAAATTTGACAGCTTTGAGAAACAAAGTTGAAAGAGAGAAAACATTTAATTTGGATCAGCTCATGAAAAAGTGTGTTATGTTGTAAGTTAATAGATCATATATTAAATAAAATTTTTAAGATAAAGAAGGGACTTGGATGCTTCCCTCCCTTCATCGCTTCTTAACTGCTAAAATTTTACTTAATATGATCTATAACTCATTAACTATTTATAAATTTGGATAACCATGATTAACAGTTATTTATTATATTTTTATACCCAAAAAGCCACTCTTTAATATCAGTAAACTTTTTGTACAGAATCTAATACATGTAGTATTAAATAGTAGCAATTGGCCATCAATATAGATATGTGCATCATGGAAGTGTGGGGTCTAACAGGGTTGTCCCTAAGACCCAGGGTCCAGGGAATTTACCCGCCTATAATGACTTCATCCCCCGGCTACTCTGGTATTCCCCCTCAACCCATTGTTAGGGGAAGAACCCTAGACCCCCTTCTACTTTTTTAATGTCCCCTCCTTTTTCAATTCTTTATAGGGAGAACCCTGCGTCTACCAAGTTAGTACAAACACAATATGAATAATTTGTTTAAACAAATACTTATGCTCTTCCTATATTTGTCATGCATGCTATTAATATTCTACCTTCAACAACTTCTGTTGAACTTTTATCATCCTTCTTTTCTTTGTCTTTTTTTTTACTCTCCTCTTTTTCTAAATCTGTCTTTTTCTCTTTGCTTTTCTCCTCTGAATCACTCTTCTCCTCTGACTTTGACTCTTTATCTGTCTCGTCAGTTCCTTTATCACTTTGCTCTTTTTCTGTCTTTTCTTCATCTTTTTTGTCCTTTTTGGTCTCTTCTGATTTCTTGTCATCTTTTTTATCCTCTTTCTTGGCCCCCTCACTATGACTGTGACCATGTGAATGGCTGTGACCATGCCCTCCTTTCACAATTCTCACAAACTTTTCCACACACAAGAATGCGACTATTCCAGCCAACACCCACAATCCCACAGACATATCGTGCGAATGATCATGTTCCCCATGACTGTGGCTGTGTGAATGAGAATGACTGTGCTCCTCCCCTCCGTGACTGTGAGGTGAGACTGCATGAGGAATCAGATGAAGAAATGCATCACCAAGTAGCCCCCCAGAAGCAAAACTTAACAAAATCTTTAGTAAGTCCTGATGTTTGGGGTCATTGGCATTTTCAATAGGAACGAATAGCAAGATAACGATAGGAGATACACTAATGAACAGTGTGGCTGCTAAAGCTTGAAAACACAACCATGCATCAACCTCTCTCAGTGGCGATTTGTTTGGATCTCCATGTTCCCAAACTGAGTCCATGTTGTCCACAGAGTATTCAGACTTGCCAGATGGCTGTCCATGGCTGTGAACATGACCATGGGAATGGCCATGATCATGGCCGCATCCTCCACCATGTGAGTGACCATGACCTTCGTGTGAATGACCATGCCCTCCATGAGAATGACCATGCCCCTCGTGAGAGTGCCCGTGTCCCCCATGAGCGTGACCGTGTCCCCCATGAGCGTGACCATGTCCATGTTCCTCTTTGCCAGCTGCTTCGTTTGCCTCTTTGCTATATCTGAAAGACACCGGCTCGTCGTGGCCGTGATCATGACTGTGTCCATGCCCATGTGCCAACACGATAGCAAAATAGAAGCAAAATAACCATACAGACACCATAAAAAGTCTAAAGCATCCACATCGAGAACGTGTACCGGTGGCTGCCATATTTCCAAAGGTCAAGGCCATCGAATGTTTACGTGGCCTTTCAATGATTTTGTTAGCTCGTTCCAAAACTGCTTTGTCAGAAATTTACAAAAAAAAATATCAAACACATTTTAGCAGAAATTAATTTTTTTTTTCTTTTATAATACTTTTCCCTTTTTTCGTGTAAAATCAAATCATTGTGTTTCCAAATGTTGGGGGAGGGAGGGACCTGGAGATTATTCCGGAAATATATTTTTTTCTTTTGAACAAATATTTCTTTTATAACGCACTCAAGTGCTTCCGATTTGTGATAATCGATTGGTTTTTACAACAGATCTGGAATCATCCAGGAATGTGTTAAAGAATTCATCTCTGTAAATTTAAAGATGTCTATTGAAGACCCCTTTTTTGTTGTAAAAGAGTAAGGAAACTTCTCATTCATTTTTTTTATCCTTATGCACAGGAATTCCTGCGTCAATATGGTGCCTTTTTTCATTTTAAACCATCTTGAACTGGTACTGAAAAGAAAAATAATATCCCTTTTTCTTCTTGACGCGTGGAAATCATATCAATTTTTCAGGACCTATAGGTCCCTGATTTTTTTTTTATAGGAACGTCATTGATGACAAAAAATATAGATGAACTCATTACTTTTAATTCTTGATACATAAAAATATTTAGAGCATAAGTACTCAAAGATGATCACAGCTTCATCTACAGTGCACAAAATAGGTCCAAAATAATTGCTCAGCTGAATTAGCAATAAAAATTTATTAAGCTATTCAAATTACCATGATTAAGCTGTTTCAATACAGCTTTTCACAAATATAACAAACCATACAACATGACCTCCTTTATATATATTTTTTTTTTACAAGAAGTAACTGTGCAGTCACATATCAATCATCTTCACAATGTCAAGGTTTTGTGATACATGGTCAAGGGTTTGTATAGAGGAACAATGTCACCAAACCTTGACTTTGTGAAGATGCAAATTAATCCTTTCATTGTTTATGTATCAAAAAATTTTTAGAACTTTGAGTCCAAAGTCTCTCAAGGAGATGCAGTTTGATGAGTGTTTTTTTTCACATTGTTTTCGGAGGAGTTCAAAGTTGAAAACTTTCACTGCACCTACGTGCGACTATTTGTACATGTTGAGAAAATTGCACGATCAAGAAAAAAAATGGCGAAACAGTGTGCGAAACTAAACAGGAGAATGAAATAGCCCATTGGGCTATCTCATTTTAAAGTGGGATAGACCATAGACAAATGGGACTGTCCACAAAAACACGAAAAAGTAAAGACGGAAAATGTGCACTTGTTTTTATTCATGCATATATATATTTTTTATTTTTTCGTATTCATAATATTGAAGTACATGTATCTGTTATATTTTCATTTTTACCTTGTGAAAATAAAGTATAAAATCGGTGTCTGTGCTTAATGCTTATCACAAAAATCTGTACCATGTATATATTCAGATTCGTTGTATATGAACTTCATTCTGCAGACCAGTTTATGCTTGTGAAACACACGAACTCTAAAATCATCTTCATAGCTTTCCTTTTTTTGGGGGGACTTTTTTTAAATTGATTTTTTTATTCAATTTGTGTTTAATGTCATGCTTCCAGCAACCAGCGGTCAGGATTTCCTGCATGACAGATGCACAACAGGAAGCGAGCATTGGATAAAAATAGTACACCGTACATTTGTCGAAAGATACACAATGTTCTGAATGATGAGATTTAACAATAATTCTTTTAACACAAAATATAAAAGTATAAAACTATTTCTCAGAATCATTTTGTTTTTAATTACATGTTGAAATTTTTTATTCAATCTCAATTTACCCATGGCCGAAATTGGGATAGACAATTCGGTCTATTTCAATTCGGATCGGTGTAGCCCGATTTAACTTGAGATAGATTCGGACCATCGGACAGGCGTTAATTTCGCACACTGGTGAAATCAAGCTACATGTATTTTGAATAGCTAAGTCAAGCTATATACAGATATAGCTAATTCAAACTATAGTTTATTCAAGAGATTGTGCCAGGCTTGCACAATGGAGGTATAAAAAGGAGACCTTCAAAATTATGAATCCATATGCTCTGAGTGTCCAGAAAGTGCAACTGTAAAAGTATTTTTCTGGTCCTCAGTGGTTCTGAAAGTAAGATCACACTCTTTAAAGAAAACACCATCTAAAAGCATTTTTTCTCTACAGAGAAGTACAGAAGGCAATTCACACATCCCAAAACTTGCATGACAGATGGTCAGAGTTGATAAATAACCCCAAATCTGTGTCAAAAGAAGAGCTAGAATGGACAACCAGTGAACTGAGGAATAGTCTGAGGAGCATTGAGTGGGACCTTGAGGACCTTGAGGAGACTGTAGATATCCTTTAATGATTTATATACCTGGTATATTTATCCTATATACTAATATACTACTTTATTTTAGTTAAATAAGTAAGGCTTACTAATGCTATCTCCAATGGAGACATGTGTAGCCATTTAATTATCATGTTCTATTCAGAGAGATCAGAGAATACTTAAGCTATGGTTTTTCTTACTAATACCCATTATACATAAGCAATGAAGCTATGCTGTTTAAATTTTACCCTTTAGTTGACATTTAGTGCCACAACTAAGATTGGTTTTGAATACATTTTCCACATCCCATAAAGTGCAGGGCTCAGTTTGTTTTCTTTCAATATCCACTCCCTTCAGAAACAAAACTTTTAGAATGTTTAAAATTGCATAAGCAATTTTGTTGTTGTCATTTTGAAAATGTGCCATTTTGTTGTGGTAATGTCATTCAGATATTTTATGCAGTTCAGCTTCTAACCACTAAAATTTGATTATAGATAAGTCATGAACTACATGTACATAAAGTCAAAGTATAATACGTATTATAGAATTGTACCTTGGAAAGATTTTTTTAGGCATCAGTCATAGAGCAAGGTCAGGTCTTGAAATTTTTTTTGAATAATATGAGGTCAGTGAGAGGAACTTGTATATTTAAAATTAGACATTTGAAAATTTTAGCTAGTTACAAGAAGTGGAATTTTTAATTTAAAAAATAAAGGTACATGTACATGTATTTTTTTATTTGTTTAATACATGTATTTTTATTATTTAATGCATAAATGATATATATACCTTGACTCCACAACGAATTGTCGAGAGAAACCCCAGAAAGTTCAAAATTGATCAAGATGAGCTCCAAGAAAGAAGGGCATTCATAGACAGAAGTAAAGCTATTGTTAAAGTAAGTAATTATTGACATAAATTTATTAAGTTTATACCATTATTTTTCCATCAACAATTTTAGACTGAAGACATTCTGACCAGTAAAGTTATATAGTGAGTGGTATACATGCAGCATAAAGATAATGAGAAGTTCTCATAAAAAAACATACAAAAGTACATATCTTTCTGATTTAAACATATATATGTTCAACAATGGCAGTATTATAAATGACAAAAAAATTGATTATGCTTTAGGCATGTTTTAATGAAACTTGACCTTTTTTAGAGAATGAAAGAAGATTTGGCAAGTCCTCAAGCAAAAGAAAAGGACGATGGAAATGTACGACAGGTAATACAATATCACATGTGTAATTGAAAAGGAAAAATTTTACATTGAACACAATACCTGGTACATGTATTAAGTGTATATATATCCTTAAAAGTATGATGAAATCAGAAAATATGAAATTGATATATGGCCAGTAATTTACATTATGTAGAGCTGTTTTGTAGGCTCTGTTAAATGGACAAAGTAAACAGTATGACAAATATACCAGACTGGACCAAGAAATGGAGAGATCCAACCAAAGATACTTAGAGGATAGCCACCAACAGCAACAGGTACAAATCAATGTAACAGTGAGGTCTTTACCACAAACAATTTATATAATAAAAAGAGTTTTACTGTGTACAATATGATTATATCAAAATAAATAAAGCTTGAAGTATATGAGGGGAAAAAAAAGACTAAAAAATTGTAAATTAATAGATGTTTTATATTGATTTTTTTAAAGTATTGATTCCAACCATGAAATAATTTGATGAAACTGGTATTTATAGTACATGCATTTTATAATTTGTAGACAATAATAAAGTCACAAGATGATCAGTTAGACATGATAGGGTCTAGTGTTGGAGTACTGAAGAATATGAGTCACCAAATAGGCAATGAATTGGAGGAACAAAATCTGTAAGTATATTCAAAGTGTCTCATTAAAAATGATTTCCTATTTTTATATGGCTTAAATTCAAACAACAATGAAGAGATAGACCAGATGATAGATGTTTTAATATAATACATGCATAATGAAGTTTTACATGGGAATATATAGGGAAAACAATGTAAAAAAAAAAATGCTTTTCTCAAGAATAGCAGGGCCATGATCATTAATAACAAACTGCAAACATGCCAGGCTATGCAGATTCAAGTTTATTCAAAATGACAAATTGTTGCCCTCTGTGGTAGGGTGGGAACACATATTTTCATAATTTTGTGACAGAGTTTAGCATTGGAATATGTAGGATAGATATTTTAAAATCTTCTTTTTAAGAACAACAGGACCATAATTTGTGATATTAGTTAGTAAGCACCCTAAGGTAGTGCATATTCAAGTTTGTTCAAATAATGCCCCCCCCCCCCCCCCCCCTGGGGTAGGCTGACACTACAGTAAGGGATCAAAGCTTTACATGGGAATGTATAGAGAAAATGTTATAAAATCATCTTTAGGAAGCCAATGATTGGTGATATTACCGGTAGAATGCAAGCATTCACAGTTAGTGCAAATTCCTTTGAATAAAGATGGAATTTTTTAGACATCTTAGATTGATATTAGATTCCCCAAAATGTTTATGTATGTAGAACTGTGACAATTTCTAAACAAGAGGCCCATGGGCCACATCGCTCACCTGAGCACATTAGCTAGGAAAAAAAGCAAAAATCAGTACAGTATTGAAAAGTTTGCAGGGAGGGGGTGTTGAATTTTAAACTACCTGATGATGCTTTCATATCAATATAACAAATGGCTTTGTTGTTCTTGAGCAGCAGATTTTTTTCCCATATATTCATTTGTAAAAATTTGATCCCCCATTGTGGCCTCACCCTACCCCCGGGGGCCCTCATTTGAACAAATTTCATTCTACACTACCCAAAGATGCCTCCATATCAATTTGACTAATCATGGCTTTTCTGTTCTTGAGAAAAAGACTTTTTCCTATATATTCCTCTGTAAACTTTGATCACCCATTGTGGCCCCAACCTATCCCCGGGGTAATGATTTGAACAAACTTGAATCTTCACTATCTGAGGATGCTTCCATATAAATATGACCAATCATGGCTTTACTGTTCTTAAGAAGAAGATTTTTAACGATATTTTCCTATATATTTCTATGTAAAACTTTGATCCCCAATTGTGGCCCCACCCTACCCCCGGGGGTTATTATTTGAACAAATTTGAATCTTCACTACCTGAGGATGCTTCCATATAAATATGACCAATCATTGCTTTACTGTTTTTAAGAAGAAGATTTTAGAGATATTTTCCTATATATTTCTATGTAAAACTTTGATCCCCCATTGTGGCCCCATCCTACCCCCGGGGGTCATGATTTGAACAAACTTGAATCTTCACTATCTAAGGATGCTTCCATAATAATATGACCAATCATGGCTTTGCTGTTCTAAAGAAGAAGATTTTTAAAGATATTTTCCTATATATTTCTATGTAAATCTTGGATCCCCCATTGTGGCCCCATCCTACCCCCGGGGGTCATGATTTGAACAAACTTGAATCTATACTACCTGAGGATGCTTCCATAATAATATGACCAATCATGGCTTTACTGTTCTTAAGAAGAAGATTTTTAAAGATATTTTCCTATATATTTCTATGTAAAACTTGGATCCCCCATTGTGACCCCACCCTACCCCCGGGGGTCATGATTTGAACAAACTTGAATCTACACTACCTGAGGATGCTTCCATATAAATATGACCAATCTTGGCTTTACTGTTCCTAAGAAGAAGATTTTTAAAGATATTTTCCTATATATTTCTATGTAAAACTTGGATCCACCATTGTGGCCCCACCCTACCCCCGGGGGTCATGATTTGAACAAATTTGAATCTACACTACCTGAGGATGTTTCCACATAAGTTTCATCTTTCCTGGCCCAGTGGTTCTTGAGAAGAAGATTTTTAAATGATGCCATTATTTTTTCACTAATTCCCAATTATCTCCCCTTGAAAAAGGGCTTGGCCCTTCATTTGAACAAACTTGAATCCCCTTTACCCAAGGATGCTTTGTGGCAAGTTTGGTTGAATTTGGCCCAGTGGTTCTTGAGAAGAAGATGAAAATGTGAAAAGTTTACAACAACGCCAACGACAACAACAACGCCAACGACAACAACGACGACAGACAACGGACAAATTTTGATCAGAAAAGCTCACTTGAGCCTTTGGCTCAGGTGAGCTAAAAATCAAGATTGTGTTAATCTGAATTCTATAAACTTAGCTTAGCACTTTTCAGTACTGTCAGTACTTTGATTTACATTTTGATTGGACAGGTATTTGGGGTTTTCTTTAGCAAAACCTGGACACTGTCATTTTTTCTATACCACTGGGGTACTCATCCCTTACCCGCAACTCCTCCTAAACCACTGAATAAAATGTAATGAAACTTTAACAGATTCTTTATTACTTAGTGTCATTGTGCACTGCCTATTCTATATTCTGAGCAGACTTATATTTGGGGTTTCCCATAGCAAATAATGAACTGTGCCATTATATTCATAAAGCAGTGGGGGGGGGGGGGGGAGGGGGGTGGTTATCATTTTTAGCTCACCTGAGCCAAAGGCTAAAGTGAGCTATTCTGATCAAAATTTGTCCGTTGTCTGTAGTCGTTGGCGTTGTTGTTGTTGTTGTAAACTTTTCACATTTTCATCTTCTTCTCAAGAACCACTGGGCCAAATTCAACCAAACTTGCCACAAAGCATCCTTGGGTAAAGGGGATTCAAGTTTGTTCAAATGAAGGGCCAAGCCCTCTTTCAAGGGGAGATAATTAGGAATTAGTGAAAAAATAATGGCATCATTTAAAAATCTTCTTCTCAAGAACCACTGGGCCAGGAAAGATGAAACTTATGTGGAAACATCCTCAGGTAGTGTAGATTCAAGTTTGTTCAAATCATGACCCCCGGGGGTAGGGTGGGGCCACAATGGGGCATCCAAATTTTACATAGAAATATATAGGAAAATATCTCTAAAAATCTTCTTCTCAAAAACAGTAAAGCCATGATTGGTCATATTTATATGGAAGCATCCTCAGGTAGTGAAGATTCAAATTTGTTCAAATCATAACCCCCGGGGGTAGGGTGGGGCCACAATGGGGGATCAAAGTTTTACATAGAAATATATAGGAAAATATCTCTAAAAACAGTAAAGCCATGATTGGTCATATTTATATGGAAGCATCCTCAGGTAGTGAAGATTCAAATTTGTTCAAATAATAACCCCCAGGGGTAGGGTGGGGCCACAATGGGGGATCAAAGTTTTACATAGAAATATATAGGAAAATATCGTTAAAAATCTTCTTCTTAAGAACAGTAAAGCCATGATTGGTCATATTTATATGGAAGCATCCTCAGATAGTGAAGATTCAAGTTTGTTCAAATCATTACCCCGGGGATAGGTTGGGGCCACAATGGGTGATCAAAGTTTACAGAGGAATATATAGGAAAAAGTCTTTTTCTCAAGAACAGAAAAGCCATGATTAGTCAAATTGATATGGAGGCATCTTTGGGTAGTGTAGAATGAAATTTGTTCAAATGAGGGCCCAGGGGGTAGGGTGGGGCCACAATGGGGGATCAAATTTTTACAAATGAATATATGGGAAAAAAATCTGCTGCTCAAGAACAACAAAGCCATTTGTTATATTGATATGAAAGCATCATCAGGTAGTTTAAAATTCAACACCCCCCTCCCTGTAAACTTTTCAATACTGTACTGATTTTTGCTTTTTTTCCTAGCCAATGTGCTCAGGTGAGCGATGTGGCCCATGGGCCTCTTGTTTGAGTTCTGTGCTCAAAGTACTTCTAGTTTCTTTATAACTTTTTTATGCCCCTGCCATAAAATGGCCAGGGGCATATGGTGTTACCCTGTTCAGTCATTCTTTCATTCCATCATCATTGACATTCCATTCATTATCTCAGCAACAATTGCACACAATCAACTCACATTTGACATATAGATACGTCATAGGAATACGCAGTCAAGTTAGAATTTGGTGATTGTCTGATGATTTTGACAGAGTTATTCCTCTTGAACTTGGGAAAAAAAAAAAGAAATTTTCAGTTTTTGCTCTCTAATTTTTGTAGGGATGTATGTATAAAGTTGAAATTGCATATGCAGATATTTAAAAAAAAAAAATACAGGTCAATTCAAATTTTGTTGTGGTCCGATGATTTTTGACAGAGTTATCCCTCTTGAACTTAGAAAAAAAATAAGAAATTTTCAGTTTCCGCTAATTTTTGTAGGGATGTCATCATCTCAAGCCACGGTCCGGAATCCGCATATAGCTCTCTCCTACCCGTGGCTGCTTGATTACTAAAAGGGTTGTAATCTTGAATATTTACGCCTCTGTATTGTTACGTCATGTTTAGCCAATGACAAGATTTGTTTCCATCGCAATTGAAATCAACAATTGACATCAACAGTATACAAGAAATGTTTCATATACTGTGATTGGGTATTGAAAGGTTGCGTCAAAGTTCATTATCCGACTATGCTTTACTCGCATTGGTCAATATTTTAATGAGCTACAAAATATTCTCTTCTCATTCAACCACGGCCAGATAGGAGAGGACTGTACATTTTGGCCGTGGTTTGCGACAATGCAGGGATATGTATAAGGTTGAAATTGCATATGCAGGTATTTTACCAGAAAATACAGGACAAGTTTGAATTTGGTCATGGTCTGATAATTTTTGACAGAGTTATCCTTCTTGAACTTAAGAATAAGAAATTTTCAGTTTCTCATGCTCTCTAACTCTTGTAGAGATGTATGTATAAGGTTGAAATTGCATGTGCAGGTATTTTACCAGAAAATACAGGTCAACTTTTACTAAATGCTCATCTTTTACACTTGAATAAGATGCCTCAGTTTGTTTGAAATTCTCACAATGAATTGAGTAATGTTCTGTTTCTAAAGATCTGACAATGGCGTGACTGTTTTTGCAATTCTGCATGCTGATTAAAGTATGCACAGGATTGTTTTAAAATGCTAAAATAATAAATAAAAATAATGACTGATAGAAAATCAATATAAAGGTAGCATGAAAAAAATAAAAATATGACATAAACAAGAAAGGTTTTAGAAGCAGTAATAACAGAGAGCCACCTCCCCCCCCCCCCCCCCACCCCCCACCCCCATGTAGAAATATTATTTAGTATGTCTGTAATGATTGTGAATAAATGGGTTACCTACTAGTCAGGCACAGACATAAAAAGTTTGATCTCTATCTGACCTCAACATCATTTTTATAGGGATAATTTACTTCTTAAGGGTACCAATGTACCAAGTTTGATGTCTGTCAAGCAAAGGATTTTCAAGATACTGAGCAGTCAATATTTTCATATGTCCAGTTTGACCTTGACCTTTAACCTGGTGATTTCTAAATCAGTAGAGGTCATCTACTCCTATGAGTATACAATGAGGAACAAGTATACCAAGTTTGATGCCAGTCAAGCAAAGGGCTCTCAAGATATTGAGCAGTCAATATGTTTTTATGTCCATTTTTACCATGGACCTTTGAATTTTTTGATCTCAAAACCAATAGGGGTCATTAAATTTTTAAGGGGAAGCAATAATCCAAGTTTGATATTAGTCAAGCAAAAGCATCTGTAGATCATAAAAAGTAAATAGTTACTGAGGTTATTTGATCAAGGTCTAAATTCAAAAGTCAAGAACATTGCTAAGCCTTTTTATGGCATTGTTGAGAGACCCAAATGTTTGGTCTAATGAACTTCTAAGTTACTAAAGTTGCATTTTAAAATCAAATTCTATATAACATGGATTTAGAATACTGACAGATACTTGTTTTATATATGCAATACACAATCATGTACTCAAAATAAATAATATTTAATTATTTTAGAATTTTAGATGAATTTGGTCATGAAATGGACAACACAGAATCCAGAATGGACACCACAATGAAGAAAATGGCCAAAGTGATGCACATGTCAAATGGTTGGTCTGCAATCAAAAATATTTTTTCTTTTACTGTAACTGAAAAAATCCAAGCTTCAAAGTTTATATGTTTTTTGTGAGGAAAAGTAAACATATATGAGTTAATTGAATTGTGTATAAAAATTATGCAGGTAAATGCCATGATATATAAAATTATGCAGGTAAATGACATGATATATAAAATTATACAGGTAAATGACATGATATATTCTCTCTATTTCAGACAGGAGACAATGGTGTGCTATTGGTGTTTTACTAGTCATACTGTTAATAATAATTATACTTTTCATGGTATTATGATGTAAAGACCACACATTTTGATAAGTCATAATAATTATACTATTTATGGTGTTATGATGTAAAGACCAAATATTTTGATAAATCAGTAACTTGCATCATGATGTGTTTTAAGTGTATGTGACTTACACAATGTGATGATTTCCCACCACATAACGTACTTAGTTTTCCAGCGTACCCACTGCCAAGAAATTAACAGGAAATGCCTCCTCTGTTAAATCACTATCTTTCCTTTGTTGAATTTTCTTCTCAGCATTGAGTTTTTTGAAAATTTGCTTGGTATGGTTCGCTAAATTTCTTTAAATTTTATTTTTTGTCTATCTTGTTATACAGAATTGTACAGAAAAATCCATCTTAGTTAACAGATAAAGTCTTTCCTCTGTCTTTAATCTGTGAAACTTTCAAGTAAAATAGCTTGAGTAGCCAATATTACAAAAATTTTAGATTTATATTTTTTGGCATCATAATTTTCATCTCTTCTATTTGCATGATTACTGTACAGTAAGAGAAATATGAAGATAACAAACACTCAAAGAAGAATTTTCATTGGGATGCTTTTGTACTGTACATACTTTTTACTAGATTTCCATGTTTCTTTTTTGAGAAGCTATGAGGAAGCATATGCATCTGTAGTTTATTTCTGTTTTATCATGTACCAAACATTATTTCTAGAAAGGTAATAGAAGCTTGTCTTTAGATTAAACCAGAAATATTTTTTGGGGGGAAATTCTGAGAAGGAAGTTTTTGTTTTTCTTGTGTTTGATCTGATTTTTGTTTCACTATTGTTTATAAAAGTACAGGATTAATAGATCCTATGTTTATGTCACATGACCTATGTGTACTTGTCTCTGTTTCTTGTAATTTCATTAGAAGAGATTACGAGCCTTAAATTGAATACAAATTACAATACATGTAAAGGTTCTGTTATTCAATATTTCCATGATTTCTGTGTAGGTTGTTCATATATTTTTCAATGTTTGAACATATGAATGAGGAAAATACTTAATGTTGCAGAAAATTTTAATTTGTAAATTTTTTCATCATTTTTGAGACAAACACTTCAATTACATCATATGTTTCACAAAATGTGTTTTTTCTCATAAAGTACACTGAGTGATTTTAATGAAAAAATTCAAGCACCTGTTATTAATAAATTTGTAATGTGTTGAAAATGGGAATATCAGGACATTTTTCAAAATGTTCCTATAGCATTACCTGGTATTTGGGTTTTGCTTTGTTATCATTTCAAGGTCTTTTTTTTTAAATTAATTATATACATATGCACAAAGAGACAATGGTGTTTCCCTCAACACCCTTTTAATATCTGTCATTAAGTCAGATTTTTCTTGTTATATCTGTAATTAATAACTTGACATTATTTACAAACAATTGTAACAAGGAAATTTTTAAAAAAAATTCTCTTGAATTGCTCTTGATACTTATTTCTATCAACACTTAATTGTTAGAGTGTATTGATTTCGTGTTATGATATTTAACCTTGTTATGACCCGAAAATGATTTCAGGATTAAAGTAGATTTTATAATTAGCCGAGCCTGCAATTACAATTAAGGAAATACTTATGTACTAAGACAAGATGATCTTGATAGGGTGCTGTTGTAGACAATAGGCACATACTAAACATATCATGCTTTTTTATTAAGAGTTTAGAATTGTAGAATTGTTTTTTCTTCACTTAGAAATGCTAAGTTTTTAAAATCTTTTCTGTTCTTTATGTTTTGTCATCATTGTGTTGCTTATGATGGTTGCAATAAAAGTAGTGAACAAGAATAGAGTTTCTGTAACATCTGTTTATATTTACTTGCTTATGTGATTTTCTGAATATAGGTTATATTGAAACATGTTGTTAAAAGTTTGCATGTTATTTATATGTTGTTATTTCAGATATTTTAAATCCTCCATTGAGAATCATTGTACACCGCATTTATTTTGTAGAATAAACAAGCAAAAGTGCTTTCTTTGTTATGAGCAGTTTTTGCTCATTTTTATTTCACCTTTTTTCCAGATCCACTACATTTCTTGTGGAAATCACGAATTTGGAAATGATAAGTTTTGAAACATGCTTATTTTTTTCTATGAAGTAAAAATTTGGACTTTTCTGTAGAAATCCCCATTAAATCCACAAGAATGCAAGGGGAATGCTTGATTCTCGGTGAATCAGCCATTAGCAGACCAGTCTCATATAAACCTACATGTATTTTCCATGATTTTCATACTGTCAACTTCAGTATTATGAATTTGCATAGTTTCTTTGACGTATTTTTCGAATATGTACAACTAGGGATTATTATTTTGGCTTAAATTTGCGCAAGCATTGATCAGATAATCTCTACACGTAATACTTGATGCAGAGAAATTATTATGCAACATTTGTGATTGTTCATGGAAGATTGAGATGTATAGTCAAATTCAGTGAAAATAACCATACAGTGCAGGGAACTAATTTTGTTACAGCATCAATGCTGATTTGAATGCTTCCTTTGCTTGCTGATTTGAATGCTTCCTTTGCTTGCTGATTTAATGCTAGTTATCCTTATCCTGATCCTGATCTGATCCTTATCCTGATGCTACTTTTGCTGGTTCAAAACTAGGTCAATGCTAGTAATGCTACCGGAAGTAGGATTATCCTGGCGGAAGTGGATAATTTAATTTCAGCATTGCTATTTTAAGCCATAAAAAATATTTTTTTTGTAATTTTTATTTGTATATTGTATTAAATAACTTTCTTTTATCTGTTTACATTTTTTATCGAAAGAAATTTAGCGATTTTTAACGATTTTCGCTTTGTCAAATTCCAATCGTAAAATTGAAAACAAAAATGGCGACACAGTGAAAGTTGGAAGTAAATCTTGCGAAGTTATCGTAACAGAGTTGTTTGACAAAGGCTAGCTGCCCACTGCAATCCAGATAATTCTTATGAGGTATTGCTTGCACCCAACGATGCGATGATTTTCCCATTTCCGAAGCGATTTCGGAAGAAGAGCCCCAATGTGTTCAACGTGTGAGCAAGGAAACGTGATGGACAATGAACATGATGAAGTTTATGACAAACCCAGACGAAAATTTATCATGTTTCGTGTGAATATTTCAGCAAAAATATTATGCTTTAAGTTGTAAAAGCCGTTTCCAAGGAACCATCAGATCATCAGTACACTACCATGACTCAGAGGGTATGTAAACTATGTAAACAATGTTTTTTTTTTTAATTATCAAATTATCAGATTATATAAGGATGATGTGAAACAGATTTACAAATAAATAAACACTCAAAATTCTCAGCGATTCAGGCATTTAAACCCATGTGATTTTAAAGGTCAATTTTTACAATTGAGAAAGAATTATATGTATAATTTTTTAGAGATTCAGATGCAGTCTTCTGTAGTTAATTCACATGGTATCAAGTCAGTACATAACCTGACCGACTGATAACCAAGTCCACTCAAACCTAGTATGTCAACTCTAACCAAATCTATAGACTGGTATTGCCTTTCTCTTTCGTACGTTCATGTATATTGCGCATATCAGACAGGCAAGGCCAGTCTACCAAATCTAGAAGTCAACTGTTAAACAAAAGTATGGTTACGGAATTCAATTTACCCTTGCGGTCTTAGTTTTGAGGGGAGAAGTTAGGTTGTACCTTATCATGTAACTGACCTGTGCCTGGTTTACGAGTAGATTGTACGTAAGGTTTTAAACAGATAAATTATAACAACATTTTTCAAAAGGCAGAAAAGTAACTTACAATTAAGTACCTGAATAAAATGCTACAAGAAAAAGTAAGGAAAAAAGAAAGTTGTCCCAAGTCAAATAAAACTATTTTGGGATGGGAAGGGTTCTAAGGCTGGGATGATACAATTTTTTTTATATTGATACGTACATTGATATGTATCAATCATATTTGAGCTACGATACGATATGTATCAAATATTTTGAATTGGTCATGAAATCTTATTTTTGTATTGAAAAGAACAAAACATTTCATCCCAATTATGAATGATTTATTTAAAGACATAAGCTGTATATCCGTTGTAAAACAAACTTACTTCACGCAAGTGGTGTAAATTTTTACCGGTTTGTATTTTAAATAAATATTTCTATTTAAGGACATACGCAATGTACCTTACCTACTGATAATTTTTCAAGATATTCTTAATTTAAGATTATAGTGCCATCAGAAGTTCGTAGACAAAAAATCAGCATGCATTTCCAGAGGTTTTGAAAAGATATCAATTGATGAAAATTCCTGTATAATTCATAGAGAAATATACAAAAATTACTAAGCATATATTCTAGATGTTTTGTTTATCAAAACTTGTTTTAGAAGAAGTGTACAATAGCATATATAGACATTAAATTGTAGCACACAGTTCCTTTAAGTATTGGAACTCTTCAACTCCAGGGAAAAAGACAATAATGTTCAAACTACGTTGCGTATGTCCTTCACGTCATGTTTATCATACATATATTAAACCCAAAATGTAAGTAAACAAAGAAAAACGCCTGAATTTTTTTGCAATATTTAAATATTTTTACATACATATTGATATACGTACCATCCTCACACAGAATTAATATTATCGATTAATCTTTTCAGCCCTAATGGCTCCTTTTAAATTTTACTGGAGTTAAAGAAAAAAGAAATTAAATTAATGCTTGAAACTGTGATCATTAATTTGACATTAAAAAGCAAAATTATGTTCTAAATCACTTCACCGTTCTAAGTTACTAATTGTGCCCCTATTTCATTGACGCAAGTACTTTTCAAGTTTAAGTAGTGCCAATTTATTTTCTTTTACCTGAAAAAAAAAAATACTTGCTTTAAAACTTGTCTTAATACAATTTGCTCTTCAAGTCTGTATTCTGTATATTTGTACGTGCGATGTAGACGTAATTGTATGAAGTTAACAAAACTGTAGTTAGAGCTGTATATACATTGTATTTTTAACATTTGGCATTTTTTATATTTGAATTTATAATCTTTTTACTTTTATTATTTAAGCAGTCTGTTTGAAAGTAACAATAATTCAAGGATGAGTTTCTTAATCATATGAAATTTAAAAATCTCCAACCAAAACTTATATTCAGATTCTCTTTGGAAGATTGTTTGTTAATATCCATGCAAGAAGAGAAATTAAACTAATCAACTTAATTTACATTGATAACATTTTTAAATTAAATCATGACCTAATATCTCATATTTTTCAGGCCAATGATAGTAAACACTGCAGTAAGTCCACCAGGGATTGATGGCAAAAAAAGAGAATACTTTGAAGAATGATTTGGATATGCTGGCCTCCTCTTTGGACCTAAATCCAGCTGATGAAATTCTATCTGAAAAAATAGTGAGAAGCCAAGAACTAATAATCAACTTCTGTAAATCAGACAGTGGTGTTAAAACCTGTGTGATGAAGTGTGCCAAATTCATTGATCACATACTTGTACATTTTTAAGTTATCTCCCATGTAGATCTAAAAAGTAATGTACAGAGTTTAAAGTGGACTTCAAGTGCTTTCTGTATTGTACATGATTACATTGAGATGTATGAAAATTGAAATGCATGCCTGCTCTTTTGTACAGTCTTAAAACTGTTCATATGATTGTCCACATAATTGATTTTGTCAAATAAATGAACACATATATTTTACAGTAGTGTGATGTTTTAGGTACTAATAGAGAGATACATGTATATATAAAATTTTATGTCCAAGTTGTGTTTGTAGTACACATTTTTTCAAAAAAAAAACCCAAAACAAAACATAAAAAATAATACCCCTGATATTTTTTTGTTAACACCAACATTCTAGATCTGCCTCTGAGATTATGTAGACAGGCAATATTTCTGTTACATGTAGTGTTCTTATTGAAGCATATGCAATCCTTTATTTCATGAATACTCTAAAAAAAAAAATTGAATTTTTGATCACTTACACCCCAACTTAAAAAATGAAACACTAATTCATAACTGGTTAAATATTCACTGATGTTCCTACTTTTCACTAAATTTTTTTGTTGGATATACTTGCTTACACTATACAGAGTATATATACAGCATTTGAGCTAAGAATATTGTGTACTAGGTAACTGAATGGAATATTATATATGTAATGGTTAAATACTGAGTAAAGCCAAGGTTACTGAGTTGTATAGACAAAAATAGTAATACCGGTATGTCCCCATTCATTGACATCTGAATATTTAAACTTGAAATAATAATTCTTTATTTGGATTTCATTTAAAATGTTTAATGAAAAATTCCATAATCTGCATTAAGAGACTGAATATGGGGGATAACACATTATCATGTAGGGTATTTTAGAATGAAGTAAATCATTCAAATACAGAAAAATAAGCTTACAGCTAAATGCCTGGGATAAACGGTTTTAATTTGTTATATGTTTACTTTCCAATGGGTTTGAAAACCACAGGGAATGAAAATCATTTCGCCATCAGCATGAATTCATTATAGCGTGTTCGTTATAACCATGTTTTACTGTATAGATATTTCTTCTCTTAAAGGCCATCCTTAAAAAATTGTTTGTTTTGAATTGCCGCCTGGGAGGTTTCAGACCCAGGAGGGAGGGAAATTTTTTTTTTTAACATTAAAGTTAAATAAAAAATTTATGATAAAAATCTCAATAAGCAGTGAACACATTATTTTCTGCCTTTTTGTGAAGGGTATCTCCCATCAACCAGGAACCCAGTTTTGCTTAGATCCAACACTTACATTAAGTGATTGGATGGCACATGTGATAACAGGCCAAGAATTGATTGAATAAAAAAAATCTTATTTTTGGTCAATAAAAATTTTCCAGGAGGGTCATTTCAATGAGGCGGGAGGCAATTCCAAACGAACAACAATTTTATTTTGGCCTTACATCATGGTACATTTGTAGAGATACATTTTCCTCATTGTTTAAGCCAATGGTTTAAATCATTCACTTATTATACTATGGTGTACCATAGATTTAGAGTTTGTGCTAGCCAGATATCTTTTGACCTTGATGATATAACATTAAAACTGTTCCTTCAGTACAACACAAATTTCACAATTTTAAAATTAAAACCTTAATGTATGAAATTTACAGTAATATTTTCTATCAGTTTTTCTTGTACCGCCTTGGCAAAATGTTCAGTTTCTGAAAATATAACAAACTCTTATATCATCTTTTCCAAATTTTTCTTTTACCACTCCTTAGAAGCAAGTTGTGCTGTAAGGCACAATATATTTGAAGTAGGGGGCAAAATAAAGGTTATTTTATGTTTATTGTAGAACAACACAGTATACATGTAAAATTTTAAGTTCATGGAAGCAATAAAAACAATATTCCCAGTGTCTAAAAATTGCAATTTATTTATAGTCAGTGCCAACTTGACCAAATTATAATTGATAATAAATGGAATCACAAAATGTCCCATAACAACTTTCAGAATTTTATGAAATGGTGTAATGATGGAATAATCAAATTAATAGTTTTACAATCCATGTCCTATATTCATGCACTGCTTTTTCACTTGTTTGATAAATTTATGTCCACAAAGTCAAATAAATAGAATGGTGTTTGCATGAAAAAGTGAAGCTTTTTTCTTGACCACCAGCAAAGTTTTTTTTCAACAAGTTCACTTTCTTGAAAAACTGGGGGTTTTTTTGTAAGTTTTCACCATTTCATTATACTGTCCATGCCTTCTACTTTTAGGAATCAAGAACATTTCTCTTTTTAAAAAATATCATTTTCCAAACAGAATTTTCTTTGAATCATCATTCTCAGACTTCACTGTAGATTGCCCCAGTCCTTTGGATGAGACCATATAAACTGAGTTCCAGTGTTGCAGAAGGTGCTGGCACGAAAAAGATCTCTCACTGCTTATAATTAAAGGCCCATGTGCCGAGTACAGGTCTAAAATTGCAGCCCTTCACCGACAAGTGTTGGTGTCTCCATTATGAATGAAAAATTCTCATGTGGGATGTTGAAACAACAAACTGTAGACTGTTCATAGCACTCCATTTCTATCAAGTACTCTCATGTTCTTCCACTAAGAGCTATAATAAAGATAAAAGTACATTATACAAAGAAGCTAAGATTTATTAATTGATCATCTTATCTTTTTTACAAATCTTGCACAACTTAATTTGGGAAAAAAACACTATAATGATTTATATACTTATATAATTAATTAATTCTGTTGATAAAATCTGGTGTATTTATTATAATTGAATTGAGATCTTATTTGCAAGGGTATTAATGGATTCAAGTACTTAAAATAAAATTCTACATACCAGGACAATTATACAAACTAGTTTACACAATGTACCACTATGATGAATAATGTGAAAAAGAATATGTAGTGTAAAAGTATTTTCATGCATAGATCCTCTCCAATATATTATTTTGTGTTATAATGATAATTATTTTTTAGCTACTTGAAATTGAAATTTTTTCTGGTAGATCTACAACATGTACATACACAAATTTATCTGCACATGTTTTTATAAAATTTAAGAACCTCCGCATTAAAAATATTTAAACAAGATTCGTTTAATGCTGTGAATAATACAGAATCAATTATTTGGTTTAATTATTAGGTTTCGTTCAATACACCTCTATGATTATCTTATCAAAGGCACTGCGACTTTTATTTCTGGCTTCCGTCAATTTTGAGGAAATTCGGATTGTGAATTACTTAGTACGTGTATGCACTTAAAACCCAATAAAAATTAAAGTAAATAGTTATACACCAAACATCATACTTTTATTGTATTGTTAAACTTATTTTTGTTGACCAAGTGTTACTACTTACCCTATCACCAATTTCAATAACATCAAGCCGTGGCGAGGCCTCAACAGTGGACTCCATAGGACGTTTGGTGATCAGCTGATTCAGATTGAAAAATATCGCGGGATTATTGCTATTAAATTAATTTAATATTTATCTTAAGATTGTATTGAATAATTTAACCGCAAGAAATACACTCTATGTATTTGTTCCCGACTGAAATAAGAATATCTACTTGCTGTTTCGTTTTGTGAAAAACGAATCTGTATTATTAGTAAACCAGCATGATCCTGATTTTAAGTAGGTCAATGCTGGTTTTTAAATCTAGGTCAATGCTAGCTATGCTAGTTCTATCCTTTGCTTGCTGATACTGATCCTGGTAATGCTGTTTTTTAAATGCTGATGCTGATGCTAGCTCGATCCTGATGCTACTAATGCTTATGCTGATGCTGGTTTATGTAACAAAATTAGTTCCCTGCACTGTATCTGAACAGCGCTATCGGAATAATTTTGATGATAATCGGATAAGCAGCTTAATCAAGTACATTGTACTTGTGTTCAAGGTTTATTTAGACTGATTTCTAGAACTTGAAGTGATGACAACAGTTTTTGTTCGATTGTCCTAAATTAGAGTAAATGATGGAAACGATTTTGAGGATGTATCGATGTAAAAGTTACACTTTTTCACCGTAAACAGTTAATATTGCTCGCTAATCCAATTATCAACAATTACCAGGAATTTCCTCGTAATGTGGTTACATTTTTATATTTCCCCTCATTTCTTAGTACCAAAAGTTTTAATCCTAATAAACTTGTATAACACAAATGAAGACATAGCACCCACCTCACGATATAGACCCTCAAGTCTTTTCATCATTTTTTTTTTTAATACACCTTTTATGACATTTTTTGATCTTATCCATACTATCAGTCCGAAAAATTTCTAAAAGAAACATTTTAAACTAATTACTTTCAAACTCTATGCGTATTTGTTTAATATCAAATGTGGAAAAAAATGTTGGTCTAAGGCAATTTTATGGACTGATGATATGGACAAATCACAAATATGTTTGTAAAGAAAGGGGCCGTACAAGGCAACCCCCTGCTCTTGCGTCAATATACATGTATATTTCAATTTTCAAAGTTCATGGAAAAGTTTTAATTTAAAAAAAAAAGTATATTGTCAGGAATATCGTCTTAAACATCTTTGATTCCTTTTTTTTTTTTTTTTTTTTTTTGAATTATTTATTAATTAATATGTTTTCTAAGTTGACTGTTAAAGCATATTTAGTAGAAAATGGGCTATTAGAACCATTAAAAATGATTTTTGAATATGAAAGGGTCGTCTCTATTCTACATAAACGTTTAAAGGACGGAAAAATGAATATAAAACCTATTTTGTGCTTCCCCCTCCCCCAAATATGGAGTCTGAACCCATTTTATATGAAAATTTTTGGAAAAAAAAGATACTGTATGCTCCAACAATTAAATTCGTTTATTTAAACCATACTGACACAGCCAAGTTAAAAGAGCCTTGCGTAGCGTAATGGTTAATCTTAGAAAAATATTAAGGAGGCTGGTAGGCGAATCCGCGTAAAAATACACAATGTGGCTTTTCAAGCCATAGACTGTTATTTAGTTCAAAAACAATATTCACACATAATATATTTTAGGAATGTTTTTAAGTTTGTGTGAGTTATTTATTTTAATTTTGGTTGTAACCCGTCATTTGATTTGATGAAAAAATAAGTTTATATCGTATAACCTCCGTTGTCTACGTCACAATGACTTACGTCAAAAACGTATCAATCCGCTTTACGTTACATTTAAGATATGAACAATTTGAAGGAGAACTTATCTTATTTTTTACACTTATTGATGGAAAATTAAATTATACTCGTATAACGTAGGAAGAAACAGTTTACGCATTTTTGTAAATCGCTTCGTGGTTTATAAAGCGTTGCATGTATCTGCCCCAACCAAGGTTATACAGTATAACTTGGGTAGCTATTAAATTATTGGTGTGTAAATCACACAGACCTGACACGTAGGCATATATAATACTCGAGTTTCTCCGTTTGTATTTCTAACCGTGAGTATACACGAAAATGGCATTCAAATCAATTTCATAATTGATTAAGTAGAAAAACACAGCGAATGTAAATATTTCATTATAAATAATAAAATATATCAAACTAAGATAAGGTGCTGTCTACGACCAAGTTTTTAAGGTGAGGTATGCCACTGACAAATAAATTCATATTGCAGAGCTTTCAACAGTCTCTTTAATGTCAACATTTCGCAAATTCTATGAACGTTGCAATGATCTTGTGTGCTTGATACAACCTTTTGTTGGGAAAAATTTTGACCGACAAGTTTCATACCAATTGTTAGACCATTATTTTTATTAGTCCATTTGCCTGATCAATACAGAGGGCTTACGACAGGACTGACCGGTCGACAGGGGATGTTTACTCCTCTTAGGCACTTAATTCCACCTCTGGGTTTTTAGAGGTCCGTGTTTTTACTTGGTCTCAATTTGTAATGATTATAAAATTAATGAAATTGATCACTATTTGATATATATATATATATATATATATATATATATATATATATATATATATATATATATATATATATATATATATATATATATATATAGATAGATAGATAGATAGATAGATAGATATATATATATATATATATATATATATATATATATATATATATATATATATATATATATATATATATATATATATATATATATATATATATATATATATATATATATATATACCTTTTTCATTGCATTAAGACATGATACTTGGAACAATCATGTCTCTACCATTTATAGCAAGGATTGCAACTTATTAAATATTCTCCGTTTTCTGAAACATTTGCTTGATAAATATTCAATTCAAATTTTAAAAAAGATTTTTTTTTCCTTATATAAGACTCGAATATGCAGATGTTATGGAATAATCTCATATTGATAACAAAAGAAACAACCTGGTCAATTTGCTGATATCCAATGTGTCATCAGGACAAATATTCTGTGAACGGAAACGGAAGGAAAACAGATTACAATGTATATTAATTAAGAAAGACTGAAACGCCTGTTAAAAAAGATTATCTAATCACGGAACGCATCATGTTTAAAATATGTTTTCTATAAGGAACACAATTTATTAATAGTTTTTTTTTATTCACTTGTTCTCTATATTTTATCAGCATGGGAAAGTTATATAGAAACATTAAACAACTGAAAAATACTTTTTTGAATTTTAAATTCTAGTGAAAGGTTATGAGACCTATTCACATATTAACTGTAAGAAAATATTCTGTGGAACAATAACAAACGATTTGATGGTGAATCAGTTTTTATGGTATAGAACTAATGACAATGTAATAGTTCTCTTAATTAAATACTGGTTCCAATTCTTCAGTTTTGTCTATATAGTAATTCAGAAGCTTTTTTTCAGTTTATTTACCCACTATGATAATGTTACTTTTGTACATTTTATTTGTTTGGAGAAATTATTTACCTAGGCTTTGTCTGTTGCTGAATCCTACCCATTTTCTTGAATAAAATATTGCTTGAATTCATTAATATATGTAAAACAACAAAGAGGGCGTATTAAGTTTTAAGAACCTTTGCACAATCCCAGTTGTAAAGTTTATAGACAATAAAATATGTTCAAACTAAACAAAGTTTTAGATTTAAAATTTCTAAAAAGTTTTGACCTTCATCAGATATCCGGTGAAATTTTTTAAAAAATGAATTGATAACAAAATACAATTCCGTTTCCTTAGTATTAGTACATGTACCGGTAATTGTGTTTTGAGAGTCAAGAGAGAAGTACTGAAAACATATTTTTTAAACTGACAAAAAAGATGAGATCGTGTCAACAATTCTACCGTGCTTTGTTTATCCTATCCTTGATGAAAGGTAAATTATCAATATTATCATCATCTCCAAATAAAGGAAATAATATCTATAATTATTTTAATTTTTTTTAAGTCAATGGAGTAAAATTAATTCTTGGAAATGCTTTTAAAATATTTTAAGAATGAAAACAAATGTGTATAGTTTTAATTTCAACCCATAACTTAAATTAAAATGTGCCAGTAATTTAGCTATTTCAAGTGCAGTTTATAAAGCCATATTTATTATTCTTTTTTTGCTAAATGCAAACTTCCAAGTAGTATCATAATTATGACTCATACATATTCATACAAAAATATTGGTGTGATATGATTTTTGAAGATCAATACATGATAAGGCCAATTCTGGCAATATTAGATGAAGGGAAGGGGGGGGGGGGGGGGGAGTTAACGCCATCCGCTTGCCCGTTGCTTCTTTGCGTGTGTTGTATTTTGTTTCGTTATTTTTCTGTCACGGTCAAAACACATTTTTTTTTAAAAATGAAAAACAATGTAAAGTACAATTTATTTCATTATTATTTAAATCTTACTTATTGACTTATTTTGCCAAATTCAGAATAGAAGGTCCTTTACAAAAGTACACAGTGCTCTCAATAATAAATAGATTTCTTCTGTCACCCAAACCGTTCACGACATTTTGGTTTCCAAACGCTGAACAGTGAGCGACAAAGAATTAAGGTATTTGAAAAAAACGTGCAAGTACTTAAAAGTGTATTATGTCTATATATTATTAATATGTTGCTTTAAAACTCTAAGTAAGTGTTAAAGGGACCTGAACACAATTTTGAAATTAATTTAATATTTTCTCAAAATTTCTGAATAATATCATGACTTATATGTTGCTATAGCATTTCACACGGAAATTTAATAAACACGTGTACAGAAACTTCTTTTATAGGGAAGTTAATGAAACTACGAATTTCAGGACGCGTTTGATTGACACATCCTTGCACTTTCACAAAGTAAACTTTATCCTTAATACTTGAGAAAAGCAAAAAATTTTTTGTGTATTAATGAAAAATATTAAAACTTTAATCCAGAAAATTTAGAGTGGAAATGTGAGATAACAAAACCACCTCACCGGTATTTTCAGTCCGTGCTCAGTGATGTGTGCAGAGTTTAACAAATTGAACACACCCGGTGAAACGTTAACATTATTATATATGCTTTTTTATTTTTTGTACGCTAAATTATAGCTGGAACTCTCTTTCGGTACAGGTTCTTCTGGATCATCAGAACATCACGTTGACTGGACTACTGCTTCTAAGGATTGCAATGTAAAATATGAATCACAGCTGATACCCCAAAGCTACATTGAGGACCATAATCTTTATAGCGATGTCATCAAAGGAATTGGGGTGAACGTTTCAGCGTGGATTGATGGAAAAATTCAAGAAATTGGATGCGATCAGGGTACTGTCAAAAATAAATAAAAATTTTTAAAAAAATACATCCAAAACAATTGAATGCTTTAAAAGATTTGAAAACATTTTACTTCATTATTTTTATTTTACTTTTTCAGTAAAATGTCTTCGGATAAAAAGGTTAAATGAACATGGAGACAGGAAACTGCCATTCATTTGTGGTAATCCTTATAGATAAGCCTTCACTCAGATTAATTAAGCCAACCAATTTAGTTTCCATCCGTGATTGACGAATGAACAGATGATGCTCATTGTTTTGATTTTTAATTATCGACGTTTAAATTTATTTGGGGAGCAAAATTTATCAGTAGATCAAAGGCAGCTACCAAACGTATACATGTCTTTATGTCTTACGGACATAGTCCGGACGACATTTTGTTTTTGCTACACATAAAATTTTGTCCAAGCATTTTCTCGGAGATGATAGATATAATGTTATTTTTGTTTCCTTTAGTGACTTCTGCAGACATTGAGGTTAATTTAACGGAAGTGTCATACAAGGAGTCCACAGAATTGTGCGGTTCTGCCAAATTCAGAATAGAAGGTCCTCTACGAAAGTACGCATTGCTCTCAATAATAAATAAATTTCTTCTGTCACCCAAACCGTTCACGACATTTTGGTTTCCAAACGCTGAACTGAGCGACAATGAAGGTATTTGAAAATGGTTTGATAATTTTTCATTTTCAAACTGTATTTAATAAACTGCACTTTCAGATCACGACAAACATTTATAGCTATTTTTTTTTTATTTATTATTATTATTATCATTATTATTTTTTTTGAAATACCAGATACTTTCTGCACCTTTGTTGTTTCCAGAGACGATGAAACAGTGGAAACAAAGTTCGATAACTGCAGCACCCCAAGAATGGGAGTGTGTATCAACACAACATGTAAAATTCTAAATTTCTAGTGTTTCTGTTTAAAAAATATATATTATCAATACCTGTATGTAATCTTAATTAAATAACCGCCATTTATTTGTTTCACGTGATTGATTTAAGATATAACGGACTACCAAACGTCAATGATGTTGGAAACGACTGCGAAGCAATTACAACCTGTCAAAGGGGGCGGGGTTATCTGGACTATTAAAGGTGCGTGTCGATAGCTGTAAATTTTGTCATAATGTTTATTTTTTAACAACTCTACAAATATATAGTATACTAGTAAAGCCTAAAACCTTTGCAAGTAGTTTTGTATGGGTAAGTCTTGATAAATTGATTATATATTTAGATGACGCGATGCATGAAACAGGAGATAGGATTATAACCCAAGATAAGGAAAAACTACAGGCCATACGGACTCTAGCTGACAAGGATGCAGGAATTCTTGGTGTGTCTAGTAAATGTTACTGCTGGGAATTTAGGCACCTTTACAATTAATGCTTTCTCTCTCTCTCTCTCTCTCTCTCTCTCTCTCACACACACACACACACAGTTATATTTATCACATCATAAACTATGCAGATCACACACGATGACGAACTAATTTTTAAAAAATAACATGCATCTTAAAAAAAAATGATAATGACACAAAAGAATGTTCAAAACTCATGCATTTTCCCAATTTCCTAGAACTTCTAATCCAGTAAATGAACAAGTGATTATCTATTTTACAGAGGTTTCCGTCTCATTGGCACTCAGTGCTTCAAGTTTGTTTCTGGTTGTGTTGTTTATGTGCATCAGTACACTACTGTGGAAAAGGTTAGTTAACTGATTTAACGAAAAAATTATGTACAACGGAAATTATCCATTTATATTCAAAATTAGAATCCAATGATTGTAAATAAAATTAGGAAAAAAATATCCATGTGGATGTGAAGATACTTAAACATTTCATTCATTATTTTGTTAATATGTTTCCTTAACACATACATGTATTTATTGTAAGTTTTCCTTTTTACTTATTCATTTTAAATATATAAAGTCATTATTAAGGCATATGCACAAAATCCTCTTAAATTAAGGTTATCGTCAAAGCTGGACATTATCTTGAAAGGAAGTCAATTCAGTGGTCCGGAAATAGAAACAGTAAGCGGACCAAGAAAGAAGAAAATAAAGAAAAAAGTGTATATGTATGAGGTTCTTCCTCAAATTATGCATGGTCATTCTACCCGGGTCAAGGCCGTGCCCAAGGAGCAGGAAAATCCATACAGCGAGATTACAAGCAGACGAGAATCTGGTTACCATAGCAACCCTGGAACGTCAGGACAAACAGAAGAAACAATTTAGGCAAAGGCGGATCCAGGGCCGGCGCGTCGGGCGCAACAACCCCCCCCCCCCCCCCGTTTGAATTTTTTGAATGTAGAACTTATATGTCCATTATCCTAAAATCAAGGAAAAACATCTCTTATTTGTGAGAATTCGTCAACCCCCGGACCCCCACCAGGACTTTGCCCTAGGCCCACTGGGGGCTTCAATGCAGCCCCCCAGACCCCCCTGCCTTCTACTGCGCCCTCCCCTCCCCCCCCCCCCCTGTTATGAAATTCCTGGATCCGCCACTGTTAGGGAAGCGAAACTGTTGGTTTTATTCATCTTCTGTGGGAAGGATTATAGAGAGAGAGAGAAAGAGAGAAACTTTTAATTAATTTATTTAATTTCTTAATCAAAATGCATTTTGTATTTACACTGTTCATGTTCAAATAGTATATCATGTATATTTTTTATGGATTATACAGGCAATTGTTGTTTACCCATAGCATCGGATAATAATAACACAAGATATATCTAATTCTGAATTTCAATGAGTACCCGGCCTCCTCCCCAGGATCGCAGTCATTTAAACTTTCAGAGAAAATGCACTAGCAAACTGTTTATTACCACTGTTCAAACCATGGCCCCGGATGGTAGGTTGGGGCAACAATAGGGATTAAATTTAACATTGAAATACATAAGAAACGTACATTAAAAATCTTTTTTCAAGAACCATTGAGCCAGAAGAGATGAGACTTCCAGAGGTAGTGAAAATTCTAAATTCTTCAAGCCATGACCCCCGGAGGTAGGGTAGGGTGGGGCAACAATAGGAGATCAAAGTTTAATATTGAAATAACAGGAAAAATCGTTAGAAATCTTCCTCTTAAGAACCACTGGGCCAGAACAGATCGATGAAACTTATGTGGAAGCTTACTGAGGTAGTGTAGATTCTAAATCTTTCAAAAAGGGGACCATGAAATACAGTGCATAGGAAAAACTCCTTTAAAATCTTGTAAGTACATTGTAAGTTGTAGTCAAAATTGAAGCAATGACCTTACAATTGGTATGAAAAATGCCAGTCAAAAATTGACCCAATTAAGTTTTACATGTATTTGCAAGTCATTATAACGACCATAGAATGTGCGAAGTATTGACTCTAAATAAAATTGTTGATTGACTTTAAATGAAATTGTTGATAGGTCGCCCGCGTGGTGCAGTGGTAAGAGCGTTTGCTCTAGAGTCGCTGACACAGGCACTTGTTTCTGTAATAAATTTTTGACCCATAGTATAATAATAACACAAGGTATCCAACTCCGTATTACACGGAGTACCCCCCTCCCTCAGAGTCGCACTCGTTTACAATTTCAGAGGACATGCACTGGCAACTGTTTATATCTATGTCTTCTACGATAATTTATCTACACAACCATATATGGCATACGTGTCTTTATTTTCTTTTATCCCCGTAAACTGCGTAAAAACTCTGCTCGCCGAGTGGAAAAGTCGAATTCAACCATGAAACGGTATGTGCTAATCCAGGGCAGAGAGCAAAATTAAAAAATGAGTGGGTTTAAAAATTCAATTCCAGTGTTTAAATATTGCAGTGAATAAATAAAATTTGTTTACCTCTCATTTTCCATAAAAACACTACGATATTTTTCGATGTAATTTTAGAAACAGATTTTTAGCCAATCAAAATCTCTGCCCGGAATTAGCACATACCATTCCATGGCTGAGTTCGACTTTTGCACTTGGCGAGCAGCGTTTTGACGCCGTTTACGGAGATAAAAGAAAATAAAGACAAGCATGCCATATATGGTTGTGTAGATAAATTATCGTAGAAGACATGGGTATAAACAGTTTGCCAGTGCATTTCCTCTGAAAGTGTAAATGAGTGCGATTCTGGGGGGGGGGGGGGGGGTACTCCATGTATTTTCGGAGTTGGATACCTTGTGTTATTACTATAGTATTATACTATGGGTCAAAAATTTATTACAGAAACAAGTGCCTGTGGTCGCGGAGTAAGGAGTTGATCCTTACGTCCTGGTTCGAATACCACTGTTGGACGTGGAGATCGGTCCTTCGGATGAGACCGTATAAACCGAGGTACCGTGTCGCAGTAGGTTCTGGCACGAAAAAGATCCCTCACTGCTCAATGGCCCTGAGTGCCGAGTATAGGTCAAAATTTCCAGCTCTCCACCGGCAAGTGATGGCGTCTCCATATGAGTGAAAAGTTCTCGAGAGGGACGTTAAACAACAATAAATAAACAAATTGTTGATAGTCCTGTAACAACAACTTATTTGTCATGAGTATGCCTCGGCTTACAAAAAATAATTTTCAAACATTTTCAGATTGCAACTGAATAAGATGGGATTGGAGACTTAGACGTCATATGCAGGTGATGATGGAATATTGCTACATAAATATGAGACGAAAGAGAAGCTTAAGCCATCTAGTTTGTCATATAGTTTAGTTCTTATAAATTCTACCGTTAATAAAAAAATGTAAAAAATAACAAACAGTGAACATCTCAAATTCTTATAAACGGTACAAACTTGTGAACAGGAATGAAACACGAACCCTTAAAAACTCCAAAGGTGGCATCAGGTGCCTAAGTAAACATCCCATGTCGATTGGTCACATACACGTGAACCTTATGTATTGATCATGTACACGGTGTAATCCGTAGTTAAAAACAATGGTCTAAAATAGGTACGAAAAAGTAATTGAAAATGCGACCCAGTGATAGGTTGTTTTTGGGAATTTTAGAAATGCTAACTTTAAACGAGTATGTTAAAATCCTTGTAATATCAACTCATTTGTCAATAGCCTGCCTCGGTTTAAAAATTGATCGTACTCGGAACAAACTCTTGCGTATCGAATAAGAAGGGAGACATAAAATCTATATGTAGGTGATAGTGGAATATTACCATATAAATAAGGAACGTCGACGATTGAAAAATTGATGGAAGAGGTTTTGTGTACATTATGTCACTGCAAACCTAAAGCATACAAATCTTAGGCTTCTGACGATGAGGTCTTTGACGTGGCTTTAGAAAGTGTTGAAAATCAGAAGTACAGTCATTTAATGCTTTTCAATTATTTACATTTTACATCATCCAGTACTCCGTTTGAAGTAAAAGTTCTAAATCTCTCTTTGTGCAGTGCAAATAATTGTCCAACGTTTTTAAATGTTATTCTCATCCATAACATCCAAAAAATGACACAGAAAAGTTAACATATAAATAACTTGTGATTAACCATCCCGAGAATTACTTTGTTAAAAGCATTCTGATTCTTCGATCAAGTATCCTAAAGTAAATATTAAGAAGGGGTTGAATTTTTAATGAAAATTATATCTGCAAGGATTTAGCAGCTTATTTTGGGAAACGCCATTTTTAGGGAATTGGGAAATATAACACAATTACTCAATGTGTTTGGATTAAGAAGACTTTTTAAGTTTATAGTTTTATTATAAAGTCACAGCAAAGGCAAAAACAATGGTACATAAAAAAGTTCAATGACTGTAGGTCTCGGAGCCAAGATGGTGAAAGCTCATATATTCAGTCTAGGAGCTAAGATGGTAAAAAGCTCATGATACTCAGTGCGCACATCTTTTGTACAAGAAGCTGCATAGGGATCATGTATTTGGTAATAACAATCAGTAAGTTACAGTGTCACATAATTACCGTCTTCCTTGGAAGACGGTATACAGAGTTGAAGTATTTTACAGTCTTCGGACTATGCACTTCCTCTCTTTTGTGATTGGTAGAAATTGCATGATGAGAAAATTTTCAATTATTTCATTGGTTGAAATGCTGTTCAAGGCAAAGGAGATAATTTTCTGATGATCAAATTTCGGTACGACTTAACAATTTTTCAACATTTTCAGTCGTAAAAAAAATATGACAAAACGAACAGTGGAAATTGGCAGTATTCGGAATAACATGCTAGTTTTTCTTACAGCAATTACCAAAAAACGTGTCTATATTTTCATTGTTAACAGAATTTATCTTTATTGCATGCAAGCTTTACAGCTTGTATGTATTCTTTTTCCCTTTGTTTTGCCCAGTCTTCATAATCTGCAGCACTCGGCATACCTCGGCCGATTCGTACCTCATCTACATATCGAATCAGCCGAGGTTTGCCGAATGATCTCGGCAACAGAGTCGAAGTTTACGGAGACAGCCGAGCATCTGTTAACCTTTCACTTAGTAGAGCTTACATGTATGTCAGAAAAAAAAAACTGATGAAGTAATACAAAGCCAAGAAATTTTAAAGAATTATACGGCCTGATAGGTTTAGGTCAGTTTACTGTTTAAGGTTCTTGCTAAAGACGGTAAGCTTTTTGAAAAAGCTCTACTTGTTAATATGAATATAGTCCGCCCCTCACTGAAGCTGTCTCATCTCCTTATAGGATACGGCAATGTCCTCTGTTTACATTAACATTGTGTATCTTGCACATTTTTCAATTAATTAGAAGGTTGCAGCTTTGCACAAAGTCTGATTGAAAAGTGTCAATGTTCGAGAACAACACATATCGTAAAAACTAACTGTCCGTCAAATGAGGACGCTCACTTAATGTATCCAATCTCTCAGAGTTTGTAAACAAGATCATAATTAAGAAGTTATTGTCCGTCGCTCTACACACTGACAGTATCAATTATAATTCAAAACACAATATTTAAAATATTAATAAACGCAATGTACAAAATTAATATATCAATTAAAATTACAATTTGTACGCTCATTGTGTTACAGAAAAAATTATCGGCTTTTTGATGAAATTGGGAAAAATAAAAAAACCTTGCTAACATTATGTATTCAGGTGTAATTCATTTAACATTTTAGCATGAACACTAATTTGGGCAACCAAAAAGACAATTAAATATGATCCAACTTCATCATTCAAGATCAATTATGATAATGAATAATAGACTAATAAAACTAAATTTGATTTCAATGGGTATAAAGTATTTTTACAACTTAGGATAGTACATGTGTGTACGAGATTCCAATTTAGGTGATTAGAATCTGTTTCTGGAGATTAATCAGATTATAAACCTCCTGCAAAAAATTATACTATATATGTAAGTACACATTTTCTCAAAGTCCCCTTTTAATATGTAAAATTGCATTGAAAATATATTTTTCCATCTGAAATATATGCCTACAGTTCTTACCATTCACTCGTAGATCAATTGAGTAGGTGTAAATAGCTTAATAAATCTATATTATTACACAATATCATCATTTTCAGAAAAACGGAGAAAATTCGGATTAATCTCGGCGATGTTTACTTGCAGTGTTTTTTAACATGTTATGACTGTAGCTTTACTAAATGAGATAAATAGAGGAAAATTACAGACAATCTGACAATTTTACTGAGTTTTTTTCCAAGATAATTAAATACAAAAGCATTGTTCACCAATTGGGAAAAAATACTGCCAAATTGGGAAAAATTGAAGTCATTTTCAATTGGGAATGGGGCCGAATTTCGGCCCCTGAGAAGGCACTGATAAATCCCTGGATTATTAAAGTGTTAAAATTAAATAATTATGACAATTACAAAGTTCAAATACAGGTACCTATGTAATGAAAAAATATATGTATGTTTTCGTATTAAGGTATCTTTGCAAGTTCAATTTACTAATGTTGGAATTGCGTGTACTTTTCATGCACAAGTACAAAACGTACCCGCCTAATATCTTTTTCATATCCATATAAAGTATTTCGAAAATTACATGTAGTATATGTAAGAGGTTCGTGAACATGTAAACCTGTATAATTATATATATCGACGTGAAGGAAAGTGATAAGCATTTTTGCGTTTTTTTTTTACTGACTTGCAAGTAGTTACAAAAATTCAAAAACATACAATGTAAGGTCTACATGTAGGATAAGAAGAATTGACAAAATAAACTTTCCCTATATACATGTATTTAAATCAAGCTATTTATTAAATTTTGGTAAAAGATTAATTTAAAAAAAACATAAATCATAGTAGTTAAAAAAAAATGAGATTTTTTTTTCTCCAATTTACGTATTGACATAATGCACATTTATACTGTACAATGTACATTTAATTTTTTTTTTCATGATCAATTATTTAGATCGATAATTTCGATGTTGATCTGGATAAATTAAAACGTGCATGTAAATTGAAATAATCAATAAAAAATAATTAAATTAAAGCACGTACATGTTCTTATACTGTATCTTGAGATAATAAAATTCTATAATTTATCGAAGACCAGTTTTTTTTAAATTCTTTTTTTAGTAACAATTGTTATAACCATTATTATCTTCTTTTTTCTATTATGAATAAAAGTATTATTGTCTGATAAATTTTCGCAATGAATATTTGAAATTAATGGATTTTAAAAATATAAAGAAAATAAATATGTAACTATACATGTAACATGCTACCTGGATAATGAAAATATATAATGTTTTAATAGATTTTAAAAATAAAAAAATAATGAAAATAGATGTGTAAATATTGCATGTTGTCTGGAGAATTAAAATATATAAATGTAAAATCATGTTTTAAAATCATATTAATAATATTTTTACATTGTACATTCACACGCTTTGCTTGTACAATGTTTAGATTACAAACTGGCATGTTGACTGGTCGATGCGCTGATGGTCAACGCATTTTATAACTTATCCTGATTGACAGACCTGTTCGGCATGTTGATTGGTCGACGCGCTGATGAGTTAATCGCTAATCCTGATTGACAGCTCCGTTACGCAACACCGAACGCGCGTTCGCTTTCTGGGACCGCTACTGAATTTGGGGTTCGCTTTCAGCGTTCGCTCTGGGTTCGCTACGGGTGCGCTCCGGGTTCGCTCGGGGTCAGCACTAGCGGACCCCAAGCGAACCCGAAGTGAACCCAGAGAGCGAACCCGGGGTGCGCTCTGGGTCCGCTTTCTGTTAGGTTGTGTCTGGTCGGTACTGTACTCTACGTATGTAATCCTTGTGACAAGACCTTCCTTTGGATACCAACCACTTTGACCCTTTAACCTTGACATAGGAGTTTGACCAACTTTCGAAAAACTTTAACCTTGGTCATAACTTTTGAATGGTTGGTGCTATGGCTTTCATACTTCACATATTTAATCCTTGTGACAAGACCTTCCATTGGATACCAACCACTTTGACCTTGATCTTGACGTTTTACTTACTTTTAAAACCTTTAACCTTCGCCATAACTTTTGAAAAGTTGCAGCTTGGTCTTTCAAATTTCACAGGTATATTCCTCGAGACAAGACCTTTCTTTGGGTACCAACATTTTTTATCTTTTGGCCTGGATTTTGACTTGCATTTGAGAAACTTTAACCTTCGCCATAAGCTGCCATACGGGGGCATCAGTGTTTCACAAACACATCTTGTTTTTTCTATATAATTGAAAAAAAAACCACTTCAGCTCTTCACCAGTACCAGGTTAATAACTTTCAATAAATGGTACATGTACTTTGAAATTTAATGATTTCCGGTCATCAATATTTTAATTATCCTTATCTATATGTATCTATATTTCATGATATTATTTACTTCCTTTACTTGATCGTAGTACTAGTATATAACCTAAATAAATACAACTGATTTTGTTATTTTATTAAAATGTAGTATTATTGACTATTTTGCCTAAATATTCCTCCGAACTATTTAAGGTTATCCGATCCTCAGGTTGTGAAAATCAGTAATGTTTTTTACCCATGGTATTTTTTCACCCCCATTTAATAATGATCTGGGGTCATTTTTTGACGTCGAAAAATGACTCCCGGTCATTATTTGACATCGGAAAATGACCCCCGGTCATTATTCAACGTCGAAGTATGACACTTTTGCCTGTAGAAAAACTGGCATCAGCCTTAAAATCTGAATACCCTATATACGTATAGAAAAATGAACCCCCGTAGAATAATGACCCTTTAATTGTAGATTTTATAGGGGATATATAATGAACCTTGTAGATTTTATAAGGGATATATTTTTCTTTTTGGTTAAAAAGATTAAGAATTGTAAATCAGGAGGCCCTTGGACCAAAATGCTCACCTTGGATTAATCAAGGATACAGCAATGAGATATTAGTCTCTTTTAATCTTTCAAATAAAATGATCCGTCCTCTATGATTAATTGCCCATTAATCGTCTTCAATTTACACCATGTGGAAATACTTCAATATTGATTTGACAAATGTATCGTTGTTTGATTTTTTTCTCTATTTCTTATAAATTCCAGAGAGAGAGAGAGAGAGAGAGAGAGTTGTTTATAACGTCTATTTTTATCGGTTAATCAAGTAGCAACATTTTCCCCTCAGATCTAACAATTTGAATAAGAATGATTACCTGATGTTTTAGAGACTTGTGGTATATTTTCATTTAAGCCGAAGGAACAGGCATTTATTAATTATCCAGAGTATATGACAGAGTATATGACAAACAAAGACGGTGTTGCTAGCAAATTTTAACTAAACTGCAAGTAAAAATTCTACGAAATCCCAGAAACCGCAAAGGAATGTAGTCAATAAAAACCTGCATGATCAGATTATCCATATCTAGTCCCCGACGTGTACTTTATTCATGTGCTTTATACATGTACTAGCTTTGATTTTCTGGCTGTTCTCCATTATCAAAGGAATGTTAAGTCTTGTCCACAGAAGAAACGTCAAATCTGTAAATATATAATTCGCTAAGTTGTTAAAGTGAAGTGTCGTAAAGATATTGTTCAAGCCATCAGCAAGAACATTCGGGAACAAACTTTATTTTATTTGATTCCATGGCAACAGTGGTCATTTTGAGAAATCAAATGCACATCTAGAGTTGCTGATCGTCATTTCTGAAAAGATTCATTATCGGCCGCAGCAGCGGCCGATCTATATTTGTGGTTGTGTTAGAAAGTGCACATGGGGAAATGAGAAGTTATTTTTTATTAGTTCGGTAAAATAATTCGTTAATTAAGCTAAGTTATGGCAAGCCCTTTTACTATTTATTCGTAAAATAATTTTTTCTTTCAATAAGAGAGATATCTCTTTAGCTTAGAGAGATATCTCTTTAGCTTATAGAGATATCTCTTTAACTAAAAGAGATATCTCTTTGACCAAGAGAGATATCTCTTTGACTAAGAGAGATATCTTTATAACCTAGAGAGATATCTCTATAAACAAAAGAGATATCACTTTTTGCAAGAGAGATATCTCTTTTACTTAGAGAGATATCTTTTTAAACTAGAGAGATATCTCTTAAAGCGAGAGAGATATCTCTTAAAGTTAGAGAGATATCTCTTTAACAACGTTAAAAGAGATATCTTTCTAAGTTAGAGAGATATCTCTTTAGATTTTCAAAATGAGATATCTTTCTAAGTTAAAGAGATATCTCTCTTAATGAAAGAGATATCTCTTTTCAAGTTATCCTTAAAATGAAATAATTATTCCTCCCTTATAATACGAAAGCGAGGCTAGAACCACATGGCAGGAAGTGTAATGTTTGATGATCATATATATATACGGTAGATCTCTGCCTCTGGAATAGATTCAGCATGCCCAATCCCAGAATGAAGTATGTAGAAAGAAATGCTAAATCCCTTGTTTGAAACAACAAAAGGATAATGACTACTTTGTTGATAAAGATACTAAAGTCTTTATATTCAGGAAAACGAAAGTAGGCTAGCAATCTCAACTGCGATGGACCGAATTTTCTCAGCTTTTGAAATAATCAGCTGTTTCTAATTTTAAATCTAGACAACACTGAATTACTTGTCATATTTATTTAGGTTATGTTGTAAAATAGGTCAAATTTAAAGACTACTTTAATTAACATCCTCGTCGAAATCAAGTTGGAGAAATCGGGTGGGGGTCTATTCCGTTGAACAGTGAACTTTTGCTGAATATTTTTATTGGGCGTAATTAATGTTGTTTTGTGGAAAAAAAAAAAGTGGGGAGATTTGCTCCCAGCCAACCACCAGCAATTCCACAATTAGCCCCATTAGGTTCTGATACTCATGGTTTAATGCACAGGTGCTTGGGGACAGGACCCCCCCCCCCCCTTCCCCCCCCCCCCCCGGCCCGTTGCAACAATTTCAAAAGGCGAATGGGGGGGGGGGGGTTAGCAACTTCTCCCAAAAACATTAATGGCTCTCTGAATTATTTTTCATGATTTTTTAAAGCATTTATTGATGTATAATGCACTATAAAAATTCACAATTGATGCAATAAGCTATACATGTATAGCTGGGATCTGATGTATCCCCCCCCCCCCCCCAAAAAAAATATAAATAACCTCTCTATTTATATCATTGGTATATTTTATACATAGCTTATTAATGCATTAATTGTGAAATTTTATAGTGCATTATACATCAACATATATGCTTTAAAAAATAAACCAAAAAATAACTCGGGAAGCCCAAAATTTTAGAGGGTTGGGGTGGGTTGTGTTCCTGTTCCCTTGAACCACCTGTGGTTTAATTATGTACATTTTGTCTCTTGTCTTTTATACAATAAGCTGAACTCTGATTGATTGCAAAGATCAATAATATGCGCTATTCATTATCCTTCAATAAATCGCACAAAAAATTATAAAATTTAAATAAATTCAGTCTAACTAAAATTAGATCTTTATTCTGCTCCAACAAGATTGCTACACATTGCGATCTAGTTGGGTCTAATTTTAATTTTTTCTGCTCTCACTAAAGGAAAGGGATCAAGACATTCTTTGATTTTGATGCAAATTCTATTGTGTGAAATGGAAATAAAAATTATAATAATGGATTGCCAAGTCATAATTGCAACACTTCTTTTATGGAAATCTATAGATTGAACTTGGTTTTTTTTTTTAGAAGTTTGAAAATTTGCCTTAGCAGAATAGAAATACTTTCCTTGTCATCTGAAATGTAGAAGAATATAGGTATCCCTTAATCTTCAGAATTTTTATGCCCCCGCCATAAAATGGTCGGGGGGGGGGGGGGGGGGGATATAGTGTTACCCTGTTTCGTCATTCTCATCATTGAATTTTCGTTAATTATCTCAGCAACAGTTCTACACATTCAACTCGAATGTGATATATGGATACGTCATAGGAATATGCAGGTCAAGTTTGAATTTGGTCATGGTATTGACAGTTATCCCCCTTGAACTTGGAAAAGATTTAAAAATTCTCAATTTCTAATCATTATCTTGGCTATAAATGTGCAATTTACAATTTGAAATTTTGGCTGTCTGCGGGGGCATTTGTGGTGTTACCACACACATCTAGTTTGTAAAATAAAATCCTTGCCCTTTGGTCTTTGTTTTCATTTCCCAGCAAAATTAATCTATCATGGTACATGTACATTCTCTGACAATTAATTCCTCAGAATTTTTTTTTTATATTTTTGAAATCAAATATTTCTGAAATTAAGCAAAGTTTACGGTTCAGTGCAGTCATTTAGGATACATACCAGTAATATTCCAAATCACTTTTCATTTAATTTTATTGAAATGCAAAAGGTGTAAATAATTTTATGCCAGAAATTGGCTGTTTGGTATTGACAGAAAGCAGTTTCAGTGACTATGGCACAATTCATTGAGTATACCTTCCATAAAGTAACCATGACTGGGAGATTTTTTTTTATCTCTGATATAGTGTAAAACAGGTCACTTCAAATAATTTGTGTGTTGCAGGTTGAGACAATTCTGAGTTGTGCCCCCTCCTTTGTCATAATGCCAGCTAGTGTAAAGCTGAGATTGATCAATGTACTCTAAGCTAACTTAGGACTGTGCTCTAGACCTGGTGTATTCCTAATGGAATAGAGAGCCAACAGGTATTTATTCTTACTGATTGCATGACTAAATATTAATAAAATATATTAATCATATCTTAATGAATTCCATCTGTTCAACAATCTTTGATTTACCTCATTACTTAAAAAAAATGTTACACAGAGGAATTGTCCATTACAGAAAGACAACTATAGTTGTAAGGGTCCAATCACTATGAATCTATTTCATTGAACATTTATATGGGAATGGGATATAACTCAGTCAACAAAATTAGTTTTCTTTATAATATCCTTAGCTTTCTAATTTTATACATGTTTGGCCACAGAAGGAAGACACATGTAGTTTATGAGATCACACAAAATAAGTTTGTTTGTTTGTAGACCATTCAGCATCATCATATTTATGGTGATGTGTTAAACACGCATAAATAAATTCATGTATAACTTTAATTCACTCTGTCTTACAAATTAAAACCCTTCAATATTATTTTCAGAAGTAGTTGATGAAAGGTTGACACCTACATACACTGTAAATGAACTTAAAATTTAAGAAATACCAGGTACATGTTCTAAGATTGAATTGTGTGTCTTTCAAGCTTGTTTACTTCCATTATGAATTAATAATTAAACCCTTAGTTTGGCCCTCTCTCACTTTCATATTTTTAGCTCACCTGAGCCGAAGGCTCAAGTGATCTTTTCTGATCACATTTTGTCTGTAGTCCGTCTGTCTGTCCATCCATCTGTCTGTCCATCTGTAAAATTTTCACATTTTCGACTTCTTCTCCAGAACCACTGGGCCAATTTCAACCAAACTTGCCACAAAGTATCCTTGGGTAAAGGGGATTCAAATTTGTTCAAATGAAGGGCCACACCTTCTTCCAAGGGGAGATAATTATGAATTCGTGAAAAATTAATGGCATCATTAAAAAATCTTCTTCTCAAGAACCACTGTGCTTGAAAATATGAAACTTATGTGGAAGCATCCTCAGATAGTGTACATTCAAGTTTGTACAAATCATGACCCCCGAGGGTCGGGTGGGGCCGCAATGCGCGATCAAAGTTTTACATAGGAATATATAGGAAAAATCTTTCAAAATCTTCTTCTCAAGAACAGCAAAGCCATGATTGGTCATATTTATATGGTAGCATCTTCAGGAAGTGTAGATTCAAGTTTGTTCAGATCATGACCCCCAAGGGTCGGGTGGAGCCACAATGGGCGATCAAAGTTTAACATAGGAATAAATAGGAAAAATCTTTAAAAATCTTCTTTTCAAGAACAGCTAAGCCATGATTGGTCATATTTACATGGAAGCATCCTGAGGTAGTGTAGATTCAAGTTTGTTCAAATCTTGACCCCCGGGGGTCGGGTGGGGCCACAATGGGCGAAAAAAGTTTTACATAGGAATACATAGTAAAAATCTTTTTAAAAAACTATTTCTTAAGAACAGCAAAGCCATGATTAGTCATATTTATATGGAAGCATTCTTAGATTAGTGTAGAATCAAGTTTGTTCAAACATGACCCCTTGGGGTCGGGTGTGGCCACAATGGGTGATCAAAGTTTTACATAGGAATACGTAGGAAAAATCTTTAAAAATCTTCTACTCAAGAACAGCAAAGCCATGATTGGTCATATTTAAATGGAAGCATCCTCAGGTAATGTAGATTCAAATTTGTTCAATTCATACCCCCCCCCCCCCCCCCCCCCGAACCACTTTTATATTTAAACTTTTCAACCTTTCAAGACTAAACTGATTTCTGCTTTTTCCTTGCCATAGTGCTCAGGTGAGCGATGTGGCCCCTGGGCCTCTTGTTTTTAGCTCTACTGGTCAGAGACCAGAAGAGCTTATGCGATAGTAAGGTGTCCCTCGTCCGTCCGTCTGTCTGTCTGTCCGTCTGTCTGTAAACAATTTTTCAAAACACTACTCCTCCTACAGTTTTGGTCTGATTTCAATATAACTTGGCACACAAGTAGACTACACTAAGATACATAATTTAGTGCATCGGTTTTTGATTTCGATGGACGGTGTTGCCATGGTTACTAAAAATAGAAATTTCTGTGAAATTCCTTTAAAACGCTACTCCTCCTACAGTTTTGGTCCGATTTCAATATAACTTGGCACACAAGTAGACTACACTAAGATACATAATTTATTGCATCGGTTTTTGAATTCGATGGACGGTGTTGCCATGGTTACTAAAAATAGGAATTTCTGTGAAATTCCTTTAAAACACTACTCCTGCTACAGTTTTAGTCTGCTTCTAATATAATTAGGCATACAAGAAGACTATACTAAGATACATAATTTATTGCATTGGTTTTTGAATTCGATGAACATTGTTGCCATGGTTACTTAAAATAGAAATGTCTGTGAAATTCCTTCAAAACGTTACTCCTCCTACAATTTTGGTCTGATTTCAATCTAATTTGGCACACAGTTAGAATACACTACGATACATAATATGTATTTCTGTTTTTTTTTTATTGGTGAATGGTGTTGTCATGGTTACCGGTACTAAAAATAGAAATTTCCGTGAAATACTTTCAAAAAGCTACTACTCCTAGTTTTCATTTGATTTCAATATAACTTGTCACAAAAGTAGACTACATTAAGATACATAATTCTATTTATTGTTGCATGTTGCAATGTTTCAAATCCAAGTGCTACTTTTCTTTTGTTATACAAACAGACCAGTAGAGCTACAGTCTCATCAGAGACTTCTGGTTAATTTTATATTATCTATTCCTTTATTTGCTTAGCTTGACATTGAATGATCAGTTACATTACTACATTTTGTTATATTTATTTTTGAAATAATAATTTCACAGGTGAATCACAAAAAGCAACTACCTAAACAAAGTTGAGAATCTGAGGGTGTCCTACCAAACCTATCCTGTCCTGTTTGAAGAATTTCAGGCCAAGAAAAGTGATGCACAGACTTCTACACTCTCTGCACATTTACTTGTTTTTAAATGTCTAAAATTGTTTGAAAAAGTTTAATTACTTACTGGTACCATGTATTATGCATGTATTCACATTTCAACAATGACAAAGCAATTTATTCCCAAGTCAATAAAACAATGTATCAGTGTTTTCAATATCTTTATTTGAATTCAAGATACATGTACATACCAATACTTGTTTTTTTGTGTACTGGTAATACATGCTATGAAAAATTGTAATATCATAAAGTATAGTTGCCCTGATGCTTATACTTATGTGACTTTTTTTATTTAAGAGGTCTTCCCAAGTTAAGTCAGTAAAATCTAAATCTGCAAAAATTCTATCATTAAGGATTCAAAAATACCTTCCAGTTATGGCTGAATTGTCATGGATTCTACCTGCATGTATACTATAATTGAACTATGCCTATATAATTCAATAACTGTGAACAAACTCCAACATTATACCCCCTATACATTTTTTTTCCTGAAAATGCCAATATCAGTTTCCTAAATGTGACCTTGAACTTGCCAAAATGATACTGGTTAAGAAAGAAAAGATGCATCTTCTATTCATCATAAATCTTTAAATAAAAGGGAGATATTTACTGTTTCTCTATTAAGACATTATGGACCTAACATGAGCAATTTTGTTTTGCCAATGACCTTGAACTTGCCACAATATCATGGGTAAAGGTTATGATGTACTTTCAGCTTACAAATAATCTTTGAAGTTTCTAGTTTCAATACTTATCCATGAGGGAGTAATGAAATGAAAACAAATTTCACACATTTACTGCCAGTAATCTTGACATTGGAAAAGATGAAACACCATTTAGTCATAAGCAATCTTTGTGTCAAGTATCATTTGCAAATTATGCATTTGACAAAGGTAATACACTTTTTCTGCCAGTTACCTTGAACTTGCTTAAAAATGACCTTGATTTAAGATCAGTCATAACCGCAGGTCATGCTCAATGTTTGCGATAAGTATGAGCCTTTAAATGTTCTCAATTACAAGATATAGTCAAGGCCATCACACATATATTCAATTTATGCATGAGGCACAAACTTCCAATGCTTCTTCAATAGGAAATCAGGGTTTGGGCTACAGTCAGCCTTTTCATTCAGCCCTCACTCAAAAAAGTGTAAGGTAACTATGAACAACATAAAGAAAAGAAAAGAAAAGACAAAAAATTATATTACTTATAGATGAATGAAAAATGAAACTTATACTTGTGTATTGGGAGCTAGAATTGAAAAAAACAAAAATCTTAAGTTATAAACTTGACTGCCATTAAATTGAATGTATTGTGTAAAAATATTATACATGTGAAATATTCTACCACTCTCTACCATTGGCCCATACATGTCTGAGAGAGGAACAAATGACAACTCTGCATAGGAGATTGATATCCTACAAGTTTAAATAAGGTCCACAGTATCAGTAAACATAATTAAAAACTATACTAACATCACATGTAATTTTTTTTTTATGTAGCCAGAAGATTAATAATAGGACAATAATTTCTTCTTGGGTTGCAGTTCTGTTGAAGTGTATACAGTGAATTGTTAAATTATGGTCACTTGACATAGGTGGAGTAAAACCTCTCTTATTGAAAAAACTTGGATATTTCAGAGTTCCACAGATCCATATAGGGCATTCAGGTGGGTTCACTTTCTGGTGGCCAGATAGTTAAATTGGTAGAGCAAATGACTACTGATTCAGGGGGCCCTGACTTGAATCCTGGTCTGGTCCATACACCCCATTGCTTATCTCTTTTCTGTCTATGCAAAGAACTTGACAATGCAGACCTTCCCTCAATGATAGAAGTGCTTGTCTCTGCAGACTGTACTTGTGACCTACACATACACAAGGAAAAATCTTTTAAGACTTTAAGAGAACATAGTGTCTTTTTGAATTGATCTATTTCACGTTTCAATGTTGTTAACAGCATATTTCTAAGTTATAATAAAAAAAAATACATACACATGTAAAAATTAACTTGCAATTTTTCAGGTAATCATATTGACTTGTTACAATCACTGGAATCTTGGACATCCTTCGCATTCAAAGACAAGTGTCACAGAAAGTGTGTTGGACATACCCTTGTTGCACTTCATATCTGAAACAATGACAGAAAAAATTTGTAGGGGATGTTTCATTAATCTTTACATGTAACTGATCTTTTCAAATTAAATACAGTGGTCTGCAACTGCACTAGAAAAACATGAAATCGAAAGGCCCATGGCCCACAGTGATCACCTTAGTCACTATGGCCATGTTGTTCTTTATAAGCAGATCCCCCCCCCCCCCCAACTTCCGAAGTAAAACTAGATTGTTTTGCCTGTTCTAGCTGGCTCAACCCTAGCCCCTGGAGACATGAGGATCCCAGCTTCCTTAGAAATATTACTTATCTTTTTATTGTTCTTGAGAAGAGATTTTTAAAGATTTGTTTCCATATATATTCCTTTGTAAAACTTTAATTGCTCATAATGGCCCCACCATACTCCCCATGTCATAATTTGAACAAATTTGATTGAACGTACAATACACAACCTAATGCTTCCATGTAAATACAGTTGAACTTCAGTATCGAGAACACTGATATCTCGAATACCATGGATATGTCAAAGTCCCAATTGCTTATTGTTTAAGTAATATACCCCTGATATCTTGAATCCTCAGATATCTCAAAGTTTTTTTCTTGGTCCAATCGAGTTTGAGATAATGAGATTTTACTGTATGAACAATTATGCCTTAGCTTGATTGAGAAGAACCTATAAAAAATTCCTACATATTCTAATGTAAAACTTGATCACCCATTGTTACCCCATACTACCCTAGAGGGTCAATTAAGCTATGAATGATCGTGAATCTACACTATACAATAAAACTTGCACATAAGTTTCAACTCACCTGGCCCAGTGGTTCTTGAGAAAGATTTATATTTATCAAATATGTCATAAAATTTTCACTCATTATCTATTATCTCCTATTGAAAGAGAGCAGGACCTTTAATTTGAATATCTTTCAATTGATCCACAAATTTAGATCAGAATTCAAAGCTCAATTGAGTCTTCAGCACAGGAAAGCTAAATATGTTTCAAAATTAAGGGAACAATCATTTCATTCTAAGAAGGGGGGATAGAGGGCTATTTTTCAAGTCAGTTTATTTCTTTCCATACCAGTGAAGGACAAACAAACTATTTTCAAGATGATAAATACAGAAAATTATATATATATTTTTCTTCACTTATAACATTTTAACCCCCCCCCCCCTTTACACACATACACAAGGGGGGGGGGGACAAATTATTTGTTTTCAACATTTTGAGGTTCAGATTATTTATTTCCAAAATCTGCAAGTCACTTCCCCCTTTCAGAATCAAATGGTCTACTCGCTTTCCACAGGCACTTGTTTCTGTAATACTTTTTTTAACCCATAGTATGATAGTATACTAATAACATAAGGTATCCAACTCGTATGCAGGTAACGATCACAGGGGGTGCTTCCGGAATGTAAACAATGTTAATAAAGAGAAAGAAATATTTGTAGATCTACTAAATTGTATCAGTCATCACGATGGGTTTTAAAATATATATATTTTTTAATTTATATTGACATTTCGGGAGCAAGCCCCTGTGATACGTTTACGATGTTTCATGATCGGATAAGTTTCTTACTCTGAACTTCTTTCCATTAAATCAGTTGATCAAAAACTTGTAGAAAGACAGCTCCCTTTTTGTGCCGTATCTTGGGGTCATTGTTACACCTGCAAGTCAGTAATTTGCTCACAAATACCATAAAACACCACATGTTCTACTTTCTCGTCTCTACTTTCGTTTTGATTTAATGCATTTCCGTGAAAATAAAGTTTACTTCCGGTAAAGGGAGAAGTCATTAAAAATGCTTTTTAAATAAAAATAATGTAGAGAGATATCTCTTTACAGTAAAGAGATATCTCCTTTTGCTTGAGAGATATCTCTTTTGGACACTTTTGAAAGATATCTCTTTCACTTTGAGAGATATCTCTTAAGATAAAGTTAGAGAGATATCTCTTTTACTTTGAGAGATATCTCTTTAACTTGGAAAGATATCTCTCAAAGTAAAAGAGATATCTTTCTAGGTGAAAGAGATATCTCTCTAAGTGAAAGAGATATCTCTTTAACGCTAAGAGATATCTCTCTTTACGAAAGAGATATCTCTCAAAGGAAAAGAGATATCTCTTTAAGTGGAAGAGATATCTCTCTAAGTGAAAGAGATATCTCTCTTAGTGAAAGAGATATCTCTCTTAGTGTAAGAGATATCTCTCTTTGTGTAAGAGATATCTCTTTCTTAGAGAGATTTCTCTTTAAGTTGAGAGATATCTCTTTAAGTTGAGAGATATCTCTGTTTTTAAAGAGATATCTCTCTAAAATAAGAGATATCTCTGTAATTTTGAGTGAAAATTTATTTTACGAATAAATAGTAAAAGGGCTTGCCATACTAAGTCTTTATTGCTGTTATATTTGACAATTTTATTTTCATTTTCTCATCAGATAATTATTAATTTACGACTTTATAAAAAGGAGTTAACTTTACAATAGGTACTCCCCAACATGGGAGTATTTTAGATATGAACACATGTAGATATATATTTACATCCACTAAATATTTTCCGCTTTATTTCTAAAGAAAACCATTGCCATTTATCAGTTCGTGAACAACACTAGGCATATTACCTGTACATATTTCATGATCAGTGGCTGTTCCATCAATGAAACGTACAATGACGTACATATCAATAATACAATAATTAATCTTTTTAATCCTACTTTAAATGATTATTTATACAGATATAAATATAAACAATAAAATATCTTTCTTTGGTTGTTAGAACGGGAATTAACGTCGCAGCTATTGCAGAAACATTACGCGGGTTATGTATTTTTTCTGCAATAGCTGCGTCATTAATTCCCGTACGAACAACCAAAGAAAGCATTTCATTGTTTAAATTTTCCGGATACTAATATTGCAGTGGCAAAAGTGATAAATTAAAGTTGAAGAATTGGTAGAACTAGTAAAAATTGAATTGAATATGCTACAGCTGCGAATGACACAAGGATAATGTTGTCCTCACTTTGCATTTATTTTGTTGTCCATCACCGCTCCGTGCAGAAACCATCGGCATCATCACGTGACAAAGATCCAGGGTATCAGCACGTGGATTTGAATATAACAATTCATTTTTATATAAATAGTATGTAGTTGAGGGTAACATTGAAAATAACCATAGTCTGTGCTGCGCCTCGGTTGACAATGGTTTTCTTGGGGTGAAAATTTTCATCAATGTTACCCTCAACTATGCACATGCTGTATTTATTATATTATACTTGAATTTTATACTGTATAAATATTGCATGTAGTTGAGTGTAACATTGAAAATTTTCACCCCAAGAAAACCATTGTCAACCGAGGCGCATTCTTCAAAGTGTTACTTGTATACATGTAGCTATCTAACAAATAAGTTGTGTATCCAATCCTACTTGATGAAACCAATTCCAACCAAGTATATTCAATTGATTAAAAAATATAGATTAAGTTCACATTTATTAATGATTCAGAAGGGAAGATTTAATCATATTCCTACAGATAATTATAGATTAATACATTAGGAATTTTTCTCAAGTCGAGGTTGAAGATGAGTACCAATTTATTTTGAAAATGTACACTTTATCATGAGTACAGGAAATTGTATATTAAAAGTTTTATTGGTGTAGACCTTGAGTGTGTATAAACTTTCACAACTATTATCAACTGAAAATGTTAGTGAATTAAGCAAAACACTTAGAAATTAACGTTCGTAAACTGCAGATATTTTTTGTTGCAATTATTATATGCAAACAATATTATGTTAAGCCAAGTGTATGTAAATACTTTATGTATGTTCATTCTTTCTGTTTTTATATATCTTTCATTTTGTAATTGCCTGATGATTTTGTAATCTGATAAGCCATATGCCTTAAGGGTGACGTTTACTAAGATAACAAAAAATTCAACTGATAAGAACAAAAAAAAAAAAAACAAAACAAAAAAAAAACAACAACAACAACAACAAAACACACCTACTGTACACTGTACAGCTATGATTCTTGTGTTATTATTCACTTTCAAATAACTAGGTCAATGACCTACTTTTCATGCTAGTGGCCCCTGAATATTTCTCGAAAAATACCGCAATTTTTTACTCTATGACCCATATTTTCTTTACTCACAATATATTACAGGTAATAAAACTCTTTTGATAACGAAATATAAAAGGAATGAAAAAGTATATTTACATATAAATAAACAATTAGAGTTTGAGCCATAAACTAGTTAATTATTTCAGTCCGAATTTCCTCTGTCAATTTTCTAATTTTTACCAATTTTTAACCTAATATTACAAAAATCTGAATAATAAAAAATCTAAATCATTTATAGCCTCAGTTAACTTTTGTTGCCCTTATTCTGCTGGTATTAAAATTATATGAGGTCAATGATCAAATTTTTGAGATATGATGTCTGGAATGATTTTCGTTCATATTTTTGGAATTCTTTAATCCATGTCATTAAATCATTTGAAATGATACATGAGCTATTGGTGTAGACCTTGAGTGTGTATAAACTTTTACAACTATTATCAACTGAAAATGTTAGTGAATTAAGCAAAACACTTAGAAATTAACGTTCGTAAACTGCAGATATTTTTTGTTGCAATTATTATATGCAAACAATATTATGTTAAGCCAAGTGTATGTAAATACTTTATGTATGTTCATTCTTTCTGTTTTTATATATCTTTCATTTTGTAATTGCCTGATGATTTTGTAATCTGATAAGCCATATGCCTTAAGGGTGACGTTTACTAAGATAACAAAAAATTCAACTGATAAGAACAAAAAAAAAAAAACAAAACAAAAAAAAAACAACAACAACAACAACAAAACACACCTACTGTACACTGTACAGCTATGATTCTTGTGTTATTATTCACTTTCAAATAACTAGGTCAATGACCTACTTTTCATGCTAGTGGCCCCTGAATATTTCTCGAAAAATACCGCAATTTTTTACTCTATGACCCATATTTTCTTTACTCACAATATATTACAGGTAATAAAACTCTTTTGATAACGAAATATAAAAGGAATGAAAAAGTATATTTACATATAAATAAACAATTAGAGTTTGAGCCATAAACTAGTTAATTATTTCAGTCCGAATTTCCTCTGTCAATTTTCTAATTTTTACCAATTTTTAACCTAATATTACAAAAATCTGAATAATAAAAAATCTAAATCATTTATAGCCTCAGTTAACTTTTGTTGCCCTTATTCTGCTGGTATTAAAATTATATGAGGTCAATGATCAAATTTTTGAGATATGATGTCTGGAATGATTTTCGTTCATATTTTTGGAATTCTTTAATCCATGTCATTAAATCATTTGAAATGATACATGAGCTATAACACACATAGTAATTGCAAAGTGATGTTTAAAAACACATATAATCTTTACTTTGTGAATAAAATTGCGGGAAAAAATGTGACAAAATTTTTTTTAAAAATTTAAATGTAGTCCGAATTTCCTCTGCATCACCATATATTTACTTTTGTTCTTGCATATTTTCTTCAAATAATGAAATACTAAATTTTTTAATTGATATTGAGTTATAACATGGTTATTTTGTCTATTTAGAATAATTTTTGATTTTACATATTGTACTTTATAGCATTCCGTTTTTGTCATCTAAAACCCTGAGCAAACGACATCCTTAAGGAATAAATAAGAAAAGTTCTCCAAAAAAAAATTATGAAAATAAAAAAAAAATAAAATAAAAAAAATAAAAAATAAATAAATAAATAAAATACAATAAAATAAAATAAAATAAAATAAATAAATTGGCATATTTTGTATACATGTGTTGCCCATGGATTATCCAGCAAATGATTTTTTGAAATATTTAGAAGATAATTCTTTTGACCACAACTGAATTGGAAACTGCAAAGATTCCTAATATTGTATCATTTTGAGTTTGGTTCATGAGAAAAAAACTTGCCATTTCTGGAATTTAAATATGAGAGAGGTTATATAGGTCTAATTCTGTGAACACTTAACAAAGACGAGTTTTTCCGGTACTTGAATCGTTCATAACCTGGAATTGAAATTATATCAGCATATTACTTACGCCAAAACGGAAAACAGTATTTGGGTCAATGTCAGCTTTATATTAATTCCATTACCCCATCCTATTCAATGTACATGAATTCTCTCTCTCTCTCTCTTTCTCGCTTCCACTATTTTTTATAATAATTATATATATAATAATCTATATATATAATTTTTATAAAATTATTGTCTGGTGGTTTCAGGCCCATAGGAAGCAATTTCAGTTGTTTTTTTTTTTTGGGGGGGGGGGGGGCAGTCATACATTTTAAGTTGGGGGAGGGGCACTTTCAACTACCAAAATTCCTTGACAAGCAAAAAAAAAAAATTATTAAGGGGGCACAAAAATATAGTAGCTATGTTTTCTATAGTAATCTATATATCGGCAAAATATTGGGGTGGGGGTGGGATGGGGACACCCCCCATTCCTACGGCCATGGGTTACATGATCCTTTCTTCAAAATTCCATAAGATAAATGAAATGCATTTGAGGTACAAAATTTTTATTATATTATTCAATGTAGAATATAAAGATAACGAACAGTGATCAATCTCGCATAAACCCAGTAAATTGAAGTATATTCAAATCGAGGCCCCTTGGGCTTGTGTGGGCAACAAAGGGAGTTGAAGTGTTTAAAGAAATATAAAAGAGAAATCTTTTACAATTTATTTCTCAAAACAGAAGCAAAAATTTATTTGAAAACATTCCGATGTAATGTAGATTTAGATTTATCAATTCATGATCATTGAAGCAATTTATTGATGGAAGAATACTACTTATGAATATATAGAAAAGAACAAAGTGAGGCCATCTTTAAAAAAATGTTTGTTTACCCTCTCCCGATCGACTGGCTAAAAAGAATCCGACTTAAAACTTTTTTCAACCTCAAGGAAACAATTACTTTTTTAAATTTATTCAGAAGTTTCCTAACCTATAAATAACTATTTTAACTTCATATTCGCAATTTTTGAATTTAAAAAAAAAAAGCCCCTACCTACCCATCCAATTTTTAATCCTGAGTCGGGAGAGCACACATTTTTTTTTAAAGATGGCCTGCCCTTGCCCTTAATTATTATATAAGCGCATTTATAGGGAGTGCAGATTAGTAACCGTTGGTGTTTGGGTGACGGTGTGGTTGGTTGGAGTCACATTAGGGAATAGAGCACGCATACAAGACCATACTGCAGTATTAAAAGTTTTACACGTACTGTAAATGTATTATATTTAACGTGTACGATATTGGGCGGAAATAGTTTTTACAACGAGTTAGCTATGATTTATTTTAAAGCCCGTAGAAAGCGGCCGGGGGGGGGGGGGGCAGCCCCCACTTTTTCTGCTTATAGTATTCTGCTATAGATAGTTTTCAGTAGGCCCAAATTATCAAGAGTTATTTCCCGTTGGCCGCCATATTGGAGGTCAACATGCTCATATTCCTTCATTATTCAACCAACTTTAACTTTTTATACTGGCCATTGTGGTGTAGGAAGCATTGTTTTTCTGAAAAACATACATTTGTTAAAGCCTCCTTCATTTCATAATTTTTATTCCATAAAGATTCTCCCCCAAATATTTCTGCTACACCCTCTTAAATCTGGTAAGACAAAGAGGAAAAATTACCAGGTTGACCACCAAGATGGCGGCCAAGGAAAATAACTTGGAGAGAAAATACGTCGTATGAAAACTATCTATAGTAAATTTTCATTTAGATGCTAACTGCCACCCCCCCCCCCCCCTCCGAAAAAAAGAAAAGAAAAAAAAATCTTTGCTGTCAGGTCGAGCATTGGCAAATTCCAGGAGTTTGACAGTTAAGGGTATATATTTTTTTTTTGCCTGTCAGATTATTTTGGGAAGTTTCACTTTACAATATCTCAAACTAGATTCTAGTGCATCTTAAACTCTATTTACTACTTAATGGTTTTGGTAATATACATGCGCGCAAAAATATAAAAGATTAATTTGCTGACCTAATTAAAAATAAATTTTAAAAAAATCAAGCTTTATGTGTTTGACAAGATTTTTATGTTAAACCTAATCATATTAATTATAAATACAACTTCCAAGAATAGATTTCCCGTATTGTGGCATGCTGTGCAATGTAAATTTACCGATATATTAGGTTCCTCTATCACAATATATATCAGTGATATGATACCAGCAGGCTACGGGTATAGAAAGCAGAAATAATATTTTTTGCTATTGTGAAGTTTTTTTCTGCAGATATAGATTGGAGAAAAAAAAAGCGGAATAAAGACCTTTTGCTACGAATAAACGTTTTTCAATGTTATGAAAACAGACACTAAATTTATTTTTATATACATAAAATAAATCAGAATACGTTTAGCCATTTTAAGTTTATTTTTTCAAGATTTCTCAATAATGTCCTATTAAAAGATACAGCTTTGAATAGGGAATTTAAAAAAATTGAGAATTTTAGATATCACAAAAAAATCTATAAATTCTTAATATATTAGGAATTTGATATTTGTATTAAATATCAAAATAAGCGAAGCGTAGTTACAAGTCCTTTTATCCATTTTTTTTCCTTGAAGCAAGCGTCTCAGCCATTATTATATCAATTCAAAGTTACCAGATTTTAAGAGTGTAATGTTTTAAACAATGAATTTTAAATCTAAGCACACATTTTTCCTATTTACTATTTTACTGGACTTGAGTATTGTTTTATAAAACCATAATTACAGTATATGTAAACATCATTTTAATTATATCAATTTTAAGACTTTGTCTTTGATAACACTAACCAGAATTTAATACCCACTCCATGCAATTTACCCACAGATTACGCATCCTTCATCAAATTTAATAATATATAGTTTTTTCCCGAATATAACCTTGAGCAATGCAGCCCATCACTATTTGATAACATAATATATAACATATTGTCAAGTCTAAAATGGGGGTTGGGGGTAGGGTGGGGATGAGACCTCTGATCAAATGTTCCTCAGGTCCATAGTTTATCTGCTTGTATACAAAACTTATAATTGATACATGTAATATAAAGTTATACATTACATGAATATTAAAACAGTTGTTAAGTAATATGTGCTGCAATGCTTTTGTATAGTATAGAATTATGTGAAAATCAATCTTGTACAAATGAACAATATATCAAATTGACAAATCAGCATTACGTAATGTCTTTCTGACATAATTCTATTTTTGAATAAAAATCTGCATTATGTCTCAGTCATGATGCAGAAGTTTTAGTGATAAATATAAAATATGCCAGAAAGACAATAATGGTCACATCCGCCGTGTGCTCCTTGTCATGATCGGGTAAACGGAAAAATTCCGTAGAAATTTCAGTATGTAAATAATGACCTAACAATAAGTATGAAAAAAGTCAATCAGCATTTGACTTAATGATAAATTGCAATTTGCTGATGTCATTTTATCGATCATAGGACTTGCGAAATGATGACTTCAAACAAGACTGTTGATATCCTTGTTTCATCAGCTTGCCTCGTTTTAAAAATTGATCGTGTCTGACTATGTAGAGCATGCTTTTGCGTATCGAATCAACTGGGAGATATAAACCCCATATGCAGGTGATATGGGTATATTGCTACATAAGTAAGGGAAGTTGACAATAGAAAAGTTGAAGTCATTTGTTGTTAGATTACCATTAACGTCCTTTTTCTGGTAATATATCCAACTATGAAACAGATGTATCAGACTCTGTGGTGTCTTTTATTTCAACTTCACTGGGATATATAGAATCGACATATGAATGGAAGTAGGTTGTTAATTGATAACACGTCGTCGATATATCTAAATGTCGAGTTGAAGGCCACAGCGAGCGTTTTCTTCTTCTTATGTTAATACAAAAATAGATCTGCTAATAACAGGGCGCAATTGGTATCAATGGAAATTCCAACAGATTGTTGGAAGAACTGATCTCTCAAAACTACATAGATATTGTCAATCAGAAACTCAAGCATCTTTTTAATATCAACTTCAGAGTTTTAATATAAAAGACATTTATTAATAAACAAATATACTTTGAATATTTTATTTAGTACGAAACCAGACAAAACCTCTGCCTCAATAATAAATTTAATATTAAAAAAAACCCAACCAAACAAAACAAATGACATGTACAAATCTTAAGAGTATTCAAGACAAAAGATTTATAATTAAGAAAGATGAGCACAAATAAAAGATATCTTTACTTGCTGATAGGTTAATCGATTAATGCTAATTCTTGACGTCCTTTTTAATAATGAGATCATATACATGAAATAATATTTTTTTACATTTTGATTTTTTCGTTTCATCGAGAAACGTGTAAAACAGAGCAAGAAAAATCAGGAAGGAAAATGCTATACTACAAATCTATGTACATCATCTATATCTGATCAATTTTCAAAGAGCAGGATCTATTAAAGGACAGAAAATGAGATTTCGTTTGAAATTGTTTGGAGTTCTGATTATTGTATCCCATTTTAAAGGTAAACTAGTTCTTTAAAGGTTATTGTGTCTACTACTAGAATTTGATTAACTGTTATATTATACTTTAGTTACAAACAAAATTTAAAAAAAATAGAAAGACATTATATATATACCATTTAAATATAGGTTAAGAACACCCTTTACCCTTAACTTCACATTATATGCTCTACATGAAAAATTTTTCCCATCAGAAAAAAGATGCTTTGGTGAAAATAATGAAATAGATTTTGAAAGATGTTTAATTTCTATAACTGAAATTCAAAAAAAAAAAAAAAAAAAAAAAAAAAAAAGGGAAAAAAATGAAAAAAATTTATAACCTTTTTGAAAATATAAATACATGTATAAAAGAACAAACATCTGTAAAACGTAGACAAACATAAATATTTGACATGTCCAATACTAGATTTTAAGTTAACTATAGATAAAATCCCGCTCAAAGCAGAGCAAATTTCGAGATATCCCTGTTTTTGCGAGATACAAAGAAAGTATTTGCGAAGCTTGCTTCTCCTAGACACCTGATCCAACCACTGGTGTTTCCAGGGCTGGTAACTGTTTATCTTCGCCTTTTACACATTAAGCCTGTGAACCGATATACATACAGTGTTATGTTGTCAACTATTTATTTTCTCATGTAAAAATATATATAATCTACATTTTGCTTGTTTCAACTTTTTATTAAATAAAAATATTTTAAACTTTTTCTAATTTTTTTTCCAATACTCAATCGACATTTTGCTCGTTGAGATACAAAAATAATAGCATATGAGTGTAACTGACGACAAAATTTATCTCAACCCTTTTACGTATGACGTGATACGCTTTTGTGAATTTTTAGAAATATAATTTTTGTGAAAGTGTTTAACATTATCTCAGATGTTATTAAAATAACTCTATTCTAGTTGAAGAGATGTAGGATGATTGGTATTAATTCTAAAAATGTAATGTCTGTAAGGATTGGTGTTCCTACCCAACAGTTTGGCCACTGGAGATATGCCCACTATCCCTTGAAATAGGAGCCACGTCCTAGTGAAGCAGCCCCCCGAGCTGTCGGTGAAATGCTGTAGAGTTTCTTAGAAACTCCATTCAGTATCGGGAATTATATAACCCCATTGAAGTTAGCTAGAAATTCCAGACACATCTGCATGTCTAGTTTCATAGCTTTAGTAATGCCACATGATGAAAAGGTTTGTAAATGCCTAGCATTTTGGGAACACCCAAATGGCAACATTTTGTCTATGTAGTAGGCTCCCCTAGAATAAAGTCCTAGTAGCTCATAGTCCCAGGGTTAAACTGGTATTAGCCTAAATGCACTTTTTGTGTTTGCTTCAGCCAAGATCCCCCCTTTCCCAACTTGCTTATGGTACAATATCCACAACCGTGTCAAAAGATGTGTTGTTAACTGTTGTGTCCCTTGAGTCGATCTATGTATGCATAAATACTAGATAGCGGTGGTTAGGACAAATGCGTGATCATTCGCCAACAACCCTCACTTTTGGGTACAGCCCCAATTGGGCATATATGATGGTTACGCGTTGGTGAGTCTAAAAACAGACCCTCATCTACCTCTTACTTTATTTTAGCCCTTAAAATATCCCCATGCTGATTTGCTAATACCACGTTATTCGAAAAAATTGTAGAACCTAGTACGGAAGCGTATTAGTGCTACAAAATATTTTTTTCAAAGTTGGCTTTTCCAACTTTAAAGTTGGTAATTCCAACTTTAATCTTGGTAATTCCAACTTTAATCTTGGCTTTTCCAACTTTAAAGTTGGTAATTCCAACTTTTAAGTTGGCTTTTCCAACTTTAAAGTTGAAAAGCCAAAAATAAAGTTGGAATTACCAACTGTAAAGCTGGAATTACCAACTTTAAAGTTGGAATTACCAACTCTTAAAGTTGGAAAAGCCAACTTTAAAGTTGGAATTACCAACTTAAAAAAAAATTCGTGGCACTAATTCGCTTCCGTACCCTAGTCCTGCATAAAGCAGCTTAAAACCCTGTTTGAAGCATTCGGCATTGTCCAAAACTATAGCTGACTGCTCGACTGGTTAGTCTTAAAGATACCTGAGTTACAATTGGTGTGATTCCCAGAGACATGAGATGTTATTAGGAAATAGAAATGGCTGATGTGCATTCTTGCGAATTCATCCTGTAACATGAAGCTTGGAAATTAAAATCAAAACATTTTCTGACTTTGGAAGGCCACTTATCCGTGATCACCCTTCCTAACCTCGGGTTCACCTTCGGCATTGTGTCCGTTGTTTTGTACGCACGTGTCACAAAATTTATTTCAAATTGTATCAATCCATTTGTCTTTACAACAAGCTGTTTCAAGATGCTAAGAATGCTTAAACACTATAATGATATTTTCATAAGAACGTCTCGCGTATCCAGTTTAACAACACGAGACAGTAAATGTAAATATGGCGAACGGCATCAATTGAGAATTATACGACTTAACATTCAATCTAATTAAAATATGCGCAATCGAATTATGTATTTAAATAATCATGGCCAAAAACGCTATGTATGGGGAAACACTGCCAGGATCAAACACTTTTTTTTTTTTAATTAAACGACGCAACTTGGAAAATTTTCAATCAAATGAACCAACCTACCAATGTGTTCGTCTGCTAGATTAGAAAGGAAGATTATGTTTCGGACCTTGGTTATATACAGGTGTCATAACAGTATTTCACTTGAGGTTCACGTCAAATCATGGCTGACGCAAAATAATTCCTGAATCTTCCCTTCCGATTCGGGCATTTTAACACGAGACTGGAGCTGAATTTTTTTATGAGATGAAAAACAATATGTAAACTTCCTGTATTGACTAGATTCATTATAATTTAGGGCGTGCTGACTTTTCTATATACTGTATTTGAGTGGGGAGTGATTAGGCCCTGGACTTGATTTTCAAGCACCTGCTCGACTTCGACCGAAACAAACTTGCGTGCCTTGCTGGATGGCTATGTATTTTTTGGTACTAAAATCTTTATAAAGAATTGTTTTACAAGATCTGAAAAGGAAACTTCTCAAAAGTTTGTTTTCAATTAATACCACCTACTCAAAGTTGCGCATTTTTGGTAAGAATATATAGCGAAATTTAATACTGTTGTGCAACCTGCAGTCACTGCGGCATATCTAATAAAGGAATCTAGATGGTATGCGCAATCCGGATTATTCCTTGAGGCACATATGCAATATAAAAAAAGGGCCATGTATAACTTCCATATTCTTAGACGTTGCTTGAATATGGGTTAATGTGTCATGTTTCTTCAGCCATGTATTTTCTTTATTTTTTTCTCTTATCATGCAATGGTTTCCCTCATGTACACATCTATAAAAAGTTATGTCATTTATACCAGTTTATACATTTGAAGTTATGATGTTAACCAAAATTGTACGAATTTTAAAGTGTAATTTCGTGCAGTTGCTCCACTTTGAACCATTAAAAGGTTTTATAATTAGTAAAATCATTTTTTGGAAATGACATCTTGAGATGACAGTTTCAAGCTATGGAAATACTATACCTTTTGAATCGTGCCCCGTTTTTTTGTGTTTTGAATGGTTGGGAGTGTAGCTATCTGGTCGTTCATCCTATTTTTTCCAGACCACTGAGTTCCAGAATTGCAGTTGTTATTAAATGCAACCAATGAAAATATTAACAATTTTCTTTTTATATTTTTGTTCATTTCATTATGCACATAACATCAATTTACATACTTCTGGTCATTCAGATTAGCATGCAAATTTTGATCCATTCGTTTTTTGCAAGATGTAAACAATTAGATAGGTAGTCAAAAAAAAAACACACGAAAAATCTGGTTTGTTAGTCCTTCGATTTTATCAGCTTAACTTTAACCTACGTTTTCTCCTTGCCAAAAGGTTTTGTTACATTTGCAATTCTTAATTATTGCTTTTAGCTGCAATTTTAGTTGCATTCTTGCCCAACCGTCAGGCTGCGTTTCTGTTTCCTTCGTTTTTCTCTAATAAGTCTTGAGTATTCCTCGTGCACTCTTGTTTTTCTGGCTGCTATCTTACAGTTATCTTGTAGCTATCTTACAGTTATCGTTGCCATCTCTGCTGAGTTTGTGTCCTTTCCAGTTCCATCTCCTCGCATCTGATTTTTACTATTCCTGATATTTCCATTCTTTATTAGTTGTCATCTTATACTTAAAATTCTAAAGTAGAGTTATTCTGTTTTATTATCATTGTTTGAAGATTACTCCTGTTATTCTTTAGTTAAGTGTTATACCTGCAGCCTGTGAGAATAATTCATCTTTGCTATTTTTGTGATAAGGGAGTGTAGGATCAGTTGAGTACCACGTTGACTGGGCAACAGCGTCTATACATTGCAAAACAAAATATGACTCGCAACTGATTCCACAAAGCTATATTGTGGACCAAAATCTTCATAGTGATGTCATAAGTGGAATTGGGGTAAACGTGTCAGCTTGGGTTGATGGGAAAATTCAGATGATTGGATGCGATCAGGGTACTGCTGAAACTTTTATTTTCTGAAATAAAGATTATTATTTTTAATGAAAAAAAATCAATGTATGATATGTAGTTGATTTGTAATTTCCCCCTTTTTCAGAGAAATGTCTATTGATGAAAAGATTGCTTGAGAAGAAAGACAGAAAAATGCCATATATTTGTGGTGATTTTTATTTGTAGTGAAAATTCATTTTTTTTAATTTAATTAATGTCTTTTTGTGTGTTTTTTGTTATTGTAAATGTATTTAATTCTTAGTAGTTGTTTTAAGTCTTTTTAATCATAATTATTATAAAAAATATCATTTTGAATACAGCATAAGAACTAAAGAGAAACTGAAAAAAAATATTTTTTCACTATTTTTAATTCAAGCCTATTTTTTCCTGTTTAGTTACTTCTAAACACACCGAAGTAAATTTGAAAGATGTATCATTCTCGACTTCTGCGGACTTGTGTAATTTCAAGAAAGTCACAATTGAAGACAGCTTGCAAAGAAATGGATTGCTTTCTAGTCTTACTGAGCTCTCTGAAATGCTTACAACATCAAAAACATTTTGGCTTCCAAATGTTGAACTGAGCAACAATACAGGTTACCTTAAACTTCAGTTTATTCTTTTCCTCGATATGACCTAATTTTGTAGTTATTTGGAAAAAACCATTAGTGACACAAACTACTGGAAAAGTAAAAAAAAAGTTTAATCAATAGAATTAAAATTGCATTTTGAAGATGACCATGAATAAAGTTTTCTTGAGATTTTTTTTACATTGTACTTTTAGATACAAACTGCACCTATGTCGCTGCTCAATCAAACAACTTCCTTGAAACAATGTCTGGCAACTGCAGCATTCGAAAAATGGGCGTGTGTATCAACTCTACATGTAAATAAACCTTTTTTTCTTCTATGTAGATAAAGTCGTATTTTAAAAGAGAAAAATATTACCCATTTAAGCATATATTATAGTTTTTGCTGAATTCCATTTCAGATTTAATAGATTACGAAATGTCAGTTATATTGGAAATAAACATGAAACAAATGCCTTTTTTAAAATCGGATGGCATCTGGACAACTGAAGGTAGATCATTTGAAAAGTATATCTTTATAATTAATGTTTGAAATTAAAAAAATAGGATGTTCAGTAAAGATAACGAACGGTGATCGATCTTAAAAAGGATCTATAAACAGTGCAAATCTGTGAACAGAGCTTAAAACACAGACCCCTGGACATTCCAGATGTGGGATCAGGTGCCTAGGAGGAGTAAGCATCCCCTGTTGACCGGCTCACCCTCTGTGAGCCCTATATTAATCAGGTAGACAGAATATTCTGTAGTCAAATTCAGTTCAAAAACAAAGCCTAACAATTGGTATGAAGCATAATTATTATGACTAAGAAAACGTGTTAGGTGTTACATTTCGTGGGAAAAAGAAAATTGCTAAGTTTGAAATTTCATGTACAGATATTTCAAAAATAAAAGAGGAAGAAGGAAAAGAATCTACAATCACAGTTCACACTCAACAGGAAAAACTCATTCGTGCAAGGAACATGAATGATTCAGCTGTGCAAATTCAAGATTTGCCAAGAGAGAGTAATAACTTGCAAAATAGTATGTTGAAAAATCTCTAATTTTCTCGTGTAAAATTGAAGTCAATTAAAAACATATTAAAACCAACCAAAGAAAAGTTTGCATGCAAATTAATAACCATTTCATTTCAAATTTCTTCAAAATTTATTTTGCAACTCACGAGGGGTCAATCTTGGTTAAAGTAGATATTGTGATTAAATGAATTTTAATATGTATACTCTTATATTTTGACATATTAAGCAAATCCTAAACATAAAAAATCGTTTATTACTTACAGCTGTTTTAGTGACGAATAGACAAATTCAAGATATCGATGCGTCTAAGTTTAGTGCCATGAAGGATACGAAGAACTTTTGTGAGTTAAACCTGAAACCTAAACTTTACATGTACAAGTCTAATTTATGTTAAGATAGACATCTTACAGAAGATTTTCTGGATATATCTGGTTCTAATATAAACAAACAAATTAAACTTTAAATATTCAAAATAACACGTGCTAATTCACATCTTTTTGGTCAAATATCATATACATGTGGTATTTATTAAAAAAATAGTTTGAATTTAAATTTTAATCCATTTTGAATTTACTACTAAAAGTAATAACCACTTCATATTAATTAACAGCCGTTTTAGTCTCCTTTACCCTAAGCAGTTTAAGTTTGGTCCTGGTTATATCGTTCATCTGCATCGTAATGGTCTTTTGGAAAAGGTTTGTTACCTGATTACGCATTCAAAGATTATGAAAATGATCCATTATTAGAGAAAGAAACATCTTTTTCGTATTCGATTTTCAACAAAAGCAAATAACGTCGTATTTTATTCTGCAGGATGTCGCGGAAGCTGGACATCCTTATGAAAGATCATTACAACATTTCAGATGATCAAACTGCCACAGAAAGCACACAAAAACGCAAAACAAAATTTAAGAAAAAGGTATATGAGACCCTCCCAGAGGTGGCGCACGGTCACTCTACCCGTGTCAAAGGTATGTCCAGAGAAGAAGAAAATCCATACTCTGAAATTGCTGGAAGATGTTCTTGCCGTAGCCATATTAAGTCAGGATCATTTGGACACGCAGAAGTAGAAGTGTAGGGCCAGGAAAAGGAAGATGTCAATACTTTTAGCAAAAAGAATATATTCATATTTAAGGTCTAATAGTTCGATTAATCCACTCTAAACTGCATGCTTTTACCTATTGTTTGCCCTTAGTTAAAGTAAGCATGGTCACTTCACGGAGCAAAAAACTAAGCAAAAATGGTCTCTGTCAAGAAGAAGAAGAAGGTGACGATTTAGGTGAAAAAAAAATGAGCTTTATCAACAAAGTCACGGAAGTACATGTGTAAAGATATAGTTTTGATATATGGAAAGGTTACTCTTTCAGGTAGTTAGTGTTCAGAAATTCAAATCACAAAAAGAAAAGTTAAAGATGGCAGTCGGAACAGTTCATAGATTCTTACAAAGGAAATCCGAAGAAAATTCCTGCCAAATGCATGTTGGGGTCTAATTTGCTTACTGATGCCTAAAGGAAAACACACATTAAATTGCTAAGGAACTGTAAAAAATTAAACTTTGTGACAAAACAAAGTACGATTAAATTTTAATTTGTGACAAAACATAGGACCACTTTTATGAGCCCCGCAGAAAGATCGATAGTGAAATGTGACATCAAAGAGAAAACCGTTATCCTATTATCAGGAAGAAAACCAAGAGTTCCAAAAAAGTATCTACATCCAGTGGGAGGAACATTTATTAAAGTATTTATGGTAAAAATGTATAGATGAAAATTGTGTTATTGTTACTTTTAACTCATTTTGTAACAATCATTCATTTCATGGAGAAGTATATGTGTACTAATGTCATTGTTTATAAAAACTTATGTGTATATTATCTCCAGTTTTATTTTCAAATAAATTTGAATTTGAAGAGTAATGTCCTTATATACCACAAACGAGTTTAAAGGTCATTTTGTGGCAAAGAAATATTGGTTCATTCATAAATTTTGTACAATGTCAGGTAAAGTGTGAATCTATTCTACAACTGATTACAAGAAATAAACTTATGCCCTGTTCACACGGAGAGTTTAATTCGCAGTAAATTATTTCGAAGTAAACTAATGCTAATTAAACTACAGGTACATTTGACATAATGTCATAATGTCTGTACACATTTTAGTGATTAGCATAATTTTCCTTTGTTTTCCACTCAAAAATAGCACAAGCACCTACATATGTATATTTGACCATCGACATGTGACCTGTGACTAAATTCTGCCCTTACGCATGCGTCAAAATTTAATTCGAATTAGCTTCGCTTAGCGTTCACACGGAAATAATGCGAAGTAACTTAATGTGCAGTAAACTAATTCGAATTAAACTAATTCGCATTAAATTTAATTCTCGATGTGAACGCGGATCAAATTTAATTCGCAGTAACTTACGTTTAATTCGAATTAAACTCTCCGTGTGAACAGGGCATTAATCTCTTGATGGTAATTTTCGTAAACAAACGTGCATTTCGTTGAAAAAAAAATGTTCAGAAACTAAATTATTTCTTTTTATAAATCTATGAGAAAAGCAAGTTATGCTTGTGAAATATGTAGATAACAAACAGTAATCAAGCTCAAAAGTCCATTGAAACAATATAAATTTTGCGCAGAGCAAACACGGACCACTAAAACTGTGAGAAGTGGAATCAGGTGACATGGAGGAGAAACAATCTCCTGTAGACCGGTCATACCCGCCGTGTGCTCCTTGTAATGGTCGGGTAAAAGGAAAAATCCGTACACAATTCGGACTGAAAATAATAGTCTAACATTTGTATGAAAAACGTCAGCATTGGACTTGATGATAGATTGTAGTTGTCAGTGTTTTTTTCAATACTTTGGGACTGGGGCTGGGGCCCTCAGAATTGGGAATTTCAGCGTCAATTAGGCTAAATTGGGAATCTCCCAGAAAACCCAGTCACTTAAAAAACATTGTCAAAAAGCTTTGTTTTTGTCTTTGTATTACTTTAACAAATAATTGTTATAACAAATCAAGACTATTCTTGGTATGAATTATCTAATTACTTGCATCAAGAACAATAGTGGTATGAATTATCTAATTACTTGCATCAAGAACAATAGTGGTATGAATTATCTAATTATGAAGAATTCCAACATGGCTGAACAACAAAACCTGCTTAAACTTCACTGAAAAAACATGCAATAAACAAACTGAATTTGATCACATATTTTGTAAGTTTTTCTTTGGGAAAACTTCCACTACATTTTGGGAAAATTCAGGCATATTTTCAATTGGGACTGGTGCCGAATTTCGGACCCAAATCGGCCCTAAAAAAATCACTGGTTGCTGACGTCATTGTATCTACCATAAAATTTGAGAAATGTTGACTTAAAACGAGACTGCTGATATTCTTGTTTCATCAACTTACGATCCAAAAGTTCGTGGAATTTCATTCTAAAATTTTATTGTGACGTGATAAAAGCAAACAAAGGACATATCTATAAAATAGAACCATCATGCAACAATACTGGGAAATACTGGGTAATTTCACCACATTTCCATAACCAAGAAGGTCAAATGAGCTTTCTAAATATTAACAGCTGTTAAATAATGGGGGAGACTTTGACGTAACATCAAGTTAGGTATGTAACGTCACGTTCCAGGAGCATCTCACGTTCAAATCGTTTTAAAATTTTTGCAGAACACTGCATTCTTTTCACTAATTTTGCCTATGAGGAAAGCCTGGGTACCAATCTCGCACTGACTTTCTTCATATTACGATCATTGTTCAGAATACGCTCTGTCGTTCCATATGATGTTCCAATTCAGCAGCAATGTCAAGCACAGTGCATCAGCGGTACACGCCTCTAAGGCTCTCAATTTGTCTACGAGGAAAAAAATGACCTTCCAATAAAGCAGCTAGACAGTTTGTCCTCATCGGAAGTTCCATGTTCCTTAAATTTCCCACGCCAATTGAAAACCAGTAGCTCATTGTACTTTTGTTCTCTCTGTTCGCTAGTATATGCGTCTGAGTCAGAGTGTTCCCGAAATTTTCACAAAACTTATTATCGAATTTTGACATTGTCTAATGATGTCAGGATGATCAACAAATCATCAAAACTAAAAAACTAAATATCCAGTAAAATCGATAAAACTTTCACACAAAAAGTTTATAAGAGTTCAAGCAATCGTAATTACATGACATCATTTTCGTTTCATATGACACTTATCTCTTTTTCCTCAGTGAGTATCAAGAATTGAAATGATAATGAACAAAAAAAGTCTCTCCAACTGCCAAAGTGTTACTATCATGAATTTTTGAAATATTTCTTTATCAAGAAAATTAAACAAGCGTATATATTTTCATCTGTAATTTTCAATAGCTTCCATTAAAAAATAAATAAAATATAAAGAAATTCCACGAACTTTTGGATCAACCCTCGTATTTATAATTGCTTACCTCGTTTTAGAAACTGTTCGTATGTACAGCATGCTCTTGCGTATGGAATTAACTAGGAGAAATAAACTCCATATGCAGGTGATAAGAGCATATTGCTACATGGAAAAGAGAAGTAAACGATAGAAAAAGGATGAAGTGATCACTTTTACAATTAAGTTTTGTTGTTAGGTAACTGTAATATCTTTTTTTTTTGTTGTAAAATATCTAAATATGAAACAGATGTGTCAAACTTTCTTCTCTCAAGGATTATATCCAATCAACGTACATGTAGGAATGGAAATACATATTGTTAATTGAGGATATATATATATATATATATATATATATATATATATATATATATATATATATATATATATATATATATATATATATATATATATATATATATATATACGAGGGTTTTTAGAAAAGTTCGCGGACACATTGATTTACGGAAAATCTATTGTGTACTATGAGGTATGACCCATGTCTGATTAAATTACTATCTTTTGTTTATTAGTATGTAAAAAAAATCAGGTCCATTTACTAAAATTTCGAAAATTTACAACGATTTTACAATGCGGTCATAGGATTCATGGAGCAATCACTTGACGTTAAGTGACGTGACAACCAGATTTCAAACCCGTTAAGCTTTTAAAAGTTCTAAATATCTTTCATTTCTTTCGACTTTTCTTGTCTTTTTCTTCTTAAAAAATAAAAATTCTATATCAAGACATGTTTCTTTTCTTCTATAATGTCTTTTGTGCTGTTTCGGTTATTAGAGAGATCTTAAAATAAATGTATACGCAGTTAAGCGATCAGGTATGGAAACAATGCAAAATCCATAGGCACAACGTCAATGCGATAAGTGGGGTATTGAGGTATCGATGGAGTTGATCATTAAAAATGTTAATTCTTCCATTTTTAAAAAACTAGCTACCATTTGAATACTTTTGTCCTTTGTACGTGTAGAGAATTTCCAGCAGCATCTAGAAGCATTTTAGTCTATTTTTAGACATTTTCCTGTCTGCACACATACTTTTTTAGTAGCTCGGTGCTCCATGACGTTCAATGACGTTCCCATTCTTGGCTTTGTTTTAACGCGTTGATTATTTATAAATGGCTATAAAACAGTCATACATCCTCCAATTTAATTCAAAATTTCGGCAAGTGACGTTTCATGAACACTGTAGCGTCAGGTAAAATATCATAATTCTTTCTGCGCTACAACTGTGCAATTTTTAATTTCAATAAAAAGTCTATGCAATGTAAACGTACGAAAAAGTAGCATGCTCCGTGAAGCATGTTTTATCAAAATAATATAGCTGTATATTTTTTAAGGATTACCGGAAAACATCAAACCTTTGTATATTTACTGGAAAATAGGTAAAGTTTTTATCTGGAGAGTTTAACCGGTCTCGTGGAAATAGTGCGCTCACAATGGAACATGTCCGCGAACTTTTCTAACAGCCCTCGTGTATATATATATATATATATATATATATATATATATATATATATATATATATATATATATATATATATATATATATATATATATATATATATAGGGATGGCAATTTGTAACCGGTTAACCGATTACTCGGTCGGAACGATGGCAATCGGTTAGAAAATCTGTAATCGGTTAGTCGGAAAAAGTAAAATACATGTAAATTTAAACGCAATTTTCTTATAATTCATTTTCGGGAAAAAAAGAAATCTCTGCATTAACGTTGATAATTCAGCGTTCTCAAATATCCAAGCTGACTTGGATGTAAGTATGTTTCAACGGATTGAGATTGTGGGGTATTTGGTCATTTTGTGTATGAAGTGTTAATTACTGTTAAAACACCATGTCGTTACCCCGACTGTCATGTAATTCTTTAATGATATTAAATCACCGTTGAACACTGCGAATTAGTATGTTTGTCTTTTGCAGTTGTCCATCGAATAAATTACTAAACAATCATTGTAAATTCAGTGATGTAGTTCAGACTTAATTTTAATTATGGTGACAATGCAGAATGGACTTATGTGACATCTGCTCTCTCTCTCTCTCTCTCTCTCTCTCTCTCTCTCTCTCTATATATATATATATATATATATATATATGAATGTAGTTTTCTTATAAAGAAAGAAGACAAATAGAATGATTGAGAACGAGGAGATGACAGATAGAAGGTAGAAGGTCCCTGAGAATAACTCTGTTCTTTCCTACCCAAATATATGTACATGTATTTACATAACTGGTATGACATTGATATTAATTCTCTCAATAAATTTGAGTTAACGTGAAATATATGAAAAAATTGAGATAAGCTTTCATGAAAAAAAAACGCACCCTTTTATATCAAAAAAGAGTGCCGCATAACCTTTATTCAAAATGTATTCACAATGATTCCTCAGAAAAAATGCATTTACATGGTAATTAGAACATGCTATTTGACATGTCTTGCGTTTTTAAGATATCAAATTACAGAGTTAGAAGTAATCTGACTGCATAACTTTTTTGAGAAAAAGTTATTAGTGAACGAGGTAAAAATTTCAGTCGAGTGAGTAATTTGGCTAAGGTTTATTTTCTTACTATCAAATGAATGAGTCTACAATTGTTTCATATATGTTCACAATAGATAGATAGATGAATATTGTAGAAAAATAAATGAGAGAGAGAGAGAGAGAGAGAGAGAGAGAGAGAGAGAATTTTCATGGTATGGAAAAATCATAATTGCTCCCTTTTCCCTAAGAAAATGCGATGCTTTAAGTCACTTAACGACACGTACATCTACCGAACTTATTAGAGACTGGATAAATTTTAAAAAAGAAAAGAAAAAAGAAATGAAACTGTGCTATTAAACAATCATTCCTCCATTATTTTTAAGAACAATTTCCCTTTTCTAACAGTTACGAGAACCTTTGGAAACAAGACGACTCCTAAAAATCTTTAAAACGTCTATATATCAGATCCTGGCGTCATCACCGAAAGTTATCCAACCAGGTTCAAATAATTATTTATCATACCTAAATTTTGCAAGAATATTGACCAAGCCGTGTACATTTTTTTTTCAAAGTGCGTTAATATGGTCGATATTAACACACTTTGAAAAGAAATATTTAGTTTTTTCAAAGTGCGTTAACGTGGTCCCAAATTTAACGCACTTTGAAATTCTTTTTCAAAGTGCGTAATTTTTCAAAGTGCGTTGTAACAATGGTTGTATAAAGTGTTGAAAAGAAAATATATATAATATATTTTGTTCCATAAAATCAGCATCAGCATACGAAATAGAAGCGTAAGTTTTACAATAACACTTAATGTTAGTATAATAACATTTCAAAATACAATACTTTCTTAAGCATAACAAGCTTCAATGCTACTTCATCAGATTTGGATGAATTAAACCAGCATATTAAGATCAGAAGGACCAGCGTGACTAGCATTCACTCTGAAATCTTAGCAATCATTATCACAGGATCAGTATGATCCGCGTGACAAGCATTCATCCAGCGAGCTTGAGCGTCAGCATAGGATCAATTTAACCAGCACAATTAGCAAGCATTCACTCAGCAAGCATTGTAATAAGATTTATGTGAACCGTGTGACAAGAATTCACCCAGTAATCTTAAACAAGCATTTTCATAAGATCAACTGACCGTTACTCCGTAATTTTTTGCAAATATTTTCATAGGATCAGCAGGACACATTGAACTAGCATTCACTCCGCTACCTTGAGCAAGTTCGGGCATAGAATCGATATTATCTGCGTGACTATAGCATTCTTTCTGCAAGCCAAGCAAACAAGAAGCTAAGTATTCGAAAAAATCTACATAATTGCTGAAACAGAAAAAAAATTTCACACTGTTTTATAGTTGATGCTATTTAGAGTTTTTCCTTACGTGTTTTTGCATCATGTTGAAAGAATATGCCCGAATAACATAAAAAAATTGATTTATTAGCCATATTACAATAATTCAACAATATTACAATTACAAATTACAATGTAACGTAATTTGATATATATTATGTTATCAGGATGGTGACTGTATTCTTATTGTAAAATCTTTAAAATATACAATACTCTCATCAATATTTAAAGTATTTATTTGTAAAATAGGCGCATATAGCCAAGTGGAAAAAATGACCACTTTAACTACTTAATTTAAACTAATGGTTTAACGACTCTTTTGAGTGAGGTCATGATCAGGCAATAGAGAGAAGTTGTTATTCATAACTAAATGAAGGAAATAAATAAATAAATAATAAATTGGTAAGTTCAAACTTCATTAGTTTTAGATTTTATGGAAGGAAGAGGATGCAGCTGTTTCTGTGTAATCACAGTTTGCTGGGCATCTTAACTTTATCCAGTCTTTTGACAGGTATATTTCCACCACTTCTTTTAATTAACAGTGAAAGAAGGCACCCTTAATGATATGAAAAACCTTTAAATATATACTGTAGGATGATTGGATGATTTTACATTCATTAAGGATACTTTTTTAAACATTTATCCTTAGTGGATGATTTTACATTCATTAATGATATATTTTTTTTTAAAAAGCATTTATCCTTAGTGGATGAGTTTGTACTTACCTAAATACTTTCATTTAATTTCATTAAACGTATGATAAATCTACATTTTATACTATTAATACTTTTTTAATCTCATTTTAATCATTGGTCGATGAGTTTGTACAAACTAAAGTCATATTTCTTTATTTTACATTCATTAATGACATACATGTATTTACTAGTATATCATTAATGATAATTAATTAATTATTTTATCACTATTTTATTATCAGTAGCTGACATTGCTATCTATAAATATAATCTGTATCATAAGACTCGAATCAATTGTTGTTATCATTGTGGATGATTTATAAAACAAAAATAACGTTAATTATTGGATGCAAATTCAACAATAAACGCTGCATTAGTACATCATGAGTTATTTTCACATTTCAGTCGCTTGATACCTGGTTTGATTTAAAATTCTATCTTAAAATTGCCACACGATTTTTCTCTTCCAGTGTTCTTTTAAAAGTTTTAAAATGTTATGATACTAAAATAAGTCATAACGACAGCTATAAACAAACCAGATTTAAAAAGATTTTAAATTAAATAAATCTCCTGGAAGTGATGGGCTTAATTTTGAATTCTATTAGTACTTCTGGCATAAAATAGCAGACTTAGAGTTTAAAAGGTTAAATAAAAGAACTCATAAATTATCTCTTTTTTTCTGATCACAAAAAGGAATTATTACTTAAAGGTGCTTAAACAAAGATTTGAAGTCTATATTTATATTACTTCAAATATGTGTCTAAGCATCTTTAAGCACCCGAAAAGACAAAGACCAATTATTATCATAGAACTGGGACCATTTTTCTGACTAAATTTTATTATAAAATACTAGCAAAAACTTTAGCCACACACAGTTGACTCTGATCCAACAGACTAAATATATGATAAACCTGAAACCATGTTTATCTTATTGATCGAACAAACATAAAGAATATTACCAGGTTATTTGCTAGTAGACTTTTAAAATGCTTTTCATACAGTAGAATGGTTTATTAAGAAAGTATTAGAACCTTTCAGATTTGAAAAAAGAGCTATGGGAATGGATAAGTATCCTTTATTTGGGTATTACGAATTGTTTAATCAATAAAGGATATTCCTTCTCATTTTTCAAGCTTTCTCGAGGCGTTTGACAAGGGTGTCCTTTAACACCACATCTATTTATTTTATGTGTTGAATTAATGACTATTGCAATGCAATCAGATCAAATAAAAGTACATGTATTTGTGATATTAGAATTGGTGAATCAGAATTTAAAATCAGTCAGCTAGTAGACAACTTGTTTCTTAAGTGATAAAAATCAAGCTTTGAGGTATAGAGGATCATCCAAAATTTTTAATATTGCTCTGGTTAAAAGATCAATCTAAATAAAACAGAAGCCCTATGGATAAGCAGGTATCGGAATTTGTCTCTGGGCACTTCACCAGTAAAAGGATCTTGCAAAAACTTTAAATCTAAGTTGGATGATATGTAAGCATTTTCGGAGAAAGTATCACAAATATTGAATACTTTTTATATATTGCAATGCTGCATGTATATTTTTCATAATTCGTAAAATGTAAGAGCCAATTAAAACAATTATGTCACGCTTGAAATCACCTGAAAAACATTTTTAATGTGTTTTTTAAATATCTAAGTGATTATATTGTCTTATTAAAATTTACCCATGTAAACCTAAAATTATATACCAGAGAAGTTTTTTTTCTTCGTTAGCCTTACGGGAGGCTTATCCTACTACTCAAGAAGAGATACATGTAATTAATTTCCACTTTCGGATAAATCAATCTTCACTGTTTCAAGGGATATTTCAACAACTCATAGCGTTTAGAATATCAATTTCTTATATATCTGAGAACTGGTGAAGAAAAAAAGGATCTTTTAGAAAAAAAGGAAATATAATTTTTCCATGAAAATGTAAGAAATTAAAAACGATTTTATCCAAATGTAGACTGAGTTAAACTTTAAGGAAAAATAACACATATGAGATTTTTAAATCTTCGTCTTTGTGGACTGAGGAAAAATGTTTTGTACATGAAAAATACGGAGATAACGAACAGTATTCAAAAGTCCATTCAAAAAATATAAATCAGAAACAGAGCAAACACGGACCTTTAAAACATTAGAGGTGAGATCAGGTGCCATGGAGGAGTGAGCATCCCCTGCCGACCTGTCTTACCCGCCGTGTGCTCCTTGTCATGATCGGGAAATAACAGGAAAAAACCGTCGACAATTCAGTATGTAAATAATGGTCTAACAATTAGTATGAAAAACGTCAGTCAGTTGACAAAATATTAGATTGTATTTGCTGACAAGGTCATTGTATTGACCATAGAATTTACGAAATTATAACTTTAAACGAAACTGTTGATATTTTTGTCTCACCAACTTGTTTATCAATAACTTACCTCGTTTTAAAAATTGTTCATACGTAGAGCTTGCTCTTGCGTATCGAATCAACTGAGGGATATAAACTCAGAATGCAGCAGAAGGTGGGGCCCAAAAAATATCCCACACCTTATACGAAGGAAAACTAGTACATGTATTTTCTACAACAATAACAATATGCATGGAAGATTGAAGGGGTGGAGGTGGGTAAATTTTGTAAACCACCTTTTCGGAGCCAAAAATTATTTTGATAAGGATGAGGCTAATAGCCGTAACTAGATGGCGCTTAAATATAAAACCCGGAAAAACCCCTCAAGACCCATGAATTGACACAAAATAGTGATAAATAAAAATAACACAATCTTGTATGTATTTAGATAACATAAATTCATTTATATACATAAATACACATGTTCATCATAAAGCTTGGTTGTTAGATTACCATTAACGTATTTTTCTAATAAAATATCCAAATATGAAACAGATGTGTCAGACTCTGTTGTATCTTTTATTTCAAGCTCACTGGGATATATGGTATTGACATATGAATGGAAATAACTATTGTTAATTGATAATACGTCGTCGATATATCTAAATGTCGAGTTGAAGGCCAGAGCATGATTCATTCTGCTTCATATGAATACAAAAATAGGTCTACTAATAACGGGGTGCAATTGGTACCTATTGAAATTCCAACAAATTGTTGAAAGATCCTGTCTCCAAAAACCATACAGACATTGTCAATCGGAAACTCTAGCATCTTTTTAATATCAACTTCAGAGTACATGTGGTTACAATCAGAATATTTTTCAACAAAATAATTTTTGCAAATGACCAATGACAAGGTAAATGAATTTACAAGTTTAATTTTTATTGAAAAAAGCAGCTGTCTATGAGGTCAAAAATCCTGGACTTTAACTTATCGTGGTGAATAGTTGGTTAAAGTGTTGAAAAGTCGTACGTTTTGATGATATTGATTTTGGTAAAATTTTGTGATTTCAAATTTTTTAAAAGTTCCATAAGAGTTTTTAAGTATCCACATCTGAATTACACCACTTTTCGAATATATTGTTGCACAGTACTCCTGAAGTTTCTCCGTCACTGCTGTGAATATTTTAGTAAAGTAAAGAAAGAAGTTTAGTAGAACATTTACTGGCCCCGCTATGTATCTTTGTTTGCAAGGATTATTATGAAGTTTCGGAATCCAATATAGATATGGTAATTCGAATTCATTTTCGTTGTTTGGAATATTAAAAATATTTAAAACTAACCTATGATTTTGAAGAATTTCTTCCATAGAAAGAGAGCTGGGGGCATAAATTGGATTACCACTCGTAGAATTAAACTTAAATATAATTAAAACAAGCTTTCTGAGAGTATTGCATTAACAATACTAGTTACTTACCGGTAAGAGTAATCTGGTTCCTGTTAAAAATTGAAATGCCATAATTCCGTCAAATCACTGAAGAGTTTAGGAAAAAAATTACGGAAAACCCTTAAAAATTGAAAAGGTCGTAATTCCGTTAAAAATCAATGAAGCAGAACGAAATGCAAACTTGATCTGTAACTCATCAAGATACACTCACATAGTAAACATCAGTTCAATATCTGCAAGCATTTAGGGGAAAAGTGCGGAAAATCAAATGGGACAGACTGACAGACAGACAGAGGGATATACAGACGGACGAACGGTCGGATAGACAAACATATAGGGACGGACAGACGCAGAGGAAACCTGTAATCTCCTCCGGTTTCACCGGTAGGGGACTAATAATGAGCCTTACAAACAAAGACAAAGTTGTTACCTGCTTTGTCAGCTGAGACCAGTACATACTGATCGTATAATTTATCCAATACTTTTTATTCTCTCCTGAATTATTGAACACAGGAGGATAGTTGGTTTTCATCTTGCCCCTCAATCTCTTAGTGCGAGATTTTAACATACATCTAATACATGTACATTAAATCCATTCTGACAAAGTGTCAAGTTCTTCTTTTCATATCTAGCACATCGCCTGGCGTAATCTTCTACAGAATTAATATTTATGAAATTATGACGCCAGTTGAAAGATCGGGATTCCCTAAATTTTGACCCTTTTAAAACAAATGATTTTAGGTCCTCATATTAACTATATATACGTCACCAGTAATAACGTGTCGAGCAGGACTATAGTGGTAGGGTAAAGAAGAACATGAACACGATGGAAAATTACGTTTCAGATGCTCGATATCCAGGCTCGGTGAAGTTTTCTTGTAATTAGATATTTGGAAGCAATGGTCGATGTATATTTGTAGAAAATACAGGGTGTAGGCTTCAGTTTGAAATATGGGGAAATACATGTACACGACTGGACTGTGGCAACATACTTTGAAAAAAAATACGCATTTTGAAAAAAATTATCGAAGTCCATTAAAATTGGGACAAAATCAACTCACTGAGAGAATTTTTTTCAAATGCGTACATCAACATTTTTTTTTTTTACCATGGAGACACTTCACGCACTTCGAAAAAATATATATAAAACAATAATTCTGGACTAATATTTTAGTAATAGACAGCATTTATTTGTTATATTTCTTTCGAAAAACTGGTAAATTGATCTACCCTCATCGAGAACGAGGATGAGACAGGTAGAAAGTACCCCAACCCAACTCTTTATCTTTCCTACCCAAATACATGTATATGTATTTACATAACTGGTATGCCATTGTTATACTTTCTTTCAATAAATTTGAGTTAACGTAAAAAGATGAAAAAACTGAGATAAGCTTTCCTGAGAAAGAAACGGCACCCTATTATATTGACAAATAAGTTGATAAAACAAGAATATCAGCAGTCTCGTTTAAAGTCATCATTTCGTAAGTTCTATGGTCGATACAATGACCTTGTCAGCAAATACAATCTTTCATTAAGACAAATGCTGACTGACTTTTTTCATACTAATTGTTAGACCATTATTTACACACTGATTTGTCGACGGAATTTCCGTTATTTCCCGATCATGACAAGGAGCACACGGCAGGTGTGACCGGTCAGCAGGGGATGCTTACTCTATGAACCTGATCCCACCTCTGATGTCTTAGAGTTCCGTGTTTGCTCTGCTCCTACTATTGTAATGTTTAATTGACTTTTGAGCTCGAATACTGTTCGTTATCTCCACATATTTCATTAAAGAAAAGAGGCTCAGGGGCCATATCGCTGATCTTAGCAACAATCGTCAACTGACTATACTTTGGCCGAAGTCGCTTTACAAAATCAAATACAGTACAATACAAAGAATAAAATGCATGAATAATTTTTTTCATACATCTTAATACTAATCAAATAACTTTTTAAAAGGCCATCATATGATGTGGGAATAAACATATTTTCATACTTCTAAATACTTATCAAATAAGTATAAAAAGACCATCATATTGTGCGGAAAAATTATTTTTCATTAGCATACAAACTTGGTTCATCATTTTGTCGCATTTCTCGTACCCCTAAGGGTCATATTTGAACAAAAATAGAAAATTCTAAATACATAAAAAATAAATATAACGAAGTCCTTAATGCTGAATTTTAGTTCTTTTAGAGAGAGAGAGAGAGAGAGAGATTTCATGGTATGGAAAAATCAAAATTGCTCCCATTTTCCCGAAGAAAAATGCCGTTCTTAAGATCACTTATCGACCCCAACATCTACCAAAATTATTTCAGACTGGATGAAATTAAAAAAAAAAAAAAGAAGAAACGATAGTGTGCTATAAAGCAATCATTCCTCCATTATTTCTATAAAAAAGCATTTCATTTTTATAACATTTACGAGAACCTTTGGGAACAAGAAAAGCCCTACAAATCTTTAAAACGTCTTTATCTCCGATCCTGAAGTGATTTCATCACCGAAAAGTTATCTAACCAGGTTCAAATAATTATTTATCATACCTAAAATTTGCAAGAATATTGACAAAGCTGTTCACATTTTTTTTCAAAGTGCATTCATATGGTCGATATTAACGCACTTCGAAAAGAAATATTTAATTTTTTTGCGTTAACTTGGTCCCAAATTTAACGCACTTTGAAAAAAAAAATTCAAAGTACGTAATTTTTCAAAGTGCTTGTAACACTGGACCCTTTTTACCTATATTAACCTTTGTTGGCATATTGAAGTTTAAGAGAAACGGGTTGCTTTAGCTGGTTTTTCTTCCGTAAAACGAGGCGGTTTAAAAAGCCTTTGATTTGCAATAGCAATAACCACAGATCCGAGCCTGTATTCTGGTGTCAAGAAATCCAAATATGGACTTTCCTTGACCTTTTCAAGTAGACTATTTAAAAAGGAAAGAATAAAGTTTGGTGCGAATGTGATGGAGACCTAACTATTGATTTACGTAAGATAGTAATGAATCAAAGGAGACATCGTGTATAAAAGATTTCTTAAAATGTTCTTACAAATTTGATTTGAAAGAAGTTTTAGCATTCGTGAATCTTAACGTATATAGATCACGAACAACATAGCATTTCTTTTGCTAAAGAAAGTCTATGAAACAACAAAAATCATGTTCCAATAACAAGATAATAATAATAATTCATGTAATAATAATAATAAGGAACAAAAACGTATATTCTCTTCACTTGAACTTTGTAGTACTTCATTCCACATTAAAACTACTAATTCTTATTTTATAAAACTTTAATTAAGTATTATGTTTATTTGATCAAATATGATCAAAATTTGATTACACACTTCAAGCAAATCAAAAACTCCAGCTAGACTAATTTCATTCATCACCAGCTTGAGATTAAGATGTAAATGAGGAAGAATTTGTTAAATACTTTTTGGAAGGGTTTTGGGTAAAGATAAATTAAAAAAAGAACAATAAATTTTTCTTGCCCCAATTGGCTTTCTTGACGAAATAAAGAAATCGAGACCTTATTGCAAATTATTGCAAATCTACAGACTACCACCAATAATATTCCAAAGGATGATTGGACCACTGAAAATTATAAGAAGAGATCTGGAAACCATTATTTTCAAAAATCGACCCCAATCGGCCTCCTGCATGAAAATCAAAATTCCAAAACTTTAACAGAACACCTTGCGTCATATCCCAAAATATCATTTGGCTTGGCTACTGCAAAAAATCACTGTATGAAGAGTTCTTGGAATAAGTCTTTTGTAGAATAAAGAGTTTAAGAGTGAGTGAATTAATGAATGAATAGTGCATGTCTACAAAGACACCATGAAATTTATTCAAAAAAAAAATATGAACTGGTTACTGATTGAAATGTAAGATGAGTTTGAGGAAGAAGATAATGTGACCGACGAAAGGATGAAGATAACAAGAATACATCAGACTTTCTCTAGAAAATGCAGGTATAATAATGTTGTAAGAACAAAAAATACAAGTTATAGGTTTCCAGAAGCACATGCTTCCTCATTTTCTTATAGATCTTATGAAATTAGAAAGCTGAAACTGGTAATTAGAACCTTTTTTGTATCTTTTAAAATTGTTTGTAAGGCTTAATAATTGTTTTTTTTTTCTCTTGCAATTTCAATAGGCACATTGTGCTCTTCTGAACACTATATTGATTGGAGTGAGGCTTCCAAACAATGCAACACTAAATACGAATCGGAGTTAATAACTGAACGGTACGTGGCAGACCAAAATCTCACCGCAGAAATCATCCAGGAACTGGGAGTCAACGTGTCTGCTTGGATCGACGGCAGAATACTGGAGATTGGGTGCAAAAATGGTAACATTCATTTGAAAATTCTTTAATAATGCAATACAGAAATTACAGAATCAATACCACAATAATTTTATTATACAAGAATCCATTTTCTTCCTCCTTCCAGATGTATGTTACAGAATAGAAAAAGTTCACACAAATGTGGACATAAAGAATCCATCCATATGTGGTAATATTCAGTGTTGATTTTATCCTTCATTACCGGTGTATATATAATTTAATAATCTCAAAACATATAAGTAAAATTAGATCGTCACTGTAATATTATGCTAGAATGTATGAAAATAAAACCTTATTAAAAAAATCTTAAGGTTTATAACTATCCTCTAATGTACTCTTCACGAATCTGGTAAATTCATAGTTAACATGAAACAATAATCAAGATGTCTTCATTTCTCCCTAGTTACTCCGGATGGTATCAAAATAAAACAGACAAACATGACGTTCAAAGAGGCCGAACAATGGTGTCAAAGCGCAAAATTTGAAATAAAAGGCGATTTATACAAAAATATTTTGCAAGACCAGCTTGAAAAGATTTTGCATAAACTTTTGACACCAATTTCCTTCTGGGTTCCAAACATCGAACTGAGCAGCAATCGAGGTAGAAACAGTGTTTACAGATTTTAAAAAAATCAATGTTTTTTAAAGTTAAAGACCCCCCTCCCCCCTTCCACACACACACACTCCTTGATTGATTACCATACAATATTTGAAATTTCCTTTTTTCACTCACTTAGACAAAAATACACAGATATATGTATTTATATTTTCAGATGTAAATTGCACCTATGTGGTTTCCAGAGACAATAATACGCTGGAAACACTGTATGATGACTGTTCCATTCCAATGATGGGAGTTTGTATCAACAATTCATGTTAGTACGAAATTCAAAGGTTTCTAGAAACTACAATCAGCAAAACATATTCTGTAAAAAAAAAAAAAAAAAAAAAGGAACATATCTATTATAATTATTTCACTTTCTGATGTTCTCGCTTTATAAGTAATGGGATTCTGAAATGAACAAACAATGCAAATATAAAAGGTGATATTTCGCTATATAAAGGTGAAATTACTTCCAATAAATTCGTTTTTTTTTTTTTGCAGACATACCTGATTATCAAATATCAGTACTTTTAGAAATGACTCCGATTAACATCCCAGTGTATGAAATAGATATCGGTAATTTAATTAAAATTATCATGCATAGTATTTCCTTCAATGTTGTGTATATTATAGTTTAAAGAATATAGCAAAAAATTTTAACAGTAATATCTATTTTTGAAAAAAAAAATAGGAAAGTTTAATCATTGCTTCAAAGATTATTAAATCTCCTTCGATTTGCCTATGGTCATAAAGGGAAAGAATTTATAAGTCACATTAATCCTTTGAAAATTCTTAATAACAATGAATATTTTTTGTTTTGTTAAGGAAAAATAGAAATTGACGAGGAAAAAGACTATTCCAGGGCAGAGGCGCTACAGGTCATAGGCACTAAGGAGGATGTTCACATAGAGGATCTATCTAAAAATAAATACTCATTGGATTTGAAAACAATTCGTAAGTGGTACTAAGTTTACAACACTCTTCGTAATTAGTACATAAGTAAGGAAAGAAATGTTTTTTCCGATTGTATTTAATTTTCTATAACACTCCGTAATTGCATATATTGATTATTTCCTATTTTGAGTAATGAGTTTTAATATTTTTTTCCTGTTTGTTTAAGATTTTGCATGGTTGTGATTGTCATGTGATAATTGCATTTATCACAAGCAATTGCAATATCACATATCTATATCATATATATTGAGATGTCTCAAGATTGTTGATGATTTAAAAGTAGTTTCTAAAAGTTAAGTAATTTTCACGATATCTTAAAGCTGTATTTAAGTATATGAGTTTGAGCTCTTGCAGGATGATTGTCAGTGTGTCAGTATTTCCTTATTTATTCTTAGTCTAATCATTTAAAGTATAAATTGAATTGGTCAAGATATCTTGGTAAACTACATTCTAATTCTACCAATGATGATTTAAGTTTCAATTGAAACAAAAATGTCAACAAATTGTAAAATGAACATTATATTTCCTCATTAATTTCTTTGCATAGTTCCTTTCGCCATTGGTGGACTCAACTTGATTCTGTTTTTGACTTTGGTTTGCGTCATCTTTGTCCTGTGGAAAAGGTTAGTAAAGCATAAAAAGCCATGTGAATCATTTGTTGTCTTGTATCAGTATTCTAGCTTCTTACTTTTCTAAAAGATAGCACATTACAATATATCATTTCTCAGGGTAACAGCAAAATGGAAACTTCTGGCTAAAAGAGATAACCTTTACGATCTCTATGACTCGGATAAGTCTAGGAAAAGAGACAGGGATTATCAAGGGTTGCCAGTAATGTCTTCTGGCAATTCTACCCGCGTGAAAATGCTACCGGAAGTGGAGGAGAATCCTTATTCCGAGATCAACGGAAAGGAAAGTTCCGGTTTCTACAGAGAAACAGCGGCATCGGTAGTACAAGGGCAAGTTGAAGGGTATGTCGATATGAGAGGATTGAAAAGAGACACAAACTGTAGTTCGTTTAAAATTGGAAAGACTTCTAGAAGACAACTTAATTCTGGGTACGCCGAGTCCGGGCAGATTGTGTAAAAAGGAAGCCGATTGGCCAAAGTAACCAGTCGATTTTATAACTCGCTACCCTTCTTGTGTATGTTTGTTGCAATAGAGCTCACGAAAAAGTTCCCATTATAAACAAATAAGAATGCACAATCTTCTTCATAAATATAATTCAAGATAACAAATATACAGATTGAAGGAAAAACAGTAAGTCTATGAAAACTTTGTACGAGCCTATGATTTTTGGCAATGAAATGGGATCGGAAAAAATTGAAGTCTAGACTATTCATCGTTTTCACAATAATCAATCCTCATTAATTATAACTGAAGTAAAATGTTTGCAATTTTTAATACCGAAAACTTTCATTTTTAAATTTCCTCGTTCGAGAATGTATTACGTCACGCTTAATTTTTTTTATTGTTTAAATGTTTTGTAGGGCTTTAATTGAAAACAATTATCAAAGCATTACAAATTGACAAAGATTAGGTCAAAGTTCGTTTTATTGCTGTGATTTCACTATTTTAACGAAACCTATACAAGTCTAAAAGAAAGTAAATATTGTACTATTGTATTTTTTATCAAATTATTTTTATTTAAAAGTAAAAAGTAAAAATGTTAGCCTTAAAACGCCAATTTAAATAAAAAATACTGTAAAATTCTGAAACTGACTTTACAGGCCTTCATCATTTTACATTTTTTTTTTTATAATATTTGGATAATTTTTCTGTGTTTTTCATTAAAACCAGATTGAAAAAAAATGTGTGAAGTCAAATTGTTTTAAGATATATCAGTATAAAATGTAGCGATTAGCAATTTTGATGAATATAAATCGGTATGACAAACGAGAGAGTAACAATAATAGGATCAGATTTTTGTCAAACGAAAATGTATAAGATCCTGAAGAAATTTGGATTATAACATGTCCCATTCCAAGATCAAAGAGATAATGCAGGTCGATTATTGTGGATAAATTCTACTAAAATAATCATCGAACATACTCAGTAATTGAATTCTAATATTTAGATCATAAAATGTGTCAAACGATGTTAGTCGTGCTCAAATTTTGACAAATTAATCCTACACAAGAGCAAGCATACACGTCGGTATTTTAAAAACCTTTAGCGAATGTTAATGCATGTAACGTTTATCACTGTACAAAACCTTATCAATATAACCTGTATTAATAAGTATATTCACGGTAATGTACCATGGATTGTTGCAGAAAGATTTTATCTGAATTGTTGTTTATCTTCAGAAATTCAGGGACAAAAATCCAGACAGGATTGTGCTGAATAAGCAGTTGTAAATATCTTTGAATAACAAGTTTTAAAGAAAAGAATTACAAGTTGATACTTAGAATATTTAGCCTTTGTTATTTCACTTGTCCTTTTAATTTGTTATGCATGTTTGTAAATTGGTAACAATATTGATTTAATTAACCATTTATATTTTGTAACCATTACATTATTTTTTGACAGTTTTTGTTTATAAATCAAATATATTTGCTAACTTGTCACTGGCAGAAAGAAAATAGCAAGCAAAAAATTGCAAAATGTATATTTAGCTAAAGATGTCTATTTTCTTTGCAGTTCTATCCAAAGATGAACGTATATAGTAACTCTAACCTCTCTAAATTAGTAGAAGAGTATCATTAGGATAATTTTCTTTTTTTTTTCTTTTTTCTTTTTTTTTTTTTTTTACAAAAATTACTTCATATTTGATACAAAACTGCACCAGCTTACACTTATTCATCATGTTTTGATCATGTGAAGTTTAACGAACATATAGCTCAATTTGTTTTAACCTTACATACATTTATGAACTAAATGTACATTTTAGAAAGAAATATGTTGCTACTAAACAATGGCACAAACTTACGATATGACGAGTTTTGCAATTTTATTATAGTTTTCAAATTCCTGATTCAATTGATATTTTCTTCTCTAGTATTTAATAATTTCTCCTTTTGCCTAAATAATGTGGTATATGTAATAAATAATGATAAAAGTCATTAGGTTTGCTATGAATTAAGTTTACACCGAAAGTTATTGGAATTATTGGAATTGGTAGCAATGTAGTTAAAAGAGGTGTTCATTTTAAATCAAAACAGGCAAACGTTCTTTTGGCGACACTTGATTTGAGTTGCTATATCACTGGTTTTCAGAAAGTAGTCATTGGAAATTTTAGGTTCTGTATATTGAAACTTATCAATAAATACCTTAAGTAGTTTTCTACCCAATTTTTTTTCTAGCAGGTGAAGAATTATATATCAAAAAATAAAAATATGTACAACCATGTAAATAATATAAGGAGTGTACCAAGTGTATATAAGGTAAAAAAATATTTACATAAAAGGATCGCTCACCATGATTCTGCTGTCTCCATGTAAAGTTGAGTAGAAGTGTGGTCTCCATTTATATGTCTATCATTCAGAAGACACAGCTGTAGCTCGTCACATAAATACTCAAAAAACAATGAGAAAAGGTCCGTGCTTTGTTACTAGAAGAAAGGATATTTTGTCATGGACAGCGTCTGAAGTATTCGCCTTTATGTGGTAACTGTTATACCGTTAAAAATTAGTTCCCATATAAATCTATACTAAAAAAGTCTAAAATTTCTCATGTTTTACTGAGCGGTCATAAAAAATCGATGTTCTACCGCAGAGTGAGATATTGGACCTGTGGACGAGATATTGGACCGCTTACGTCACACTTTGGGCGGGATCAGCTAAACCGTATTTGAAGTCATTATTATGGAAACCAGCAAAAGAAACATGTAATAACAAAAAATAAATAAATAAATAAAAGGTATAACAAAACATTTATTGATTGGGTTCTCGGGCAAAATGCGTCTTATCAACCCCTCGAACCAAACTGTTTGCGTTCGGCCTAACTGCCTCAGGCAAACAGTTTGGTTCCTAGGTCCAACAAAACGCATGTTGCCCTCGAACCCAGTCAATAAATGTATATTGTGGAAATACTGTACATGGAACATATGAACATCTTATTTTGATGATCTGAAGCATGTCCTTTTTATACATGAATGGAAAATCAGCTCAAGGGAGATAATAATAATGTTTATCCTGCAACTACCCCTTACATTGACCTAATAAAGGTAACCTTTATTCGGTCAATGCCCTCGTATTTTTGCTTTCATCGTGATTTCATCCAACACTGCGTCTGTATTAATAATAGACGTAATTTATCTTAATATGATCCGGACCGTCAGGGTAGCTCAGGGTAGCTCAGTCGGTAGAGCGCTCGCTCGTGATCGGGAGGTCGTGCGTTCGAATCACGGCATCGACTGACCTAAGTCGATAAAAAAAAAGGTAGCAACTGTTCCTTCGCCAAGCGCTCGGCACTTTGAGGTGAAAGTTGCAGGTCCTTCGGATGAGGAAAGGCGTCTAAGCGTCCTCTAAAATTTAGCCGCCAGCTGGCTCCTTATCAGAAAAATTTAGTCGCCTTTGTAAATTTTTAGTCGCCAAACAGATTTTTCTTAATCGTCAGTTTTAAAAGCTGATATTAGTCAAAATACGGACCCATTGAGTTAATCACTGGAAGGGGAGTCTATTGCAATCGTAAAGGAAAACATCAACAAGAAATATACGCTAGCTAAATGCCAAAAGGTTAAACTTAAGCATGCAAGTAAAATTCCATCGTCTCAAGCCACTGCTCAATGGCCCCGAGTGCCGAGTAAAGGTCTAAATCTGAAGCCCTTCACCGGTATATGGTGACGTCTTTATATGAGTGAAAATTCTCTGACGGGACGTAAAACAACAAACAATCAATCAATCTTAATATGACCCAAGTCAAAAAGGTTTCTTCTCTGTTTGACAACTGTCTATAATTTGTTTAGCTTAACGACTGTCATTTGATGAGTGAATGAAACAGAAGAGTTAATTTTTTTTTTTTACTAAAAAACATTCTAAAAAAGGCCTTAAACATTCTGATAATTTTACAAATAGAATATCATAATAACATGTTACACATTGCCATTTAAATGTCCAAAAGTTACAAAAGGAATTCAAACATCAATAGTTTCTGCCTCAAACCCTCTGATTAATAAACAGGAGGAAAGGAAAAGTTTTTTGACAGAAAAAAATGAATTCATTTCTCCAATGACAGCCGTTTATGTCAGATGAAATGTTTTTGATGCAGAGTATTTTAAATAAAGGGCTTCTTGTATTGATACAGACACAATGTTATTTGATATCATCACCATAGTAAGTAAAAAGCAGGTATTTATCTCAAATCTCAGCTGGATGATATAATGAATATCCCGGTTATTCAACGTTCGTCCACTTGAAAACAAACCTAGTAATATGAAGATCTAGAGGTCTAGATTTCTTATCAGAGATAGATATAAATTTATTAATAATTGTAGTACTCTGTCGAAAACACTGAACGAAAAACTCTGTGGGAAATATAAGTGTTGCTCGATGTATTCGGCAAATGATCATTACATATTATTACTAATAAACTACTGGACTAAAATTTCTGATACCTGACATACAATTTATTTCTCTCTAAATAGTGTTCTCTAACCACATAATTCGTAATATCACTAACAAAAACACTAAGCACATTCATTGAAAATATCACTTTATTGAAAAGTTAGACATGTTATAAAAGAAAATCTGTCAATTTATTTTTCTGGATTAAAATACGGTTCATCTATCAACTGAAAGAAAAAGAAGGGGGGAAAAATAATATCAATTAAATATTTTAACAATAGAAATTAAGATTAAATGTAACTGGTTAATTAAACTCAGACAAAGATAGCAGGTAACTTTAGTTTTATTTTAACTATTTATAATATAATATAATTATTTTGCTTAAATTCCGTTTCAAAGGCTTATCGGTACAATCTGTTTATACCAAACTACCAAATCCATAATAACAACGAAAATCGATCGAAGTTTGTTTCACTTTAAACAAAGATAGAGATTCAAGGAAACTTTAAGGATCAGATGGTTTCTGAAAGACAATAGCAAATAGTTTAGTATAGGCACAAGATGTCTCTACTGACTCTGTGACGTTTCTTACCATGTTTGGCGGCGGTTTGAAATGTCTAGGGAGGTTGCAGCATTTGCATGATTCAATGTATGGTTTATTCAAGTCACTTGTTCCACAACGTTCATACTTTTCTAGTTCAGGACAGTATGATTCGCCATGTGAGCAGATTCTAACCATGCAACCATCTGTGATGAGTACCAAGTAAAACTTTATTTATCATTTGCAAAAAAAAAATTAGAAATAAACATTATATGAATAAATAGGAAATGAGATAGATACTGATATAGCAATACTCATTAATATTCTAAATATTTACCAAAATATTTTTACATATAAAATAACAAATAATGACTATTTAAGCAAACCTTTTAAATAAATTTATCTTCTCGTCTTTGAATTTATATTAATCCTTGCTTATAAAGGAATTCTTAAGTGAATTAATGTTTTCAATCTATTATCTGAATGTTATACTAGTATAGCCATATAAAGGGTGTTAATATATACTCGTATGATTTACTGTATAGCCATATAAAGGGTGTAAAAGTATACTTGTATGATTAAGTTAATCTTTTTACGCTTTGAAATAACTTATTTATATTTGGAATCAAATTTTAATTCTTGGTTTAATGAACATATATGTGATTGATCTCGTGATTGAAAACAAACATCATAATGCAGTTTGAAACATTTAACATTTCATGAAGGTTAAGGTTATTCATGCCATGAAAGCAAAGAAAATCAAACCGGCACAGAAATAAGAAATTTTACACTAACTAAAACTTCTTCATAACAGAGTTCCTTATAAACAAGTTTTACATTAATCACGTGACAGATAATTTACATGATCTGTTTTTATACTTGACATGGGTGACTGGTAGTCTGATGGGGTGCAGGGAGTTCCAGACAGGATTTCAGCTTCTCCGCTGATACCATAAACGGCAAACAAAGCGACGAGTATTGGTATCTTCATCTATAACACGTACATATAGCAAATTACACTACATTCCGAAGCCTAGCCCTCTTACCATATATTGCAATTACGATGAAAAATAGGGATAACGAACAGTATTCCAGCTCAAAGTCCATTAAAACAAAACAAATCGGGAGCAGAGCCAACACGGACCTCAGAATTTAGAAGTTGGATCAGGTGCCATGCCACAAATCACAGGCAAGCCGCTCTGGCAAACGCTAAATTGTATAGAGGTGGAATAATTTTGCTTCATGCAAGTTTATCCTGTACTCTTTTGATGGTTGTTAAATGTACATTATTATATATTTGCAAATTATTTATCAAGCTAAAGTTTCGCTGGAGAGATGGAATTAGTTCAATGCAATATCCACAATGAGAAAATTAAATGTTGTTACTTCGAACCTTATTAAGTTCTAACAAGATAGACTTAGTTTGAAGAAAATATAAATATAATCTTTAATAGATGCCCTGGTTTGTAAGTTTGTAGTCACTTAGAATAATGCTGTATTTTGCAAGTATATGTATATCCAAATGGCACAATGTATTTCTACCTATTCAGCAAATTGATTTACTATAACAATAATGAATTTTGGCATATTACCTTTAGCGTCCGAATTCGCGTAGTAACCACTGAATAAATTGAAAAAACACAGAGCTTCTCTGAATCATGCTTTATACACTAGATTTCAGATTCTTCTCTAAATAAAATACATGAAGTTAGATCGGAGTAAATAAAAACTTACAACAAACACAAAATTTCGCTCAATTTTGTGATTTCCTTTACTGAAACAAAGTATAATATCTATATTTAAGTAATTTTACTTTACCGTTAGTTAATCCAATACAAATATTGATTATAACGTTTCGCGTCCGAAGAATCATTTATAACTTAGATCTCGAAGTCGCATATTGCAGTAGAAAGATAAAGGTTTTTAATCTTTTTATCTGAATTACACTTCTTAAAGGATACTGCAATGCTACATGTAAGAAAAGAACGGTTTAAAGTCTTTGGTCCAGAATCAAAATAATCAGGAAAATCTGGACATAAAACAGTGTTCATTTGTATGTTACAACCTACCATGGTGATTCTTTCAGTCTCGGCCTCAATTTGAAAAAAAATCCAGGGTCACTTGTTCTATATATCTCACTAAGAAGAATAGACCCAGCTGTTACTAGTGACAGTTATATTCAAAATATGAAAGGAAAGGTATCTTCTTTTGTTTGCAAGTATAAAAAAGGATTCTCTACTGAGCAGTTTTAATACTCCAATGATTGTTTTGTGTATGTTGTCATCTGGTGAGAATACTATTTGTTTAGCTGCAAGAGATCACCGCGTATTTTGATAAATTCATATAATAACTACAGGTATTTGGTTCGAACACGTAAACAAATTAACAACTGGAGGACATTGGCATTGTTATCTTGAATATTCTTACGCACCAATAAAATCTAATTTGTTTTTTTTTGATAATACGATATGTTTCTTCAATAAAACAGCAATGTATACTGTAGAAATAATCTATTTTTTTCTGACTTAAATAAATGCATTATGTTTGAAAAACATGTGAACAAAATGAACTTTACACATCTGACCCCGAAAAAGATTATCTCTCTAATTTCCACTTCGTTAACTGATACTTTCTTTTACGGTGCAAAGCTGTGCTTGTGATTTAAAATAAATTTAGCAAACTCAGGAATTCCTCCCTTCTCCAATATCGTTATTACAATTTCAAATATATTTCAGTGTCATATAGTCATATTTGCACATGTATAGAAGTTTGCTTTTGGAAATTTTAAAAAGGTGCTTGAACTTCGTAGTAGTGTAGATATATGTATGCGATGTAACATTTACTTCCTTTTTTTCAGTTTCTCCATCTCTCATTTCTTGTTTGCGAAAAACCTTTGCTCCAATGATTTTTTTTTTTGGCTGATTTGGAAAGAAACGGGAGAACAACGAAATTAGTTGTTTAAATTATTCAATGAAATTCAAATTTTGTCAAGTAACTTCAAAATTCCTAAATCTTAGGCTTCTTTATTAAATAAAAAGACAAAGTAAAGATCCAGTGAACTTTTGAGCTTGATTGTTGTTCGTTATCTTCAGACTTCGTCGATATTCCGTGCGATTTTGAAAAGAGATCAAAATTCTATGTAAAATGAACATTTCCATAACCATAACATACTTGTCCTAATCAGAACAACCATTATGGTGCAAGAAAATATGGAATATTGGTGGAATTGAACCTCTTTGAAAGATTACCGCATTCTATTGCACCTATTTAAAGTAATATTTTAGGTTCAGTGGACATTTTTCTACATTATTGTGTAAAGTGTGGATTTCATATTAATTTCAACGAAACTTTTGCAAGTCCTGAGGCCACCTTGACTATGGGTTTGTAAGGTTTTTTTTAAAACTTTGCCCATGTTTAAAATACATGTCTAACAATTTTACTTATTTTCGAATATTTCTCAAGAACAACAGCATGAAGGTCATTTTGAGCTAATTGATACAGAGAACATGATATGGCATGTCAAAAGTTGCAATATTCGATCTTTTCCATTTGCATTGTATAATTTTCCATTTGTATTGTTTAATTTTTATTTGTATTGTATAATTTTCTATTTGTATTGTATAATTTTTCATTTGTATTGTATAATTTTTATTTGTATTCTATAATTTTCTATTTGTATTGTATAATTTTCATTTGTATTGTATAATTTTTATTTGTATTGTATAATTTTCCATTTGCATTGTATAATTTCTTATTTGTATTGTAAAATTTCTTATTTGTATGCGATAATTTTTCATTTGTATTGTATCCGCGGACTGTTTATTTGTTTCGTTACGAAGGATTTCATTGGTCAATTTTCAGCCTGTATCGGGTTGAAGATGTTCCGGATGCTCAAAGCAAACTGGGCTCATATGCATTTGCTTGATTGATTGATTGATTATTGTTTAACGCCAAGTCGGCAATATTTCAGCCATATTTCGGCGGCATATGTATTTGCGTGCATGTTAGACGGTCATTGGATTCTAAAAAGGGAGCGCTGGTAGATGGCAAATAAATAATCTGTCCTTAGAAATGCTGACTGAGAAAATAAATAAATTGACCTTGAGTGGTGGTAACTACCCCCACCCCCAAAAAACTGAGTTTTCGGGTTTGGGCGGATTTTCTTCTTTTTGTTTTTCTCCTTGTCTCTGGTCATATTGGAAATAAATATTCTCTCCTGCAAGAGAATGAAAATAAATAATCGGATTCGACACCCCCCGAGAATCAAATGGTCATCCCTTAGCATGCACCGCAAATAGAGGCGCCGAGTTTGTGTTTGTAGAGAGTGCGCGATCGGAATTGTGGGAAGGGTACCAGACTAAGTTTGTGATTGGCACCTGAGACCTTTATACAGACTAAATTTTATGACCAATGACATCCTTCGTAACGAAATAAATAAACAATCCTCGGATACAATACAAATGAAAAATTATCGCATACAAATAAGAAATTATACAATACAAATAAGAAATTATACAATACAAATGGAAAATATAGAATACAAATGAAAAATTATACAATACAAATGATTTTTTTTACAACACAAATGGAAAATATAGAATACAAATAAACATTATACAATCCAAATGGAAAATTATAAAATCCAAATGGAAAATTATAGAATACAAATAAAAATTATACAATACAAATGGAAAATTATACAATACAAATGAAAAATTATACAATACAAATAAAAATTATACAATACAAATGGAAAGTTATACAATACAAATGGAAAAGATCGAATATTGCAACGTTTGACATGCCATAACATGAAGGTCTTTTTGAGCTAATTGATACAGAGAACAAGAAGGTAAAGAGGAGTAAAAGTTCGTTCAAGACAAGGTCACTTTCACTTATGAGCGGGATACTAAGGAAATAGGATGAGAAAAATACATTATTTCCTCGTAATTATTTTCTCATGGCGGGTTCGACAAGTCGACAGGGGATGCTTAAACATCCTTAGCACCTGATTTATCCTCTGATGTTTTCCCTGGTCAGTTTTGTCCTGCTTTCACATTGAATTCTTTGACTGAACTTTTGAGTATGATTATAATTCGTTTATCTTCACTGCAAAAATTAAACCAGGAACAAAGTAAAATAAAAAGGTCAGAATTAAATACATTCAAATTTGTTTAAAACAATAGAAATTTAAAGTATTGTAAATCTCTAAAAGATGTCATTAAAATTTCAAAAATCGACAAAAGAGAGACAACTGTTGGTCAGGCTTAGGACATAGGAACACAATATTCACCGAGCCCCCCCCCCCCCCCCCCGGACGTAGGGTTGCAGGGGAATTGGGTTGAAAAATCATCGTACTGACTGGAAAAAGAAACTGATTTTAAAAATGTTCCAACAGATTCACATGTTTAACTTTGATCTATATTGTGGCCTCACTGAACCCCATTGACCAGAATTTGAACAAACTTGATTCTACATTCCATTTCGGCTACAATGGATGCTTGTATTTTATTAATATCAATTATTATGACCCTGCTGTTCTTGATAAGAAGATGATTAAATATATTTCCTGTACGTTTCCGTGCTTAACCTTAATCTTCCTTTTGAAGCCCTGATTTGAAAAAAAACAACTTGAATCTACAAAATTTAAAAAAGCTATCGCATAAATATAATCTTTCCTGGCCGAGTGGTTCTTGTGAAGAAGATTTTTTAAGATTCCCATTCTACATGTATGTTTGCCTATTCCTGATTATCTCACTTTTCAAAAGGGCTTATCTCGTCATTTTAACTAACTTAAATTTGTTCTAAGATGCTTTCATCTACGGATGCTTTGTGGCAAGTTTGGTTGAAAATGGCCAAGTGGTTCTGGAGAGGAAGTGGAAATTTTATAAAGTTAACTGATCAACAGAAATATGGATAACTACGGTAGACGAATGCCGGACAAAATTTAATCAGAAAAGCTTGCTTGAGTTTTCAGTTCAGGTGAGCTAAAAGGGGGGCATGGACCATATCATTCTCCTGAATAACATTGGCTCTGCTTTTCTTTTTCAGATGATCCAATAAAATATTTGCCCTATACTAGCTTCAATGGGTCGGAACTTGAGATCACATAACATGGGATGCTTCAATAAAAATATGAATAACAAAGTCTTGCGGTTTATAATTTTTTCCACTTTGTATATGCATTATGCATAATTTCATCCCTTATTGCAGCCCCAACATACCCCCTGGGGCATAATAATTTGACTACATTGGAATGCCTGCATATGAATATAACTTATCATTACTCAGTTTTTTACTGAGAAAAAGATTTTACCAACTTAAATTATCTGTACAATTTTGCTTCCCTATTGTAGCCTCACCCCTATCATTGACATTGATTGAATAAAACATTTATAAGGATCTCCCCCTTTTATCCTTCACGACAAAGGTGAAGATAACAAACAGTATCGATCTCATAAATCCTACAAACAATACTAATCTGAAAACAGGGCAGACAAGCACTGAACCCTGGAAATTTCAGAGGTGGAATCAGATACCTAGGATGCCTATGCATCCCCTGTCCTATGTATTGATCAGAAGAAGGAATAATTCGTGATCAAATTTAGCTTAAAATACAATGGTCTACCAATTCTACTGAGGGTAGGAAATATTTCAGTCAAAATACGAACCAGTGAAAGGTTGTATTTGCAAACAAGGTCAATACAACGACCATTGAATCTACTAAATGTTGTCATGAAATATGTGAAGATAACGAACAGTATTCAAGCTCAAAAGTCCATTAAATATTACAAAATAGGAGCAGAGCAAACACGGACCTCTGAGACATCATAGGTGGGATCAGGTGCCATGGAGGAGTGAGCATCTTCTGCCGACCGGTCACACCCGCCGTGTGCTCCTTGTCATGATCAGGAAATAACGGGAAAATCCGTCGACAGCCCAGTGTGTAAATAATGACCTTACATTTAGTCTGAAAAAAAAAAAAAACAGTCAGCATTTGACTTAGTGAAAGATTGTATTTGCTGACAAGGTCATTGTATCGACCATAGAACTTACGAAATGATGACTTTAAACGAGACTCCTGATATTCTTGTTTCTTTTTAGATGTACTCTGAAGATGATATTAAAAAGATACTTGAGTTTCTGATTGACAATATATATGTAGTTTTTGGAGATCAGGTCTTTTAACAACAACAATTTTATTGCTTCAGCTTATCGCAGAATTAAAAGGCAAAGATTCATCCAAATGAAAGTCAATGTCACTCTGTGAATTATTCTTAATCCACATATTTTACGGTTATTTTGGTCCTTTTTACTCACTTTGTGAAATGATAATTGCAAACAGGGTTGTAGTGCAGTTTTAACAGCACAGTCTTCGCTAGTGTTTTTGAAAGGTTTTCGCCACTAAACCCCCGAGAGCTTTCTTCAACTTTTTCATTAAAGCAGTAAGTTTGAAAATAGTTTATTGAATGTGCGTAGTGAAGGATTGTCAAATAACTTCTTTTTGCTTTTCAAAGATTTTGTTTCCAGACTGATAGGTCTCTTCTGAACTTTAAAGACTGCAAAAACCTGAATAAAATCTCCTACGGAAGACGGTACTTACCTGTACACTTTATACCTTGCATGGGTGACGGAAAGTCTCTTAGGTGCAGGAGTTCCAAATACATGTATGAGGTCTTGTGCTTTCACTTCTCTGTTGTTTTTTTTTTGTAAACGACAAATACAGGCATCAGAATTAGTACATGTATCTTCATCTACATGTACGTATAACACTTACAGGCAGCATTATAATGACTGACACTCGCAATGAAAGGCCAACAACTCTTACAAACTTCAGACTCTAAATTAATCATGAAATTAAAATTTTTCGTACATTATTTGAGTATCACTGTATAGTAAAATGCACACTTTGGATTTCATTTGAACAACCAATGTGAGTTGTTTGCAAGGAGTATATATATATATATATATATATATATATATATATATATAGAAAGAAACAGTATGGTAATGAAAATTTATATAAGGATGGCTGGCACAAGATTTGTCTGAAAATGAAAAAAAATACAAAAAAAATTCGTTTGTTTATGTTAGCTTATTTGGAGTTAAAAGGTGGCAAATTTCTATTTACAATTATAAGGGTCATCGCGAATTTCATCTCATGAGTAAATTAAAAGCAGTTTATAAACTAAACACTATACATCTTTCTTTTAATTGTAGTCAGTGGCATTATAAATATAATGTTCCGATAGGTATTTTTAGTCTAAAAAAAGATGCCTTAAAATTCAGTTCCTTTCCTATAAGTAAAGATTTCGTTTAATTTAGTATAAATCGGAAAAAATTAACAATGGCACTGTTTTGCTTAATGCTGTGGATTTTTCCTGCAGGTGATAGTCAAATTTGTCAATACAATAGCTGAAATTAAAGACCTATGTTTACGTGCAAGCAAAACATTTCTCAAAAGATCTCGAAGACAACAATTGTATGTGAAGTTCTTAAGATTGACCAATAGGGCAATGAAAGCCAATGTGGATAAGAAAGCATATAATGGTGGGGAAGTAACGGTTTTCAACATCCATCTTAAAGATGCTCGATTCTAAAATACATGTTTGGGGAGAACATCACATCCAATATTAGGTCATAGATCGGGATTAGAAATATAGAAACAGTTGCAGTCAGAATTAGCATCTTTCTCTATAACACGTACAGGCAGCACTATAATGACTGACAATTGCAATAAAAAAGCCCAAGAACTCTCATAAACTTCAGACTCTTAGATAATGAAAGTAAATTTTATCTAAGTCTTATTTGAACAAATCCAGAGTTAGCTTGAACTATGTATCGGGGAAGAGAAGACCCAGGTGTTACTAGGGACAGTTTTACTCAAAATACGACAGAGAAGGTATTTTCTCTTGTTTAAGAATATAATTTTTTTAAAAGAAAGGATTTTCTCACTGAATAGTTTTTAATTCCCAAATTATAGTTTGTAAATGACGTTATCTGGTGAAAATACTGTTTTTACACACAGATATCAGACATCCTTGTGGGGAGAAGACAAAAAGTATTATTCAAGACAAATTTTACTGGTATGGAATGACTAGAAATATTGAACGTTACATCAAGTCATGCAACAAATGTGTTCTTCGAAAAGCCCAGACTGAGAAAGGTCCTTTGATAAACATTACAACTTCTCAACCCCTTGAGCTACATGTATTTTGCATTGATTTTTTGACTTTAGAATCTTCAAAATGCGGTTTTCAGAACATTTTGGTAATGACAGACCATTTCATCAAGTATGCCCAAGCAATTCCTACAAAGAACCAAACTGTTGAAACCAGTGCAGATGTATTATTTGACCAGTTCATCGTTCATTACGGAATACCACAAAAATTCATAGTGATCAAGGAGCCCAGTTTGAAGGAAAGGTGATTGAAGAACTATGTAACATCATGAATATTCAGAAGTTAAGAACTCCATCTTACCGCCCAATAAGTAATGGATTCTGTAAAGGTTCAACAGGACACTCCTGCAATTTAAATGCTAGTGACTTTGAACATTGACCAAAAGGTAGACTTGAAATCCCACATCGGACCATTAGTTCATGCCTACAACTGTACGAAGCAAGAATCAACTCAGCCTTTACCGCTTTTCCTAATGTTTGGCAGACAACCAAAATTATCAATAGATATTGCTTTCAACATTCCAATATCTTCTTCAGAAATTCCTGTTCCAAAATATGTAGAATTATTAAAGTCTAAATAAGTAGTTACGTTTCTGTGTTTCCTGATCTTTTCGGTTTGCTGCTGTGGCTAATTAATAGGCTTATCAATTAGCCACAACAGCAAACCAAAAACCTCAGGAAAGACAGAAACGTAACTACAATTTAAAAGTTATATCTGCGATTTAAGAAAAAGGAGACAGAGTTTTGGTAAATATTACAAATTTTGATGGAAAGCATAAACTAGCAGACAAGTGGGAATCAACACCATACTTTATAGTAGATCAACCAAATTCCACAATTCCAGTTTACATAGTAAAAGAAGAAGGATCCAACAGACAGAGAACAATACACAGAAACTTTCTCTTACCTATTGATATTTTGATTTTCAACCACCAAGAAAGACTAAGAAAAACACACCGGACACCAAAGACGAAGCGAAAGTGACAGAAGTGAAGAAACTATATGGACCGGTCCATCAAACCATTTTGAAGGAAACAGTACTCCTTAAGATGTTGGTACAGATCAGACTGACGACGTTCAGATCCCGCTGGCTGGACTGAACCAACCAGCTAAAGATTCAGATTGGATTTTAAAATGTAATTGTTTAAAATCACTTGTTTCAGATAACCATCTATCCGGTGTAGACCAAAAGCAACTGCCCTCCACTTGAAATCCTGTTGCAGAAATGATTTTAATGACTGACAATTCACTTTAATTTTATTTTATTTTAATTTTCAGATTATTTGTCTACACTTCTAAAGAGACGAGATGACGAGGACATCATTTCAAAGGAGGGGAAGGGTGTGATAATCATGATTTTATATTGATTTTATTTAAATTATTTAATTAAAAGTATTTCTCTTTCAGAAGCCATTGAAAGTTAAGAAATAAATTTCAATAATAAAGAGCTAGGTTCACTTTATGTATAAAATGGCCCTGCAGATATACCAATTTATTGACTAATACCCCGTGTACCATTTTCATCATTAATATAAAGTAGAGACTTAGTGCTTTCAGTTTATATAACAGAATTTCCTTTGAAGAGCCCAGGCATTGAAAAACAGGTTGTTTGAAATTGCAGTGTCATTGAATTTTGCAGAAAACAGGTGTTTTTGAGAACCTTTAGCAAAGAATTAAAATATGAGCACACCCCTCGATCCAAGAATTAAAATATGTTTTATAATCTTCATTAAAAGTCTGTTTTATATATGTTTTATAATCTTCATTAAAAGTCTTCATTAAAAGTTCTTTTATAATATTTTACTCATCTGCCTGAAATACAGCTATCGCTACAGGGGTGTGCACATGTCGAAAGAATTACTTCCTATTTTCCTAAGCACAGACATAATTATGTGTATATAAAATAATCTACAGTAGATGTTTTTGTACATATTGAAGTTGAGTAAGTATTACACTATTATACGAAAGCCTATTAGGATCAAACTACAGTAAAAAAAATTCAAAAGGGGTTATAACACCTTTTCAAAATGCGTTATAACGCGAAAAAAGGCGTAATAACGCCTTTTAAAAAGGCGTTATAACGCGGAAACAGGCGTAAAAACGCGTAATAACGCAAATGAAGGCGTAATTATGCCCTTCCAAAAGGCGTTATAACGCGAAAATAGGCGTTATTACGCCTTTTTAAAAGGCGTTATTACGCCTTTCCAAAAGGCGTTATTACGCCTTTTCAAAATGGCGTTATTACGCCTTTCCAACAGGCGTTATTACGCCTTTCCAAAAAGGCGTTATTACGCCTTTTTATAAGGTGCTATTACGCCTTTCTAAAAGGCGTTATTACGCCTTTTAAAAAGGCGTTATTACGCCTTTCTAAAAGGCGTTATTACGCCTTTCCAAAAGGCGTTATTACGCCTTTCTAAAAGGCGTTATTACGCCTTTCCAAAAGGCGTTATTACGCCTTTCTAAAAGGCGTTATTACGCCTTTCCAAAAGGCGTTATTACGCCTCTTTTTTTTCAATACATGACTTACTCAGCCCTACGAAACCCTATTAGGATCAAACTATGGTAAAAAAAAAATTTAAAAGGCGTTATAACGCCTTTTCAAAAGGTTATAACGCCTTTTCAAAAGGCGTTATAACGCCTTTTGAAAAGGCGTTATAACGCGGAAAAGGGCGTTATAACGCAAATAAAGACGTAATAACGCCTTTCCAAAAGGCGTAATAACGCCTTTAAGAAAGGCGTAATTACGCCTTTCCAAAAGGCGTTACTACGCCTTTCTAAAAGTCGTTATTACGCCTATCCAAAAGGCGTTATTACGCCTTTCCAAATGGCGTTATTACGCCTTTTAAAAAGGCGTTATTACACTTTTCTTAAAGGCGTTATTACGCTTTTTCAAAAGGCGTTATTACGCCTTTCTAAAAGGCATTAATACGCCTTTCCAAAAAGCGTTATTATGCCTTTTGAAGTGCCATTATTATGTCTTTGACAGATCCGTGCTTTTGAAGGGGGGGGGGCTCCCATAAAAATTGACAAGCAAACAAAAAAGCAAGAAACCAGAACCCCCCCCCCCACCCCCCCTCCGAAAAAATAACAAACTGCTTAAACTTGAGGGGAATCTTTTTCTAACTTTTTGGTAAAACTTTTTTAAATGCAATGGCTTGCCCGAGTTCAACCATACTGTAACAAAATGTTAAGGGACCAAGCAATCAATAAATGATTTTTTATATTTAAACTATAGCAAGACAATTCTCCCAAAAAGTGGGGAGGGAGAGCCCCCCCTTCCCCCCCCCCCCCTCGCATTCGTACTACCGGCCTGTTTGAAAAGGAGTTATATCCAAAAATGGAAAGGCGTTATTTTAAGATAATAAATATATGAAAGATTGAACAAAAGCCTTTCTAATTATGCAATATTTAGATTAAAGTTTTAATATTATAAATTATATTATAGATTATAGTATTTTCTATATTCCTGCACATCTCGCAGACAGCTGTTTGCATGCGTATTAAGAGAAGTCAACACTCTACTTTTGAAAATCCAGGATATAGGCAGAGCCAGCTTTGGGCTTTGCTAGCCATGTATTAAAAATTCATGTCAAATTTGAAATATTTTTCTCTCCTCTTGGAAAAAAGACAGGCAAACTATTTGCATAGGTATAATGAGCAGTTAGCCTTCAACCAAATTTCTGAAATCCATGCACCTTGGTAGAGGTGTCTGGCATCAGAGAAGGACTAAGTTGGTTTAACACTGAAAATATTTTTCACATTCAAAAATCTTTTTGCCTGGAAATCTAATTATAATCAGTCCCCAGTGTGCTTTAAGAAAGGCATAATAACGCCTTTTTAAAAGGCGTAATAAGGCCTTTCGGAAAGGCGTAATAACGCCTTTTGGAAAGGCGTAATAACGCCTTTAAGAAAGGCGTTATAACGCCTTTTAGAAAGGCGTAATAACGGCTTTTGGAAAGGCGTAATAACGCCTTTTGGCAAGGCGTAATTACGCCTTTTTCGCGTTATAACGCTTTTTGGATAGGCGTAATTACGCCTTTATTTGCGTTATTACGCCTTTTTTCGCGTTTTAATGCCTTTTCGCGTTATAACGCCTTTTAAATTTATTTTTACCATAGTTTGATCCTATTAGGCTTTCGTAGATAAATACTCTCTTATGGATACATGACTTTAAATGCATACTACTTAAAGTTAGTTACTTTTAATCAGAAGATGGTCCAAAAATGGCATAGCCGTACGTTCGAGCCGGAATCTTCCGATGATATCAAAGTGAAATCTTTCATGTTACATATGGGTGGTCGAGGCCCGGGGCCGGGATTGTGAAGGTACACGGAAGAATGCAATAAGCAAAACTCTTTCTAGAGAGCAGAAAGTGCAGAGATTGAAGTAATTATTTTATTGAAATTGCTAGACGTAAAAATATGTATATTACAGAAAAAAACATTCTCTCTCTCTTCCTCATTCTGCAAAAATAAAGGGGGTTCCAACACCGGACCCCCCCTCCCTGGATCCGCCAATGGAGTTAAAATTCAACCACTACGATACCTGCACGCTTAAGCCTCTTTTAATTCTGTTGTTAATTTTAAAGGCTACATAACAATTGCGATAGATACCTAGATCAACATTTCATATTCAGGGTTCTCCATGGACAGTTTTACTGTGTCGGTCTCGACACGGTAAAATTTCCCCCCGACACAGTAACGATGTTAAATTTTACACAGACATTGAACAGCAGAGGGAATTCTAGCCCATTCAGTTGAGCTACTTACTATCCTTAGAAAGCCTTGGTTTTTGAAAGTTGATCAAATTACCGGTAAGTTTTTGAATTTAGAAAAGAAACTTTAGAATAATTAAATACTTTTAGGGATGCCTTTAAATTCTTCAACAATATATCAGTAAATGATTGCGGTATGTTTGACTCACAGTGTCAGAATAGTTTTAGATAAAGACCTATATTTAATTAATTTTTAAATACAATGTATTTAAACTATGGTTCCAGCATTAAAAGATCGATATTAGCTCTTAATTATTTCATATGATTTTTTTTGCACTTTTTCAGAGAAAATGAAAAAAAAGAAGTTTTATTTGCAAATAAAATGCCTTATGTTTTAAAATTTGCTGTTAATAAATGCATAATATGAATGTCTAATAAAATATGTAAAGAAAGGCTGGATAGACATTTTAATATTTTAAATAAAATATTTCAACGGTTACATGGGTGTGTGAAAGGAACTGTGTTGTTTTTAATTTGTTCCTTCATGCGTAAAGTCCAGCGATGGTCTAGGGGATAATTAATACTGGAAGGTGAGGCAATCGGACGATGTTCCGTAATTAAGAGAAAATTATGCGCTCTGCATTAAAATTATATTGAAAGACGGTAGATTTGTTTGATTTAAGTTTGTTAGAGAGAATTTATGTTCTGATTTTCTAATCATCACGGATTTTACCATGTCGCCGAATTTTTACTGTGGCGCACGCTTAAAATGTAAAGTTATGTATGAAAATATTAGAGGTTTAATACTTACAACTTGTAGATACTGATGCAAGTATATTATATAAATATAAAATATTATATAAATTGTGTTTTTTAAAAACTTTTTTTATACATGTAGTAAGTATCCATTATTATATATAGTGATCGGGACTAGGACTAGAATTTTCATGACTCTTGGTGATTTGGATGTAGATGTTTTGAGTATCTGTACAACTGCCATATTATCGATATGGAATAATTTTCTCTTGTTACTGAGCCTGTTGCACCATAATGAGAGTGTAATGTACACTGGGAATAGCTCTAATTATGTCAAATTTCTAACCCCTAATTTAGCCCAGCCCATTGGCCATTTTGAATGTGACCAGCTACCTTGCCAAACCCCACATTTGCTCCCCCCAGCACCGTCAGTGAAAAATTGCAAAGAGGTTTTAGGTGACCATATCTCAGATGTTATGAGTATTTCCATTAAAATTTTGCAAGAGCTGTTGCCAACCTACGAGGTCTGATTTTATGTCATGGGTGATTCTGACTTTATGATGCTGTTTTTTAATCACTGTTGCATTGTTCAGTGGCCTGCAAAAAGCTTGACCAGGAGCAATTGTTTTTCATGCAATGTTGAGTAAGTCTATAAGTGACTGAATAGCTTTAGACCTACCTTTTTCCTCTCGAGAAAAGTCAATAGTTTGTATGAGATTATCAAGTTTGTCTTGAGGGAGTCGGGTAACCATATTAATACTAGTATCAAGTCAATGCCCAAAAATGTTGTAATTGTGTTGGTTCAGATGTTTTTCTAAAGTTAGGGGTAGGCAAACATCTTAACAAATTTGCTTAAACAAATTAAATGTAGATTTGTATTGATCCGAGTTGCCGCTGCCAGCAAAAAGGAAAGCATCAAGGCAATGCAAAATATGAGGATTGCGAAACTTATTCTGAATAATCCAGCGCAGGACTGTTGCAAACCTTTCCCATGTTGCACAACTTATCTATGCACCAAATGGCATCATTCTGTCAAAATAATATTTGTCATTAAATTTGAATCCCAACAATTCGAAGTCTGAGCATGCCACTAAAAGGAGGCGAAAAGCAGATTTAATATTGGACTTGGGTAACAATGTTCCAGGGCCTAAGGTGGCCACCATAACATGGACTGAACAAGCTGTTGGATCGATAACACGATTGATGGAATTAAATTCTTGGTAGGCTAACAGGTGTATCAGACGGCTGGGCGTCCGGTTTCATCTACGATCTACCTCGCGCTACTGGTCACATTAATGATGGCCCTAGTTGTTGTAGGTTGCGTGGTTGACTTTGGTTATCTGTCATGTGCTCGGTCTCCCGCCTGACGCATGCGACCTCTTCCTCTGGACGGTGTGACAAAACATCTATCCCATTCCTTGTGGCCTCTTGTGGACACACAGGTGGCATCTTGTTGCTAAAAACTTTTAGATGGCTGCTGATATTAAAATCTGTAAAGTGGGTGGTGTCGCAACTTTGACATAAACCGAAAAGGAAGCGTCAAGTTGCTGTAATGTTAATTCTCTGTAACCACTTAAACTTCTTTGCCACGCATGGTCACCGATTTTGATGAAACTTTTCCCATTATTACAACTTTACGCCAGAAACATATATCAAATAAAATTTCGTTGCTATGTGTCTTGGTTGCCATGGTGGCAGCCAGAAAAAATGAAAAAAAAATTTTTTTTAGCTACTTTGAATCTTTATTACGCCTTAATAAAGACTAAGAAAAACAAACAAACCATTCTCCCAGAAACATGACACCTTGTTGCCACTTGTGCTATAAAAAACTATTTAGAATTTATCTCTAATTAAGTGGTAACCATGGGTACATTTGGAATACATTTTAGATGCTGAAAAATGCTGAAAAACGCTCAATATTCACAAATGATAGATGTTACAAACTCAAACTCAATCAACAACTTAAGAAAAACAATAAAAATATTTGACCTTAAGTAATTAGGTATTGGCAATATTATTCTAAAAGAAACTTTCTTGGTTGCCATGGTAACACTGTGTAACCATGCAAAATCTGTTGCTATGTTTGGGTTAATGCTACTATCTTCAGGAAAAACAATAAAATTCATGACTGACACATATACATCCTTAGGACCTTGCAACACCGACAACATAAGAAATAACTTACCTTTATAATCAAGAAACATATTATTTGACTCACCTCGAATAGTACTTATCTGGTAGAACTAAAGTTGAATATCATATATATTCATAAAATTTGTTGAAAAATACATTGTTGCTATGGTTACCACGAAGGGAAAATGTTCGATTTGTTAATTTTATAGCAATATTAAACCCTATGTGCTAGCTTTTTGCATCCAGTTAGAGATTGGGAGGTAGTTAAAATTGAAAGTCAGGTTAGTTGTTCATATATATCAATCATAAAAGTTTTGGGAATCTACATACAAGGGTACGTATCCAAGGAAACAGAATATTTTTCAGATTTTTTTGCATATTTTTTCGGCTAATTTCCATAGCAACGCTCTATTTAAAGAATTGAATTTGAATTTTTTGAAATGTGAAAATTAGGGTCACACCAACGCTTTTAAAAAGTGATCATCAGTTATATAGAAATATGCTTTTTAAAAAGATAGGATAAGATTAAAACACTAAGAGAGTAAATTTAAAATCCCTTTCTGATGTTAAAACCATGGCAACCATTGCCAACCTTTAAGAAATATCATATTTCCTCCTTGGTATATGTTACTAGGATCTCTTGTCTATTATTTGCTTGCATTTCAACCTATGATTTTTTTTTTTGTATGATGTTATAAAATTAAATGAGCAAAATTATTACTTTTGAATACTTTGTTTCCATAGTAACGTATGTAATAGTTGATTTACCAAACATTTTTATCATGCATTTAAGACATCAGGCCTTCAACTTTCAGAAACAATCATTACCACTTGTTTGCTTTGCTGCAAACGTTAACTGTGGGACTCTGAACATGTTGAAAAATGCCATTTTTCAAACTTTAGGACATGTTGCCATGGTAACCATGTCACGTAGCAACCAATTTCTGCCTGATTTGAGTTTACGGTATCAAAGACTTTTATCATAGAGAGTTTGGAGAAATTCTGAGACTATGCGTGCCACAGCTTCTATATAAAAGTTCAAGTCGTTACAGAGAATGGCTCTTAATTTGTAGCTTTATTTACAAAAAAGCATAAAGACGCAGAGAACACTATTAACTCTCGTCAATTAAAGGAGATTATTCAATATGGTAATAAAATTTACTATGTTTTATGCATTTTCACATAACTCACAAATCCAGTGACCAAACTAAATTCAATACATAGTGGGATATACTTTGTTATATCAGTAATATTAAGATAGAGATTGTGATATTAGAATAGTTGTTCAAAATTACATTCACTTTAAAAAGGTATCTATTTGTTCACGTCTATATTCTCTTAATTTCTTCATAGTATGCCTAAACAGTGCTGCGCCTTTTTTGGTAAATTTAAACACAAAAAGTACCAAGAGTAATATACTGTTATTTAATGTCTCATCAGTTAATAGACCAAATTATTTTTCCAAAGGTGCTGGGAACAGCTCATGTGTTCTATTGCCCGAGGCCGATTAATAACTTATTTATTATCTAATGTTGAGTATGTGGATACTGCCAGTGCAATAGATTGCCTGTTTGAAATTTGCAAACTGCTGACTGGCAGTCAATAGATTGCCAGTCCGAAAGTCGCAAACTATTGACTGGCGGTCCAATAGATAGTTGAATCCACACTTTTTAAAAGTTATTCTCTTGGCCGCCATCTTAGGGAAAAAAACCCCATAGAATTCCCCCTGTGGCCTTTGAAACTTTAACGTTTGTAACTTTGTCATTTGACATAAAAATGGTTATTGAATCTTGTATTTTTGATTGCCCCAGGATGAGGCTAGCCATACATTGAAAGGAAAATTTTTAATCACAGTAAATTTCTTGCAGTGTGCCCAAATGTTTGGTAGTGTCAAGCAGAGAAACATTGCTATTTCCCTTTTGACCTTTTGCTTGACCCCGCAAAGGGAAACAACTTTTTCAAAGTGTTGATTGGACTATAGATCACTCTCAAGTTGCTCAAATAAATTAGAGGCTGACAAAATAGTCAGAAATATTACATTTAAAATAAAACATCAAAATTTATAGTATTAGATAATTATTAAATATAATAAACATGTAAAAACAGTTAAGTAATCTCCATAGTGGGAATTTTCATAATCACTCTTATGTACATGTAACACAGTGTTGTATTTCAGTGTAGCAATGTATTTATCTTTAGTGCAGATATTTTATTTTCTTTACTTGATCATAACTCCGTTGAACAATAAACAGATTGTCATTTGTATCTGTGCACAATCCCCAGGGATTAATAGTCTGGAGTATGTAATGGAGGAATTGTCCATCCTGATCTATAATGTGGACACAGTTATTGCTAAAGTCAGCTGTAAGGATGTGATTCTGTCTGTCTGTGGTGATTCCTTGTGGATTGAATGATTTGCCTCTTGGAGCAGGAGTATGTCCAGTGTACCTGAATCGGAATCTTCCAACATGATTGACAACCACTACTGCTCCACCTCCACAGTCAGACACACATATATCCAGGTTCTTGTTCTCAGTGATGTATTTGATATAACCATAGGTATAAAGACGTTTGCCCTCATCATCAAACTGAATTGCTTGTTTCTCTAGATCTGTGGAGCCAGAGTAATGGATGACCTTTGACTGTTCAATATCACCACTGTCCATGATAACCAGGAGGTCACCAGAGATGGTGCTGCACACACCTTGAGGTTTCCAGCTTCGTAGTCTGATCACAGTCTCAATCTCTTCATTCTTCACAATGTTCACAGTTCTGTCAAAGCGATCAGTATAAACAAGATGGCCATGTTTTGTTACTGTTATATTTATGGGGGGTTTTCCCGACTTGGCTTTGATTGACTTGAGTAGTGAGCCCTGATACATACTGAATAGTCTCATGGTGCTGTCGCTTCCACTTGTCCAGAGTTCTTCAACACCCAAACAGGCAACATCATTTAAATATATACACTCGGTGTTTATAGTAGTGATGATTTCTGGTTCATCAAGCAGCCGTTTTACAGTAGGAGAGGATCCAGCTTGTGATGATTTCTTTCCTGTCATGCTTCCATAGCCATGTTCTGAAATAAATTCACTTGGTGATCTAGTACTCGATTTCTTTGCTGGCATGATTCCATGACCATGTTCTTTTGCAGTAAATTCTTCTGGTGATCTAGTTCCCAATTTCTCTGTTGTCATGATCCCGTAACCTTGTTTTTCTGAGGTAAATTCATCTGGTGATCTAGTATCCCATCTCTCTGCTGCCATGATCCCGTAACCTTGTTTTTCTGAAGTAAATTCATCTGGTGATCCAGTACCCAATTTCTCTGCTGCCATAATAACGTAACCTTGTTTTTCTGAAGTAAATTCATCTGGTGATCCAGTACCCAATTTCTCTGCTGCCATGATCCCGTAACCTTGTTTTTTCGAGGTAAATTCATCTGGTGATCTAGTATCCCATCTCTCTGCTGCCATGATCCCGTAACCTTGTTTTTCTGAGGTAAATTCATCTAGTGATCCAGTGCCCAATTTCTCTGCTGCCATGATCCCGTATCCTTGTTTTTCTGAGGTAAATTCATCTGGTGATCTAGTATCCCATCTCTCTGCTGCCATGATCCCGTAACCTTGTTTTTCTGAAGTAAATTCATCTGGTGATCCAGTGCCCAATTTCTCTGCTGCCATGATCCCGTAACCTTGTTTTTCTGAGGTAAATTCATCTTGTGATCTAGTATCCCATCTCTCTGCTGCCATGATCCCGTAACCTTGTTTTTCTGAGGTAAATTCATCTTGTGATCTAGTATCCCATCTCTCTGCTACCATGATCCCGTAACCTTGTTTTTCTGAAGTAAATTCACCTTGTGATATAGTACCAAACAGGCTATACATTTCTTGTATTGTAGGGATTACCCCTGGAATGAATTCAGGTAATTGCGGCATAAGATTTTGTGGAAGTTTCCGATACTTATCCAAAGTAGATATATTGGTCAACAGTTCTGAAAGGTCATCAGATTCTAGAAGAACAGCAGCTGAGTTGATTTTATGTCTTATTTCAGAAATTTTGTCATTAATTTCCCTCAGATTTTTATATAGATTTTGCATCTGTTCCGCTTTCATTTCAGTAAGTTCAATCTTTAGGGTCAAGACAAGCGCATTAATTTCTCTATGCCAGTCATCCCCATGTTTTGTTATGTCTGCTGAGATATATCCATATTCCTTTTCTAACTGCTGTATCATGTTTTCTAGACCAAATGCAATGTCCTGGTAGGCTGGAAGTATTGTGTCCATTAACTCATTTTTTTCTTTGATGACCTTTTCTTTTCTTTTATCCAAAATTTGCCAAATTTTCAACATTGTATGACCCAGATGTTGATCAGATGCAATGCAAGTGATGCAGATAGGAATGTCACATTGGTCACAGTAAAATTCACATTTTTCTTCGTCATGAAACGTACATGGAGGGTAAAATAATATTGACTTTTGAAATTTGACAATCTGGTGCTTTTCCTTGAAGTCTACTGACTTTAAGTGTTCTATACTACAGGCATTGCATAGTTTGATATGACAGTTGTCGCACTGAAATTGTCCCAATTCAGTCTTACACAAGTCACATTGTATCAACTCACGGTCATAGATGTGTGGGTTCTTGATGGAATATTTTGGCTCTACAAAGTAGAAAAGGTTCGGCACTGGTTTAATGATGTAAAATTAACAATGAAAGAAATGTCTGAAAATGAGTTTATTATTATTAAAGAATAATATGGAGAATACACATGTACAAGGCAAATCTTAAAGTTTTTTTTCTTGGTCCCATTGGAGTTTAATTTCGAGATTTTTGAAGATTTGAGATAACAAGATTAAAAAAACATAAAGGAAAGTGGTTAAGGATATCAATATTTGCAAAGCTTGGAATTATAAATAAATCAAATTGAAGAATGTAAATACCTTGCTCCTGTGTTAGTTTCTGATCGTTCAGGTACACAACTAAATCTTCAGCTTTAAGGTGAAAACTGGCAAGATATGGAGGAAACAGAAGTACTTCCAGTATCTGTTTACCAATCTCTCCTCTTTCCAAGTCATTTTTGTAAAGGTCGTAACCTCTCTCTGATGTAAAGGTCAACTTAAGTAGTAAGCTGCCTTCATAGCTCACTAAAAGAGCGCTATACTTTTTCTTTAACCTCATGATGAAGCGGAGAAATCTGGCCATGATTTTCATCTTATTTCCTTTTTGTAAATTGGCATATGCTTTTATCCTCTTTCTGAGTTCTTCAAAAAATGGATCATAAGCCAGTCTTGGGCTTTCCTCATTGTCCTCTCCTATGAAGTATTCTATTGATTCATAGAGCTGCTCTATATCTGATTCTGGTGACTTTTCATGAATGCTGTTCACCATGTCATTCAAAATGTTGATGCTGGTTTCTGTTAATGCTTCTCCGAATTTCTTTTTCTCGGGATTTTTGGTTTCAATTCTTACCGTTTCTTGTGAAGATAGATCTACAAAATCAGAGCAAAACAACTGTATTTTTTTTTTTTGGCAAAATCAAATTTTTGTATTACATCTATGTTTACATGAGTCATCTGGGGTCCTGTTGTGCCAATAATCTTTACATATGTCATGGAAAATCTGAAGAATTATTTCATTTTCCTCACAAAGTGTAGTGAAAAATAGGTGATTCACATTTTCAGAGATTTGTTTTTTTTATTGTTTTATTGAGGGATTTATTCCAGATTGAATTGTTAAGGTTTAAACATTATGAAAATGACAAATTGTAAGATTTTTTATTACCAGTGTATGAAATTGTTTTCATATCATCACCTTTTTCTTTTATAACTCTTTGTAGTAATTCTCTGGTACTTTTTTCACTCTCAATGAGATCTTTCATTTTGTTCATATACATATTTTCTCTGACTGAATCAATGGTACAACTTTCGGCATTCTGTAGACGTTGTACATATTTTTTCCCAAGCATCACATCCAATCTTTTGCAAATGTCAAAGATGGTAGACCAGTATTCCTTGAACTCTGTTTCTGATATAGAAACCACAGAAATATGACCACATACATTGTTCCTAATCAGACGGATTCGTTCAATGTCATCTCCTAGGTTTGTTTCATTTTGTCCTGACATTTTTGAATTTCCCCATCCTTTGGTGGGTTCTGGTATATTTGGACAGAGATTACGCAAAAGTGTATATAAGAGGGTGATATCAAAATATTTGTAACCTTGGGTCTGTGCTTTGCTGACTTTATCTATTTGATCTGGTCCAAGTTTTTGGAACAATTTTTTATTTTGTTTCACTGTATTGAATATTTGACTAGGTGAGATTTCATTTGTAAGCACATCTTGCAACACTGGTGTAAGCTCGTCAATGATGACCAAACTCAGTCTAAGAAATCTTGTCCTGTCATCGGGAGATGTTGTTTTGCTTAAGGCCATTCTAAAAATAAAAATCCCTTTTTTTAGTTCTAAGACAAACACAAAGTATCTTAGGTAAGATAAAATTTAAATTTTACATTCACATCCCTGTGCCAAAACTTCTCAAACTCAAAATGTCCTGCCCTGTTATTTAGGTCACCTGAGTCACTCAAGTGACATATTCCTATCTGTTTTTCTGTCATGTGTCTTTTTCATGTGTCATCATCATGATCATGCGACGTGCATTATTGTAATGAGCAATGAACTCATCCCAAAGAGTCAGGGGTTCAGGATGAGGCGCTAATGATCATATAGTGTAAATGCATTAATTCTTTAAAATTCTTCTTTTTCACGTTTTCGAAATATACAATGTAAGTCCCCATAGTATCTTCAGATAGAACAGCGGTGTGTTTTTTCTCTTTTATAAAAAGCACATATAACATAACAACATACGTATTGGACAAAAATTAAATTTTACATCACATAAAAAAATTCTTCTATCTTGACCATATCAGAAAATAGGTTTCTGTAGATAAAAAATATGTATCAAACAAATATTTATATGATAATTATCATCTTAACCCCTTCTCTACCGCATCGGTCAATATGACCGATAGCGTTAAAAAACTGGACTTCGCAAAATTAATGTTTACGTATCTTCTTCGCCATGGCATAAATGTACACAAATTATATACAATTTTTAGGAAATTTTCTCTAGTATTTGAAAATTTAAAAATTTACTTTATCTTTGTAGGTATTAAATACATATTACGTTTTGAAAAAAAGTATAAAAGTTTGAAAATTACGTAACGCTCCAGAGAAAGTGAAATTTCCCCTATGATAGGAATATTTTCCCCTCTTTATCAAATGCAGAAATATTTATATATTTTGAAAGAACATTGTTTCTGCTTTTAAAATAATTATGTAAAAATTTTCAATGTTACTTCAATATATTTTTTAAAATCAAGCTTTTATATATATATATATATATATATATATATATATATATATATATATATATATATATATATATATATATATATATATATATATATATATATATATATATATATATATATATATATATGCGGTTTTTTTTTCTCGTTTTCAGTTGTAATTTTAAGTAACGCAAAACCCCTTTTTACTTACATTTCTATATTGAAATAGGGAAAACAAAAAATAGCCCATAAAAGTAGAGGAATTTTCCTTTCCAGCAAGTCTTCATTGATCTTATAATTTAATTTTGGTTGTAATGCGTCATTTGATTGGATAAAAAAAAATTAGAATAACGCGTATAACCTGGGTTGCCTACGTCACAATGACTTGCGTCAAAAACATATCAATCCGCTTGACGTTACATTTAATATACATACAATTTGAAGGCATTTTCGAAGGAGAAATTGTCTTATTTTTTACACTTAACAATGGAAAAGTAAATTACAAGGAATGAATGTAATAGCTAACCAAGTTATACTGGTATAACCTGGGTTGGAACACTTTACGCTTTTTTATAAATCGCTTCGCGGTTTATAAAAAAGCGTAAACTGTTCCAATCCAGGTTATACCCGCTTCGCGGTTTATAAAAAAGCTATTAAATTCATTCCTTAAATAACTCTTATTATTGTCTGAATTATGATAATTTAAAAAATTGACTTCCGCATAATTTCACGACGAAAATCGGGATCGCTTCGATCACAGAGCCGATTTCGTTGGACGTCCAACACTGAACATAAAGCACATGCCATATATTGTCTTTTCTCAGTTTATGTGAAAATTTCTATGCTGTATACCAAAACAACACGATCATGAAACAAATAATATTACTTTTAAAAGCTAATTAAGTGTATTAAATGAAATATGCTTTTTGCATAACTATGTGGCCAATTTCCGGCTTTTTCTTTCTTTCTTTTTTTTTAAGTAAATGGTTCTGTCTGTTATCATATTTACATGGAAAAATCTCTTTAGTATCAATTTTGATCACGATGTACATATATATTTTTTATTAATTTGTGTAAAATTTAAAAAAAAATAAAACAAAGTCTAATGTGAGCGAAACTCGCATGAACCTTCCCGGTACGAGTTGGTACATACCGAGAAAAAAAACCTACGTTGTTTCCGCTGAAACGACGCTGCATTTGCTCGTTACATTTTTTTGATATGATTTACTATGGTGAATGACCTCATCTCATCAGATGAAGAAGATGCTTTAGATCTTTTGCTGCAAGATGCACTGGACGAGAAACCAGATGACCCCCTGTTTAGTATTGGAGATGAGTAAGTAATGAATGGAATTTCCACGTATCCCACGCATTCCAGGAATGCGCCAAGTTTGTAATAATTGGAAAAACAAAACAAATCCAAAAACAAAAAATACAAAAACAAAAACACGGCATTATCCTGTTATTTACTTCGCGAACAAATAAGTTTGACGTCGTTTACGTTAACGTCAAATTCATCTGTGTACTTGTTTACGACGATGCTCAATAGATTATTTTTGTAAGGGATGTCACAGATTTATTACATGGATATCATTATTTACCCATGACTATTACATTATTTTATTGACAAAATACCATGTCTGCGCATGGTTTGAAATATTAAGTCCTAGTTTAATTTTTTACGTTACTTTTATATCCTCTGAATGCTTTTATTCCGTCACATTCTCCCGGGCCAAATACATCATTTCAACCCAATCCATGAAAATTGTTGAACCGTGACTAAATTGAATACTTCTAACGAACGAACAGGTAATAATGGTTACTATGTTTACTTCAAACTGAATGAATACTTGTAAAGGCGCAGATCAAGGTCAATATTTTTGCCTTATGAGATTGTGTGTTTTTATTCATAAACATTCCTCAAAACTTTCCTTTATTCCGTAGAATGCATATGCAGAAACGGAATAAAGTAAAACTGCCTCTCATTTCGTATAATTTCTGAAAGAAAATAACATAATAAATGTACTGAATGTGCGCAGTATGTATTAACGGAATAAATGAAATGGAATGTAATTTATATGTATATATTAATGACGAGAATTTTAAAAACAATGTACAGTATGTATAATTATAAACGGAATAAGTGAAATGGTGTGTAAAACACACAGTACACCAACTTTTGACAATGTTTCGGTTTTTGCTCCTGTTATTTGCTTCGCTTTCTTCGATAATACTTTTCACATTATCAATATTATTTATCTTTAATCCTGCATTCAGAAAACTCCACTACTTTATTCCGTAAATTTCCCAACAAAGGATAATACATGCATGTATGTATGTATACAAATACGGAATAAAGCTGCATTCATAAAACACCACCGCTTTATTCTGTATTTTTTTAAAGAAAGGATTATACACACTGATGTACATGTATGTATACAAATACGGAATAAAGTTGCATTCATGAAATTCCATTGCTTTATAAGAATTTTAACAAAGGATAATACATGAATGTATGTAATAAAACAACGAGTTGTGTACATATCAGATTAAATAAATTTTTTGTATTCTTTTGGTAATTTTCTCATTGTTTCTTGACCTTCATTTTAAAAATAACCATAGTTATGAGTATATTTAAAGGACTTGTGTCGCTATTTACTCCTGTTATTTGCTTCGTGCCTATTTTTACATTTTCCATCTTTTATCTTGATCCCCCCAAAAATACCAAGCCCCACTTTTCCCGGGAAATCTTCCCCTGGGAGTGCTATTTAGAATGTCTCGGTATACATTTAGTCCTGTTATTTGCTTCGCCTCTGTATATATATACTCCTGTTAATTACTTCGCGAAGCAAATACATGTAAATTCCAGGGTTTTGAGTACATTTAAAGATCCTTCGTCGCTATTTACTCCTGTTATTTGCTTCGCTTTGTATAAAAACGTGTCTATTTCTACATTTGTCATCTTTAAGCTTGATCCCCCAAAAAATACCGAGCCCCATTTTTATATTTTTCTCCCCCAAAGAAACCCTTTTCCTGGGGAAATCTTCCCCTTGAAGTGTTATTTAGAATGATCTGTCTCGATATATATATATATATATATATATATATATATATATATATATATATATATATATATATATATATATATATATATATATACTCATGTTATTTACTTCGCGAAGCAAATTAGTTCCAGGGTACTGAGTACATTTAAAAATCCTTCGTCGCTATTTACAACTGTTATTTGCTTCGCTTTGTATAAAAACGTGACTATTTCTACATTTGTCATCTTTTATCTTGATCCCCCCAAAAATACCAAGCCCCATTTTTTAAAAATATATTTCTCCCCCCCCCCAACCCTTTCCCGGGGAAATCTTTCCCTTGAAGTGCTATTTAGAATGATCTGTCTAGGTATATATATATACTCCTGGGGCCCGTTTCATCAAAAGTCGGAAATTTAAGACCTAACTTAGGGGTACTTCCGGGACTTACGCCAAAATTTAGTCGGGCGTAATTTGCGTTTCACGAAGTAGCGTAAGACTAGTCGTAAACAATACGCTAAGTCTCAGGACTAAGACCTTAACAACGCTGCATTGCACATGCGCAAAAAACATAAACATACAGTACCAACCAGACCCAACCTGACACAAAGCAGTCCCAGAGCAGTCCCGGGGACTGCTTTCTGGGACTGCTTTAGCAGTCCCACAGCGGTCCCAGAGCAGTCCCAGAGCGGTCCCAGAGCAGTCCCACAGCGGTCCCAGCAGTCCCAGCGGTCCCAGAAAGCAGTCCCAGCAGTCCCAGAAAGCAGTCCCAGCAGTCCCAGTGGGCGGGGTTAATTAATTTAATGGGCGGAGCTTACTCAGAATGAGATTACCAATAAACAATGCAACTATATAAAAGGCAGTTGAAATTGATGAGCAATTCTTTCTGAGTAGTATCAACAAATATTTACAATTCTTAGGCGACAGTCATTTCTGAACTGTTAAGAAAATCACAGTACGCGTATAGAAACAAATTATAATTATTGAATGAAGAAGACGTTCACACATATTAATAACATGAATATTTAAACACAATTATTTGATATATTAATTTTTAACCAAAATAAACCAATTTCTTTTTTTTTGTGATTGATATTGGTTTTCATATTTATTTTTTATATAGAAAATTAAACTTGAATTGTTTATTTTATACCAGAATTAGCTGTAAATAGATAATAATAATTATAGAGCAAGGCCGATTCCCATACTATACTCTGAATGCATTTTTGTTAAGTATTGGAGCTTTTGAAAAATTCTTTGTTAAACATTGCCGAGTATTATATTTCAGTCGTGATTATTTTCAATGACTTCTTGATTAAATTATCTTTAGATTCTCAGTTTTAAGTGTTTTATTATATAAATGTTCGAGTGTACATCTGTAAATCACGCAAATGGAACCCTTAGATTATGTTCAAAATTAATTAATCCCGAAATAAATTTATACACAATTATTGAAACTAAGATTTTTTGCAGGACATAGATTGAAATAAGGGTCAATGTTGACCAGCGTGTTCAATGATGTGTAACACTGATACCCAAATAACATGCATTGACTTTCTCCTAATTATGCCCAAAGGCGATTGAAAGCTCAGGTGTTGACACCATTTTATACAATCCAGCTGTATTAACCGGCCAGGTAAACACAAACAAAGAAATAAGAAACAAGTCACAATTCCCGATATTTTCAAATGTTTATTTTCTAAATAAATGTACTCTTTTAATAACTTGTTTATAAATTAAAAACTAATTCATAAATAAATCCCCGAATAATTGTTCACATTGTTTATGTGACAGAAGAATGGTAGAATAATTTTATTTCATGGTCATTAAATAAATTATTAGGTTTGATTTGAGGATGGTAAAAAATAGCATGGAGTGCTCTTTTTTAAGCATGGTATTAGCTTTTTCAATTAAGAAAAAAAATCCAGTACAGTACGTTCCTCTGAATACATGTATCTTACTGAAATGACAAGTTTGTTTGTTTTTAAATAGTGCTAATGCAAACTTTGAGTACATATGTAATTTGACAGCATTAATTTATTAAATAGGCCTAGATAATTTTTTTTTCAAACACCTGTATTGAAGTGTAATTTAAGGGATAAAAATCATCCCCTGACTTCCCTTTTTAACTACTTTTATTTTCTTAAAATTAATTCTAGACTACAATTGTGTAAATTTACAGCCGTCTTAAGACATTTAGTAATTACATGTATAACTATCTCTATTTATTTAATTTTTGTAAGAAATTAATACTTGTTTTTTATATTTGTTTCTATCTTAAACACCTCTCTGCAGAAAGTAAACAAAACAACAACAAGGAGCTGCAAATTCAGAATACACAAGGGGCGGAGCTATCATGTCACTCAGAACCTTTTTCACGCATGAGTGAACAAAGCAGTCCCAGAAAGCAGTCCCAGGGACTGCTGGGACTGCTGGGTCTGCTTTCTAGAGCAGTCCCACAGCAGTCCCAGAGCAGTCCCACAGCGGTCCCAGAGCAGTCCCACAGCAGTCCCAGAGCGGTCCCAAAGCAGTCCCGGGGACTGCTTTCTGGGACTGCTTTGGTGTCAGGTTGGGTCTGGTTGGTACTGTACGTACTGTGTACTGTGTACAATGTTACATACAGTGCACACAATACGGTCACACATACATTTAATTAAATGAAAAGTTACATTAATTTTTAGGGACCTTGTAGGAAAAATGCATCTTAAATCTACTTATTATAAAATATTAACTACTTACAACATACCATCTGATTAAACTCCAAAATTAAAGGTCTAAGAAAAGAAATAAATATTCTCGTAAATGTATTTATTTTGAAATATTTACTCTAGATTTATACGAGAGCTGTTCCGAAATTATTGAGACAGTGTTTATATTCTTCTTTCTAATGAACGACTTTCGGTGAAAATTTGCATATACGTTTGACAAGCACTAATAAAGAATTAATAAAAGCAAAAAATATTTTACAAATATCTTATTTCTTCTTTTCAATGGTATAAAAATGTGTTAATTGTAGGGGTACCTGGCGCAGTCACGAAATCAGATATTAAAATATGTAACACCAATGTTCAAACTCCTGGTGGACCCATAGTAAGACCGAAAATAATTCAATTTATGTATATACTTTTGCAATAATTTTGACTTCATTTTGTGCAAGTTTGTTAGAATCTCGATCAAAAATACGGAGATCACATATAAATTTAAGCACGTATCTAGAAATCTGCATCGAGCATACGTAAAATTATGTGTAGCGCTATGGAGAACTCTTCTCCAGACTAAACGACCTGCTAAAACAATAACAATGAGGAAAAAAAACATGTCTATGGGTTTGATTTTTCATTGGTATATATACATTTTTTCTTACAAATAATTCAACCAGATTAAAAACAAAAGCTCCGGACGACCATCAACTATTACGGACCAAATAACGTTAACCTGCGTTGCATAAATCGGTACTGCATGATGCTAAGTCAACTGCATATATGACACTTCACCGCTGATATGACGTTAAAATGACGTAGCGATGCTGCTCCAGGTCGATAGACACATGCATGTTTATAATTTCACCGAAACTTGTCTAATCTATACTTATAAATTAATAAATTTTGCAAATAAACTCCGAAACGGGTGCAGCAGAGTTCTTACCAACTCCTCTATGAATACACTAGATACAAGATGATGTCCGTAAACTATATTCAGATTTCACTCGCATAGTAAGTATCATACATTAAATTAAAAGTCTACTTTCATTTTCTGTAAACAGCCATGAAATAGCAAAAACGTGAATACGGTGGCGGTTCCGGTTGGCGGATCTAAGTTACTGGCAATTTTTAATGAAACTGACAACAAGCAATCGTTTATTTATTTCATAGAACTTCATCACTGAAGTATTTAATCAAAACTTGATTTAAATGATATAAAAGAAATAAGATGTGATAATCGATTAAAAAGTGAAATGTGCAAATTATTTTTGTCATTCGCCGATCTTAATATTGACGGGAATTTCTAGAACATCATACAGCATCGAGCCTGATGTTAAAAAGGAAAATGAGGCGATTATAGCTGCATGAACATAAAAGAATTTGTTGTGTGAATGGTCATTGAAATAATGGTAAATCATTTATAACACTATAAGTTGTGAATATATTTATATATCAAAAAACTATTAGGGTGAATTAAAAAAAAATGACCACCAAACTGAATTTTTTTGGCAAAATTCAACTACTTATAACATATTTTTCACTTATATCATCATATTGCAAATGCATTCTAGTTTAAAATTCTGAAGTGGCAATAGAATAGACAATTGGATTAAAAAGTTTCAGAATTTTTATTAGTAAAATTTCTTTTGAAAAAAGAAAATATCATTACACCTTAAAAGACTTTCTAAAATACATAATCACAAGAAATTATAGTTTTTTATGCTTCAAAATGGTAAAAGGGGTATAAATGATTAAACCTAGACCTTGAATGAGTATCTTCTCTTGTACATGTGACAAAAAATTGGCTTTTTGATTGTTATTTTACATTATTTTTTCAATTCTGGCTTGAAAAATTTTAATATGAAAAAAATATGAAGCAATAAAATTCCTCAAAATTCACTTTTTTGTCCGTTCAAGTCATTTCTTTAAATCTAAGCCAAAAAAGAATTGTTATATACGAGTTCTTCTCTTACAAAAAATACTAGATTTTGAAGTGACCCTATGTTACATTATTGTGTTGCACTCCTGACATCTGATATGTATTTATTTAACATTGTTTTAAAAATTATAAAACACAATAACCCATTCTTACTTTGTAAATCAATTTGTTGTGTTGATATTTTTCATCGTTTACAGCAGGTTTTTCATATTTTGAAGACCTTAAAACATGATTATTTGCAAAGTGTAATATATATAAATTTTATTTAAAATATATGTGAAATGATGAAAACTATTCCCTGAATTGACTGTAAAATTTCTGTAATTTGTTGATAGACATAGTGTTTTGAACATCAAATAGTATCAAGCATTTTTTTTCAACTTATTTTTTTAGTAAAGGTAGTTAAAAAACATTGGTAATTATGAAGCAGTTTTGTTGCACTCCTGACTGTAGTAAAGTTTAAAATTAAAACCGTAGAACACAAAAATTCATAAAGTGTTGGCAACATTAAGTGGTAATGAAATTGTGCAATACTTATAGTCCAATACTTCATAATTAAAACAGATGAAAGTATGTAAAATTCGCATTTTATCTGGAATTATACCCTACTTTATGCCAAAAAAACTAGCTTAAATGTATATTTAGAAGATAAAATATATTTTAAAGCATATTTTCCTTTAGAGGACAAACACAGTAACCCACCAGAAAAATTCTACTCATCATTTTTTCTTTATTTTTATTCTTATTGGATGATTTATAATTCTAACATATTTGTTGCACTCCTGACCAAAAGCATTGGGGTCTTTAAAGTAGAATTGTGAAGTGAAAATTACATAAGAACTTGTTCTGTTGTTTCAGTGAAGCTGAGGAGGAATTACTTGAATTTAATGACAATGTTTTAGTGTGTTTATTTTTAACGTTCATTAAAAAAATCACAAAAAGATAAAAACACATCTGAATTGATAAAATTGAAAAAGGAAGAATTCTAATAATAAAACTATCAATAATTTAGCATTAAATTATACAAAAAGATCATTATTAATTAATGAATTAATTAATGAATAGAAGTCTTTTCAACACACAACTTGAATCTTTAAAAAATGTGTTGCACTCCTGACCATAGAAATATGGATCTGAAGCACAGACAGATCCTGTAATTGATAAATCTATTTGGTAAAAATGTTCTTTGTGTCTTTATTTTCCAAAATAAAAATCAGAAAATCATATAATGATAATAGTTTTTTCATGCTTGGGAGCAAAACATCAAATGTTGCACTCCTGACATTTTTGGGTATGCACCTATACTTGACTCTCATTAATGCTGCTTGTGATTTATATAACATATTTAAGTTTTAAAATGTATATCAGTTATTATTTTACACTTCCAAAATTCTTTTTTGTCTTAATTTTCTATCAGAATTTTACAATTGATGTTTTTTTGGCAACACTACATTTTTTCTGTTGCACTCCTGACATGGTATAACATTTTTTTAAACATCACCCATGACCACAACTTGATTAAACAAAAGTTATGACAGTCCACATTTAAAGCTCAATACTTTGAATATTATCAGGAAAGTCTATTTTCAACATGAAGCATTGTTTTTTATTTCACAGATCTCCAAAAAATATTGAAATTTCAAAATGTCACAAAAAGGTGTTGCACTCCTGACAATTTTAGCATCATTTTTGGGCATAACTTTTTTGTTAATTGAGATATCAACGAGATATTTGGTAGATATTTAGACACTTTCTAAAGACATATGCTGACACATAGAAATCTATTTTCATTGCCTGTATTTTTAGTGTGGGTTGATTATGCGTTGGGTCATTTTTTTTTTTAATTCACCCATTAGTAGGTTTTCCTAATAAATTTATCGGTTGTATATTCCTCACCGAGAGCATAGTGGCAACGAACCCGAAGTACAATTTGTACTTCGTAATAAATATGCTTTACATGAAAAGAGAAAAATAATGAATAAGGTATTGTTCAAATAGAATTAAAGCTGTTAAAATTTTGTGCTTTAATCAATACATTTCAGGTTTTTTTTAAATGAATACAGTCTTTTGTATCAAATACTCGGCCTATTCATGGGGCGTAAAAAGCTAATGTTTACAAAAAAATAAAAACAAAAAAACAAAAAAAAAAAAAAACAAAACAAAAAAAAAAAAAAAGAAAAAAGAAAGAAAGAATAAAAAAGAAAAAAAAATCAAATTGTCATTAAAATGTGCATATTCGCTGCTTTTATCTTTGACGGAAATGAATTAAGAGCACCTGAAGTACAATATCCATAACATAGTATAACAGTTTCACAATAAAATTCAATTAATGAAATTGTTATTTTTCAAGTTTTTACAAAAGGGAGGATGGAGACGTACAATCATCTACTGCTCCAAAGCTAAATGTGGGATTTTGAAGAAAATATCTCTTCCTGCTATAAGCCTGTAGGCTTTCAGTAGAAACTACAATATATATTATTGGAATTTTTCTGTCGGTAGTGGTAAAAATTCAATTCCCCGCGCTTGCGCGGGATTTCATCTAGTGATCCTATAAATTAGAAATTTTGCACATTTGTTTTATTCGTTCTTTGTAAAATGTTGACGAATTTTCATGAATTTATCTCTGTCCTTTATGGAGTAAAAGTAAATGTCTCAATAATTTCCAAACAGCCCTCATACATAAATAACTCCGCATATTGCTGCGAGGAGGACTTGACCCCCTCTAGATCCAAGCGTATGGACGTGGAGTAAATAAGAAATGGAGTTTTCGAGCACGATATTTTTTTTTTTAAAAAAGCCTACTTGGTGTTACGATGGGTTAAAGAATTTTTTTTAAAAATATATATATTAACCATGCAAAGCTAAAGAAGATAACTGTGCTTTTGTGGAAAAATTTCTTTTTTCAAAAAAAAAAATGTTGGGAAAAATAGCTTTTTTTCAAAATAGACATTTTTAATAGGTTTCTTTTCAGTGAATGACAAAAAATGTATATCGTGTAATGGATTTACAATACCTCCTCATACCCAAAGTACAACAATCAAATGTGTATAAATGCAGGATTGTTAAAACTTAAGAGATGATGTTAAAATGAATCCCTAATAAGACATTTTTTTATAAAGAATTTTATTATTATAAAGTAAGTTATGTAAATACTGCATGTCAACTATCTCCCCGAGTGGGTGTAACCCCCCCCCCTCCAATTTCCGCTTCCCCAAATCTTCATAGTTTGTGAAATTAAATTATGCATCGTTTGTATTAAAAAGACTTCTTAGAACCGCAATTCTTCTTAAAGAATGTCTATATCGTCTTCAAATCAGAAAAGTCGCTTTATTTTATGTTTACGCCCGAACTTACGCCTACCCATGAGTAGACGTAAAATTTTGGCCTAACTTTAGTCCGGTGTAAAGATACGCTATTTAATGAAACGCAAATCTTTGTGCTAGTACCGACTTAACGCCGGTGCAGCGCTACGACTTTGATGAAACGGGCCCCTGTTGTTTACTTTGCGAAGCAAATAAGTTTCAGGGGCCCGTTTCATCAAAAGTCGTAAATATAAGCCTTAACTTAGGTGTACTTCCGGGGCTTACGCTAAAACTTAGTCGGGCGAAATTTGCGTTTCACGAAGTGGTGTAGGTCTAGTCGTAAACTAAACGCTTAGTCGCAGGCTGCATTGCACTTGCGCAAAAAACATAAACATACGTATTGTGTACAATGTATGTAGAACAACACACATAAACATTTGTTTTGCGAAAACGCAAATTAACAATATTTGGAAAATGTACAATAATCAATACTTAAGCAGTATCAAAGCTTGTGTATAATGCATTTATTTTACCTAATCCTGATAAAGACTTCTTTAAAAGGGTTTCAAAAATCATTTTCAACTTTCTATGGAACAAAAAGAGAGAGAATTAAACGAAATACTTTGATTGGTAAAATTGAACAAGGAGGAATAGAAATCATTGATGTTGAAAGTAAATTTTCTGCTGCAAAAGCTTCTTGGGTAAGAAGAATTTTAGATAAAAATACAGTCACGCACTTTACTTTAAACAGTCTATTAGAAAATAGTAATTTATCAATACATGATATTATTAAAACAACGAGTTATAATTTTAATGATAAAATAATTTTGGGAACTGACTAATTTCCCGCAATTTTATGTGGAAGTTTTTTCAATGTTTAATAAGTGTAAAAAAAAAAAATTCAAGCAAAGCAACAGTATTTTGAAGGAAGAATTTTTATCCCAATTTATCTGGCACAATATAATTTTTTTTCGATATGATTCTAAAACTTTATGTTTTGAACAATGGATCAAGAGTGGTATATTGTATGTGAAAGATCTTTTTGATGAAAATGGTGAAATACATGCACTAGATTACTTTTGGGATAAATTAAAAAGTAAAAACAATATTTACTGTGAATATATCATGCTCAAAAAGACGCTAAGACCTTTCAAATCAAAACTTGATTGTTCCTATGCAAAATATATTAACATCCATAATAATGACTCGTTTTTGTTTAGAAACAACTGTTTTAAGTCGACCAAACCTTTTAAAAGTGATTTTTACTATTCGGTCTTAGTTCAGTCAAAATTTCATAATTCAATTTATGAGAATAAGTGGAATAAACATTTTAACATAGATGATAAAACATTATGGAAGAATGTATACATTTCAAAAATTATCAATATGTATGACAAAAAGATTGCAGAATTCAACTACAAGCTGCTTAATTGTCTGTTAAATCCTAATGCAAGTGTAAGTAAATGGAATAAAGATGTATCACCAATGTGTGAGTTATGCAATGTATTAGAAGATAGTGAACATCTTCTATTTTCCTGTGCAATTACAAATTTTTTATGGCGAAAAACTAGTATATTTTTGTTTAATGTTTCATGGAAACGTATTTTCTTGGGATTTTACGGTGAATTATCAGAAAAAACATGTATTTTGAATAATCTAATTTCATTTCTTTGTTTTACAATATATAAGTATAAAATGAAGAGTCGATTCAATAATGAAAGAATGTCAGAAGATAAATTGAAATCTTATGTTAAAAATTGTCTCATTTTACAAAACTCTATTGTGAGAAAATGTGGCAAAATAGGAAATAACTTATATAGTGATGTAGCAAATTGTTTGTAAAAAAAATCTTGTGTTACGCTAATTATGGAGTAGACAATTGTATATCCAACACATGAGGAAAACAGTCCTCATGTGTGGTAGCTAGGGGTCCTCATTATGGACAGTGCTGGTGTCGAATAAGACCCTGTAGCTACCCGTATTCAATTCTTTTTTTTTTTTCTCTCTATATATATACATTGTATATCTTTTACATCAATTTATACGTGTTTTAAAAAAGTTTGCTGGAAAAAAAAACCCACACTGTTTTGATTATAGAAAATGCTGTAAAAGATAGTAGAATGTTTATTAGACAGGTATGATGCATATTTTTTTCTCTCTATCTGCAGAAGTAATATAATTCTGATATGTCATAAAAATACTAATTGTAATGTATGATATAATCTATGCCCAATATGTTGTATGTTGCATATGTTTTTAATAAAACACACACACACCCTCACACACACACACACACACACACACACACCCTCATTAACTTTAATGAAAAATTACATGATTTTTTAGGGATCTTGTAGAAGACACGCACCTTAATCTCATTGTTACATGTATAAAATATTAACTTTTTACAACATACCACCCGATTAAACTCCAAAATTTAAGGTCTGAGAAAAGAAAAAAATGTTCTTGTAAATGAATGGAAAGAAATATTTATTTTGGAATGTTAACATTATCCCCACACCCCTTTTTTGATACAGAGACACCTCCTTTTTGATACAGAGAGAGAGAGAGAGAGAGAGAGAGAGAGAGAGAGAGAAAACCGTTACAATTTTATGTACTTGTATATGTACGTGTATATGTAACTGGGCATATGATGGACTACTAAATTATTAAGAATCGATAACAGAAAACACAATATGCACCATCATGACAAAATAAAGATTTTTTTCCCATTTGTTGTATGACATTACCTTGTACGCCATTCAGTTTGTTCCTAAAAATATAGCATTTATTTTTTTTAAAAATGCGGATTCTTTTTACTTTTCCCGATAAATTAAAAATGGCAAGTATTCATTTTGAAATTTTCAGAAATTTATCATTCATTGTTTGAACATTAATACATTGTTTCTCTGACAGCTGATTCTCATCAGCTTTCGAGTGACTTTGTTACCCCTAGTCCCTAAGGTAAAATCCTCTTTAATTAGTGTTCAATATCAGGATATACTGGCTGTCAAGTTTATTTACGAAATTTTTCGTCTTTTGAACGTTAACAACTTTTTCTGGACGCAGGCACGGGTCTGTGATTTTTTTGAACGCGGGAGGGGGCAGGGTCATCAGTAACCAAAAATTCCATCTGAGAAACTTGTTGACAGCCTAAAATCGTAATGGAGTTTTCGAGCACGATAATTTTTTTTTAAAAAGCCTACATTTTTTTACGATGAATTAATTTTTTTTTGGAATATAGATATTAACCAAAACAAAAAAAAAGATAACTGTGCTTTTGTGGAAAAATTACCCCCCCCCCCCTTTCAAAAAAAATATGTTGGGAAAAATAGTTTTTATGTCAAAATTATGCCACAAAATGTGTATCGTATAGTCGATTTACAATACCTCATACTAAAAATACAACAATCAAATGTGTGTAACTGCAGGATTGTCAAAACTTAAGAGATGGTGTTAAAATGAATCTCTAATAAGGCAATCTTTTATGAAGAAATTGATCAAGTTATGTAGCTAAATACATCATGTCAACTACCTCCCCGAGTGGGTGTAACCCCCCCCCCCCCAATCTTCATCTTCATAGTTTGCGAAATTAAATAATGCATTTTTTAATTAAAAAGACCTCTTAGAACCGTAATTCTTCTTAAGGAATGGTTAAATCGTTTTCAAATCAGTAAAATCGCTTTATTTTATGTTTACACCGGAACTTACGCCTACCCATGAGTAGACGTAAATATTTGGCCTAACTTTAGTCCGGTGTAAAGATACGCTATTTAATGAAACACAAATCTTTGTGCTAGTCCCGACTTTACGCCGGTGTAGCGCTACGACTGGGCGTACGACCTTTGATGAAACGGGCCCCAGGGTTTTAAGTATATTTAAAGATCCTTCGTCGCTATTTACTCCTGTTATTTACCAAGCCCCAATTTTTTAGGTCACCTGAGTCACTCAGTGGCCCGTTTCATCAAAGATTGTACGCCCAGTCGTAGCGCTACGCCGGCGTAAAGTCGGGACTAGCACAAAGATTTGCGTTTCACTAAAAAGCGTATCTTTGCACCAGACTAAATTTAGGCCAAAAGTTTACGTGTACTTTTGGGTAGGCGTAAGTTTGGGCGTAAACATAAAATAAAGCGACTTTACTGATTTGAAAACGATTTAGCCATTCCTTAAGAAGAATTACGGTTTTAAGAAGTCTTTTTAATACAGACGATGCATTATTTAATTTCACAAACTATGAAGATTAAGGGGAACGGAAATTAGGGAGGGAGGATACCCCCACTCGGAGAGGTAGTTGACATACAGTATTTACATAACTTACTTTAATAAATTTCTTCAGAAAAGATTGTCCTTTTAGGGATTCATTTTAACACCATCTAGTAAATTTTGACAATCCTGCATTTGTACACATTTGATTGTTTTATTTTGAGTATGAGGAGGTATTGTAAATCGACTACACTATATTCATTTTGTGTCATTCACTGAAAAAAATAAAATTTTTCTTTTTTTTTTTTTTTAAAAAAAAGCTATTTTTCCCAACATTTTTTTTTTTTTGGAAAAAAGAATTTTATTTCCCACAAAAGCACAGTTATTTTCTTTAGCTTTGCATGGTTAATATCTACATTTAAAAACCCAATTTTTAACTCATCGTAAAGCCAATTAGGGTTTGTTTGTTTTTTTTAAATTATCGTGTTCGAAAATTTCTTATTTAATCCACGTCCACATGTGTGGATCTGGAGGGGGTCAGGAAGAGGGTCCAGTCCTCTTTGCAGCAATTTGCGGAGTTATTTATGTACAAATCTATAAAATGTAAGTAAAAGAATGAAAATGACCCTAAACCCCTTTTAAAGAGTTAAGTTAGAACGTTCGTAGGAAGAGTCATATATATATATATGAAGTTTAGGAATTGAAGGGAATGACCCTCCTCTAAGATTGTCAGGTTTGGGAAGGAAAATTACGATTTTTAGCTTGTCAACAAGTTTCTCAAATGGAATTTTTGTTTACTGATGATTCTGCCCCCCCCCCTTCCCCTCTCCTTTGAAAAAAATCACGGACCCGCACCTGCATTCAGAAAAAAAAGTTGTGACCGTTCAAAAGACGAAAAAAAAATTCCAATTGATTACATGTACGTAAATATACTTGAAAGTCAATATATCCTGATATTGAATACAAATTAGAGAGGATTTTACCTTAGAGACTAGGGGCAACAAAGTCATTTATTAGATTCTGAGAATCAACTGTCAGAGAAACTTGACTCGGAAATGACTGTAATTTTACAATTATTACGCTTATGTATATTAATGTTGAAACAATGAATGATAAATTTCTGAAAATTTCAAAATGAAATCGATGGTACTTGCCTTTTTTAATCGGAAAACATAAAAAGAATCTGCATTTTTAAAAATAAATACTACAATTTTAGGAACAAACGGAATGGCGTACATGGTAATGTCATAAAAGGTATAGGAAAAAAGTCGTTATTTTTTTTTTCCATGATATTGCATATTTTGTATTATTATATCGATTCTAAATAATTTAGTAATCCATCATATGCCCAGTTACATATACATGTATTTACAAGTAAATAAAATTGTAACGGATTCACTCTCTCTCTCTCTCTCTCTCTCTCTCTCTCTGTATCAAAATCGAGGGGGTGAGGTGGGGGAGTGGAGGTAAATATTCCAAAATAAATACATTTACAAGACCATTATTTTCTTTCCTTAGACCATTAAATTTTTAGTTTAATCTAGTTTAATCAGATGGTATGTTGTAACTAGTTAATATTTCATTATAAGTAGATTTTAGAATGCATGTTTTCTCCAAGGCCCCTAAAAATTCATGTAATTATTCATTTATGTTAATGTGTATGTGACTGTATTGTGTACAATGTATGTAGAACAGCACTGTATATTACATTGTACACAGTACGTATGTTTATGTTTTTTGTGCATGTGCAATGCAGCGTTGTCAAGGACTAAGTCCTGATCCTAAGCGTATAGTTTACGACTAGACCTACACCACTTCGTGAAACGCAAATTACGCCCTACTAAATTTTGGCGTAAGCCCCGGAAGTACACTTAAGTTAGGTCTTAAATTTACGAGTTTTGATGAAACGGGCCCCAGGTGACCTATTGCTATCCGTTTTTGTCCGTCGTCGTGCATCGTCCGTCGTGAGTTAACATTTAAACATTTTCAGCTTCTTCTCTGAAACCGCTCAACCAATTTCAACCAATTTTGGCATATAGCATTTATGGGTGAAGGGAAACAAAAATAATGAATTTCATGGTCCCTACCCCCCTCGGGCCTGCGGGGTGGGGCTAAAACCACCAAAGTTAATGCAATCTTTAAAAATCTTCTTCTTTACTCCTAGACATCAAGCTGTCAAACTGTTGGCATGATTGTAATAAGCAATGATCCCTCTACCAAAATTGTGAAATTCATAGCCCCAGGGTCAGGAGTTCTGGTGCTAGGGCGGGGCTATATAGATCATGTAGTGAAAGTGCATTATTTCTTTGAAAATCTTCTTCTCTGTTCCTGGGTATTAGATAAACTAACTAAGTACAAAGTTATGTTAAGCAAGACTGTCTCTTCCAAAATTGTGAATTTCATGGCCCCTGGGTCAGGGGTTCTGGTGTTAGGGCGGGGCACTATTGATTATATAGTGAAAATGCATTAATTCTTTGAAAATCTTCTTCTCTGCTCATGGGTATTAAATAAACTAACTAAGTACATAAATGTAGTTATGATGAGCATGGCTGCCTTTTCCAAAATTGTGAATTTCATGGCCCCTGGGTCAGGGGTTCTGGTGTTAGGGCGGGGCACTATTGATTATATAGTGAAAATGCATTAATTCTTTGAAAATCTCCTTCTCTGCTCATGGGTATTAAAGTAAGTACATAGTTATGATGAGCATGGCTGCCTCTTCCAAAATTGTGAATTTCATGGCCCCTGGATCAGGGGTTTTGGTGTTAGGGCAGGGCTCTATTGATTATATAGTGAAAATGCATTAAATCTTTGAAAATCTTCTTCTCTGCTCCTGGGTATTATTTAAACAAAGGAAGTGCATGGTTATGATAAGCAAGATTACCTCTTCCAAAATTGTGAAATTCATGTCCCCAGGGTCAGGGGTTCTGGTGAAAGGGGGGAACTCTATTGATTATATAGTGAAAATTCATAATTTCTTTCAAAATATTTTTTTCTACTACTGGTTATAAAGCAAAGAAACAAGTGTATAGTTATGATGAGCAAGGGTGCTTTTACAAAATGTTTAAAACTTGTGGTCCCAGGGGTTCTGTTGCGTCTGTGAGGGGGGGGGGACTTTATTGATAATATAGTGAAAATGAGTGAATTCTTTGAAAATCTTCAACTACATGCAATTGCATAGTTATGATGATGAGGGTACCTCTTCCATATTTTTAACTTTCATGATCCTGGGTCATGGGTTCTGGTGTTAGTGTAGGGCTGTGTTAAATAGTGAAAATGCATTATTCCTTTGAGATCTTTTCTGCTCCTGGGCATATTGGAGGCAAACAAAGTAAAAAGTTTTAAAATGCAAGGGTATTTTTACCAGAATTTTGAACATCTGGACCATTTAGTCAAGTGTTCTGGTCCTGGCCAGGGCTTTATTAATTTGTATTCTACTGAGTTATTAATCCCCTTTGCCATTCACCTTTGATAATTAATCACTGTAGATAATGTATTTGAAAGGTTAATAGAATAAGAGACTTATGCAAGAACATTTATTGTATAATAAAAAAGTACTTTCTTAGTCTAAATGATCAGGTAGACTTGGAAATAATACATGAATAGAAATGAAACAAAAATAACTTATCTTTTTAAATGTTCTTCAAAGGTCAAGTGAGGTCAATGTGAGAGGTAATAGACATTTTGTTAAAAGTCTGCATGGTAATAGTGATAAATGGGGGACAGATAGATAGATACTAGAACAATTATTTTGTTGATCTTAATCGTACTATTTTTCTTGCTTTTTTGCAACAAAGTTTCATTTATCAGTTTATGGATCCTCTAAATTGTTGTACTCAGGTGACCGTTAAGGCCCTTGGGCCTATTGTTTAATATATATATTTCTCCCCCAAAGAAACCTTTTTCCCGGGGAAATCTTCCCCTTGAAGTGCTATTTAGAATAATCCTTCTCGGTATATATATACTCCTGTTATTTGCTTTGCCTCTGTATATTACGAAAGCCCATTGAGGTCATTTTCGTAGGTTAAAAAATAAACGCCAAACTTTCGCGTTTTAACGCGAAACTTTCGCAAATAAACGAGTAATTTTCGCGTTAGAACGCGTAACTTTTGCGAATAAACGCGAAACTTTGACTGTAAAACAGAGACATTTGCACAACTCTCCATTTTACTTTAATGATCTACTTTATTCATTACAATGAAAAAATGAAAGACTATTTTGAACTTGGGTTATCACAAGCTGAAATTGTATGTTTTCTCGCCATTGAATGTCTTTTTTGCCGTCACACACACACACACACACACTATATATATATATATATATATATATATATATATATATATATATATATATATATATATATATATATATATATATATATATATATATATATATATATATATATATATATATACATATGAAGGGGATTTCAAAAGTTCTGGCAACTGGTATATAAAATTTTAACTACGTTACGGATTAAAATTACTCTGATACCACTGTAAAGCTTAGGCAAATTTATATGCATTAGAAGTGACTTCATTTTACATTCAAAATGGCGTATAGGTCTGCTAAAATGACGTCATAATTAAGTATACTCTTTATACTGGGCGTAAAAATGACTGATAAGGAGAACAATTTTTTTGTTGAGCAAAGAGCGTATTGCAAAATTCGCTCATTGCTTGGCTTTACGGCAACAGAAATAAAAGCCGATTTAGATGTAGTATATAGAGAGCATCCTCTTTCATATCGAGCAATAATAAGATGGGTAGTTCAATTTAATGAGGGTAGAAAATCAATTGAAGATGACCCCCGTTCGGGGTGTCCAGTTTGTGCATATGGCGAAAAAGAAATCGTCGCTGTTCAAAATACGATAGCTGATGATGCTAGATATACAGTTGAGGAAATAGCAGACTTAACTATAACATTAATTCGTCAGCAGTTTTTCGTATTTTAAAGGAAAACTTAAAGCTTAGGAAAGTCTGTGCTAGATGGGTGCCGCATCTTCTCTCGGAAGAGCAAAAGCGCATCCGGGTAGAAATGGCTTCACAGTTACTAACAATTTATGAAGATTGTGACCAAAGGCGAATAAATGAGATTGTAACTGGTGATGAAACATGAATATATTTTTTTGAACCGGAAACTAAGCTCAATAATAAAGTTTGGATCGGTGAAAATGATACAAGGCCTCAAATTGCACGCAGAAACCGGTCTGTCCGGAGAGTAATGTACGCCTTTTTTTTTATTCTAAAGGCCCTGTTGCTCAAGTTCCGGTTCCAGAACACAGCAGTGTTACTGGTCAATTTTATGCAGAGAATGTCTTGTCTCAGGTTGTAGAGCACTATAAAACGACCCGACCAACAACCAGTACTAGAGGAATAAAGCTCCTCCATGACAACGCACCTGCCTATAGATCAGAGGTAGTAACCAAATATTTAAAGGAAAATGGTATTGGCGTTTTACCACATCCACCCTACAGTCCTGACCTAGCTCCATGCGATTTTTGGTTGAATGCCGTTATCAAAGAAGCCCTCCGAGGACGGCGATTTGAAAGTCGTCATGCAGTCGGAAGTGCCGTATTCCAGTGTATGAAGAGTATACCGAAAGAGGACTATAGGGCAGCATTTTCCACGTGGATTTCAAGACTGAAAAAGTGTGTCCAGGTCAACGGAGACTATTTTGAGGGATTGATATAATTTAATTTATGATAATGTCGCTCATTAATTTACCGCACACCAGTTGCCAGAACTTTTGAAATGCCCCTCGTATATATATATATACATGTATATATATATATATATATATATATATATAGTACGTCCTATTTCTTTCTTTAGACGGAAAAGATGATGTTAAATAAATGTGTACAAAATCTTTGCTGTATACATTATGCAGTTTTAATTTATAGTGCTAGTCTACGAACTTTTTAATAACGCCTCGTATATATAAATTATGGAGGAAAATCAAGAAAAGTAGAACCCTCTCCCTGATAAATTTGTGATTAACAGTATCCTATTATAATTATTCTTTAAAAAGCATCATATGGCACGTTAAGCTCATGGAATGATACATTGTTCTCTCACTTTTAAGCCAGATTTCTACAGTGTATAATTTATAGTCCAAAATGATGAAGTTCTTTACTAGTGGTAAAGTTGTAGTGAACTTAAATGATTAAAAAAAAAAGCCTTGAAAAGAAAGTGACCAGTGAAGATCTTCCTGAAAAAAAAATCAGTCTAAAGAATTTCTTGGATTCAACAAAACAAGAAAATATTTAAAGGAATATTCATTTTAATAATTAGTAGGTTTTTGAGATTAAACACAAATTTCTCAAGACTATTCTATCCATTTCTCGAATCAATTCTCTTTTACATCTTTTGAATAAATGTCATTTATAAATTCATTGAAGTCCCCGTCTGCGTTCATGTTTCTTAGCTGTCAGTCAAGCTCACAGGTTCCCAAGTAACATGACTATATATGTATAACTTCGCGTTATAACGCGAAAGTTTCGCGTTTATTCGCGAAAGTTTCGCGTTATAACGCGAAAAATATCTTTTTTTTAACCTGCGACAATGAGCTCAATGGGCTTTCGGAGTATATATGTACTCCTGTTATTTACTTCGCGAAACAAATAAATTCAAGGGTTTTGATTACATTTAAAGAACTTGCGTCGCTATTTACTCCTGTTATTTGCTTCGCCTTGTTTACTTTATTGGTTTTTGTACGATATAAATAAATATGTTGTATATGGACCGAAAATGAAAGGAGTCGAAATGTGTGGTACTGAAGTAAAAAAGTGTAAGTATTGTCGTAAACATTTTCAGGGATGAATTTGACGTTAACGTGAACGACGTTAAACTTATTTGCTTCGCGAAGTAAATAACAGGATAATGCTAAAAACACACGCACGCCACATATTTTACTTAGGCTTTCATGAATCGCTTCAAACAAAGCATTGATCTGCGTTGGAGCTAGTGTGTGTGTGTGTGTTAAGGGGGGGGGGGGGGTATTATCATGATTATCCGCATGCTCTGTATAACCAATTAACATTGAACAAACACAACAGGGGCAGTTTCAGGAATTGGAGCTAAGGGGCGATATTTGAATTTAGTAAACTAGGTATTTGGGTGCCCTCGGTGCGTCAAGGCCAAACCCATGTTTGGGACCCTGTCATCCAGGATAAGTCCTCAGAAGCTCGCATGTTGACAGGGCCTATTTATAGCAAAAACCTAGCATAAACAAGAATGTGATGTATTTTGTGTTCAAATGAGTGTGAATTGTGTGTTTCTTAACAATTAAGTATTTTTATTGACATTTTAACATGTTTAACATAGTAAAAGTGTTAAACATATAAAATCATTTTGAAATTTAAAATGTAAACTGAGCCTAGAACAAACATAAATGGTTTTTTTCTGGGAGGGGATGTTCCCCTCTTGAATTGAATTTTTTTCAGAAAAAATGGTTGTGCAATTTTTAAACATAAAATTCTTATTTTTGAACTTAGAATTGGGTTGTACCCCCTCCAACTGTCCATATATGAAGCTTCTTGTGCGACTGTTAAGTCTCTTAATATTTCATTATAACAATATATGAGTTAAGGGAATCTTGTATGGGGTCAAACAATGTATAAAATGACATAGGAACATGACATTAACTCGCACTCTTAACAAAACCAAAAGTTGATTATTTTTTGAAAGATGAAGTTTTTAAGCAAAATAACAGTCTTCTGCTGAAAGCTCACAACATTTCTCAGCAAGTGATGACCCCCTTGCCAATTCCAACATGAATTGGAAAGACCAGGACGTGGAGGATACAGGTGCTCCTGACCCAAGAAACACTTCTTTCCATCCTGCACGGGAGCCAGGTGTCCAGCTGGGACGTTTACTGAGGTATTAATAAAGGGGCTAAATAATCAATTGCTTTACTGTGATCTATCTGCTAATGGTATGATTACCAGAGTACTGGTAATTCAGAAAATAAAAATTATACACATCTGAGGCTCTCAGCTTTATGATTGTATCCTCAAAGAGGCACTACTGGACGGAAAAAGTGCTGAGAATCCCAAATTTTACTGATAGTGTTTGACAATTACTAATATTGTGCTGTTCTTGCTGATAAATACTGATATTTACTGTTATTATTACTGTTGTTGCTGATAATTTTAGTTGTTTCTGATAAATACTAATAATTACTGTCGTCTTTACTGTTGAGTCTGATAAATACTACTAGGGATGTCAATTTTATTCGGACAGCTTAGTCGAATAGTCGGAGGCCTTAGTTGAACGATAGTCGAATATTCGTTGAAATTTTAATTAATTTTTCATGTCATTTTCACTATTTGTCTTTTATAGACTAGTTGTACAATATTTAACCTACACTATCACCATTATACAACGAATTCATGAAACGTAAACATTTACATGGTACAGTAAATACTGTACATCTACATTTATCCAATGTATTTGATTTTCAAATTAATATAATATTCACCTCATATTTTATCTAAATGCAGGATATCAAACGCTCGCATTTGTCCTTTCTTTTCATAACGATAGGACATGTACCCGTTAATTGAAGCCATTTTCTACGTGTCGTGTCAGTGACATTTGACTGGTAAACAATTAAAAAAACAGAGAGAGCTTGAGATAAATTGAAATTATGAGATTTTGTGCTAATAATCAGTACAATAATCAATACAATCTTAAAATGACTGCATTATATTAATATCAGAAAGAAACACCATTTAATTACGCTCATAACTGTCCCCCAATTTACACGCATTTACAATTTTGTAACAGCTGTTTATTCTTTATGAATAGTTGCATTACGTCAGATCTTATGGAATTGCAGGTTGAAACTTTATAATTTGAATCTACAAAACCAAAAACAATTCTTGAACGTCCTCTCCATTTACAACAATAAGTGGTAGACAATCCTTGATAATTATGTTTGTGATAGCAACATTTTTCTTTCCGGCTCTGGTTTTTAAGCATTTTTTTTTGCGGAGAACTTAAGGGTTTGGTTCTGTGTGCAGCCAAGTGAGACTCACTAAAAATAAAAACCTTAATATCTCAAAAATTAAGCCTTGATAACACTTGAAAACTTGTCCATGTCATCTTCATAATGAAAACAATCTCTGAGTATATGCAGCTTAATTGAACTTGCAGCAGTTTGCAGCTATGAAGTGCACAATACACCTGCAGGAGTTCGCACTCACAGGTTTTAGTAGTGCACCAAAAAATCCAAAAAAAAATATGAAATAGTTAAACCAATTTAGTGGCTACAACTATTTGTGAAGAACCTTTGTTTTAAATGTAAACTCACTACAATAGGTACAATTCTTTAAATGCATATACTTGTTAGTTCAACAAGAAAATGTTAGTCATGAAAGTAGTCCCAACCAGATGGCAATGTGTTAAAAATAGAATTAAAGAGACTCACTGTTGATCTAAAAATAGCACTTTATATGAAAGCCCAGATATATCTAAAGTATTACTCTAATTTTCTCCTTAAAAATATGCCAAATAAGATGTTAAAAATCTGCAGGGGGATTGAAAGTGTGCTTGCCAATTTAAATAAGAGGCCTGGCCCACAACGTTCACTTGAGTCACCTTGGTGTTCTTTAGATTTCTAAGACATTCTTATCCCCATTAATTCTCATAAAAACAAATTTGAGCTAATATTGTGGCCCCACCCTGGGGTCATGAGGCCATGTCTAATCCGAAACTGATTCCACAACAAGAGGATATTTCATTATCAATATGGCTAACGTGGCTTATATGTTTTCTAAAGTTTTTTTTTTTCACATGTATACATGCATTTACCAATTTATATATAAAATCTGATCTCAGATTTATCTGAAGAAGAAAAAAATTAAAAAAAAAATACAAATAGGGAATATCTTAATATTATTATAATATTAAGTCGTGCCCATGATTTAGACCAACTTGAATCTTCACTACTTGAGTATGCTTGCATACAATATGACTAAATCATTACCTTGTTGTTCATTAAAGGATGATTTTTTCCTATCTATTTCCATGTCAAACTTTGATACCCCTATTTTAGGGTTTAATTTTTTATGGATGACAGATGGACAGACACCAGACTCTTTGATCAGAAAAATTCAATAGAGCCTCTGCTCTGAGGATATGTAAAATGTCTTTGATTATTGTAAAAAAGTCACCAAGAAGAACAAAAAAAAAAGGATGATAAATGAACTTTTTTATTCTTAATCACTTCCAGGATATTATATTTCTTTAACATGTTAACCAGTATATGCAAGTTTGACTAATTTTTGTGAAAGTTGCTTTAAAGATATAAGATATAATTTTAAAAAAATTTTAAGCTTCAATTCTAACAATATAACTCTAATATAACTCTCTAAGATATTTGAGACCTGTGTTCTTAGCATGGGTTTCACAAGAGTGACTTTAAAACATTTTTTGCATTTAATGCACTAAACAATAAATTAGATAAAACATTATTATAATATTCTGTATCAAGATCCCAAAATATTCTTCATTGTAAACTCGTGGAAAGTTCAAATATGTATTTTTGTTTGGTCATCATATGTTCTTTTTCAATGATGTTTGGAAAGGTCAATGCATTTGTTCATACAACCATGAAATCAAAAATATTAACTTTCTCAAGTCATATCATATGAAACTTAATCACAGTCTTCACATGTTGCTGATATTTTCTCCAACACTGCTATCCAAAAGATTAACTATTGAAAAACCAACATGGACCAAAACCTCTGTCATTTGAATGATCTCCATAACTTTGAAATCTGTAAAATATTAAATATAAATAATTTATAACATACCACTAAAAAAACAATACTGTTGATCACTCTCAAAGAAGGAACTTGAATTGAAAGTTAAATCTTTACATCATGACTAAGTAAAAAGCATGCAAAGATAGACATGTAAATTTCAGGGTTAAAGGCTACACATCCCTCAGCAATGACGGTCACATTGTAAATGTTGGTCAACACTGATTGTTGCATTGAATATATCTTATTTTAATTTACAATTAGTGTAGATCAGAGTAGTTTAATCCCTATAGAGATAAATGAGTCTAATCTGTATACATAGAGGTCAACCATAAATAAGATCAAGGTAAACCCAAGTGATGGTCATGTCATCTTGCCTTGGGAAGTAGATGAGAAAAGCATATAAGATCATAATTAAATAAAGCAAACAAGTATGGGTACAAAATCTGAAGGTTAAATGACAAGGTAATGATTTGATGGCAGAATTTTAAAAACCTGATATGATGACATGTGTGTTAGTAAGCTTCAAGAAGATGATCAGAAACAGTTCCTTCCAAAAGAGATTGAAGTTTTCAATTATTTAAAAATAACCTCTGATGTTACTTTTCTTTTTTCAGTTACTGGTTACCTAACATTTGTTTTTTTATCGTTAAAGTCAACTGCAATATAAACAATTACTTTTATTGGTTTCTAACGTGACATCACACATAAGGTCTGATTATTCATGATAACGATACTTTATTCGCTCAAGCAGCCTCGGGTAGGAGAGAGCTGTAGGCGGACTCCAACCATGGCTTGAGACAATGTGATGGACACATACACAGCATTCACTTAAACAAGATCTTTCTTTTCATCCAACCGCATATATATTTTCCTTCATTGAGCCTCCAGGCTTTACTTTGGTTTAAATGGAATATCATGACACACTTAGTCCACGTGTACCTTCTTTCAAAGTGATCAAAATAAAAGATTTTTCACACCTGAGTGGTTGTCATGCCTTATTTATACCTGTAACTGACCAATGTCCGTGTCTTTCGTGTTAAAGGCCCACGTGTATCTGGCTACTCACGTAGTGTGTGGCAGTATATACTGCGAGACAGTATAAATGATTTAGGAGCTGTTATTACGAGTTAATAACATACATGTATTTTCAGTGAAAAAAACTCTATATGGTATATATTTAAACACGGTCCCAAAATTATCAGAGTCCAGTTCTGAAGACGAAGGGAATACTCCCGCTGACGTTGTGCAATTATTCGCTTCGGAACAAGAGTCGGACTTTGAAAATCATCTGAATAACGAGGAAGTAGCTCGAGAAAATTCGAGTCAACCAAATACGAGAAGTAATGTCAACGCTTCCACATCGGGCAAAGGCCCGGGGAAAAACAAGAAAGGTAAAGCCCCAGTGGATAAAAGTATCAAACCGTAAAAATGATGAAAAACTTACATCAAATAAGAAACCAAAACAGGTTTTCAATCCATCACAAACTTATTCACTTTTGCAAGAAATCTCGAAATCTTACGGCGATCAGATAATCATAATAATTCTAACTTTCGTGAACAAGAGAGTGCGGAATGTAGTACTTCCGGGTTGGACCAATTTCCAATGGAAGATTTAATTCCGGAAATGGAAATGAAAATCAAACTTATGAATTTTTTTCAACAGATAATGATCCCGAGGTTGTTTTTGATGATGAAAAAACTGAATTTAGCATGCCAAAAATATTCGAAGATGAAAATAAGTTTTGTGAACCTATTTCAGAAAATATGTCCAAGTTCATAAAGATGGGGTGTACCCAAAAGGCTGACATTTCCAAGTACATTGAGGAAATAAAAATTCCTGAAAACTGCAAAAATTTGATTCCCCCCATGATAAATTCTGAGATTTGGAATAATTATTCCCTAACGTTCAACAAAGAGATAAAACTCTACAAGCAGTTCAGAAAGTCATGGGACTATCGATTATCCCAATCATTGCATTAGCAGAAATGTGTAAAACAAATAAACTTGAAATGAAAAAAGCAAAGAAATCTGTGTCGGACGCCATAATGTTGGTGTGCAATGCGATGTATGAAATGAACATTAGAAGGAGGTAAATTTTGAAACCCTATGTTCAAAAACGTTTTCAGCAGTTGTGTTCAGCTTCAACTCTCATCGAGGAAAAAAACGTTATTTCCTAGCGATATAACAAAAAGGATGAAGGAGATAAATAATGCGTCAAAAATTATTAAACAAATAACAGGCCAATCCGTGTTTCAGTCAAGATCAGGTTCAAAAAACTTCAGGGGGAGACCTGCATACAGAGGCAGGGGAAGTTATACGAACAGTTCTCAAACATTCCGAGGAAGATCAAACCGGTCAGGAGGCTTCAGAGGGGCCAGAGGAAGATACCAGACACAGTTTAAAATGTAAGTAAAAATTTATCTACATTTATTGCTGGGGGTCTATCGGACCATTTAGATGAATGGGAAAAAATAACATCTGATAGGTGGATTTTAAATACTATCCTAGGCGGATATAAAATAGAATTTGAAGAAAAGCCTTTTCAGAACAAAATACCACAACCAATAAAATTTAATGAAATGAAATTCAAACTGAAATAGTTGATAAAGAGGTTTCTGAGCTTTTGTCAAAAGGGGCAATTTCGGAGTCAAATTCTAAGGAAGGAGAATTTATTTCGAATATATTCGTTGTGGAAAAGAAAAATGGAAAATTTAGACCAGTAATTAATTTAAAAAAGTTAAATGAATTTGTTCAGTATCATCATTTTAAAATGGAAACTTCAGATATGGTTTTGTCTTCAGTGAAAAAGAATTCTTATTTTGTTAGTGTAGATCTTAAAGATGCATATTTGTCAGTCCCTATTTTCAAAGGTGATAGAAAATACTTGAAGTTTTAATGGAAAGGAGTGCTGTATCAATGCAATGCACTATTTTTTGGTCTGGCTTCAGCTTCTCGAGTTTTTACTAAGCTTATGATACCAATTTTCGCTTTTATTCGACAACAAGGCATTTTATCATTCTTATACATAGACGACTCATTGATAGAGGCAGAAAAGAGCAAGAGCCACGAACCATCAAAAATGGCCCTGTCTCAAAAAGTAACGGGGTTTTGTCAATTGATAGTGTAGACTTTTAGCTTTTCTTTGCCGTTTTTCTTTTTTCGATATCGATTATATTTTTTGAAAAAGAGAGTTTGAAGTATGACAGTGTTTTAAAAGAAAAATGCTAGTAGAACGTCATTTTTTGAAACGTAACGTCGTAGGGCGGAAAAATTACCTTGAGCGATTTTACATATGTGACTTTGAATTAAAACTAGTATTAATTGGGATAGATATTTATTATCTTACTAATAAACTTCATAATTAATTTAAGACAATTAAGGACAGTTGGAAATTGATTTCACATCGCAGTCTTGATGGCAACTGCATGTTTAACTGATTGAAATTTATAGATACATGTACAGTAAAAATAATCTGTGTGACTGTCTCGGAAAGTTTTCACTCTACCTGGTCCCTATGCTAATATAATTTTTAAGAAGAAACATTGTATTTCTATCCCTTGAACACATTTTTGTGCGATGCATCGCTCCTAATTACATGTAAGTATTGAGTATTGAACATCATTAAAAAAAAACATACGACTTGCTTCAAATGACGATAGCCTGTCCAATTAACTTAGTTTTCCGGACTTTTTCCTACACGCCTGCAAATATTAGCTGATCTTTGGAATGCGCGTCTAGGCACGAAGTTTGTTTTTCAAAGTGGGGAAGAGGGCAGTCAGAAAAAAAAATAACGAGATACCTGAAATGATCTTAAAACGAATGTTTCTAAACTGAAGAACTACAATGTAATTCAATAAATGGATAGAAGTAATTGCAAAAAAAAATTGTTTAAATGGAAATAGACTTTTAATGCGAAATTCTTAGATCCTTAACTTGCGAGTATTTTAACATATAAAAGTTCTAAATGATTTGGAAAAAGGGAGGAAGTAATAAGTTGGAAAGACTTGTTTCTAATCCCTTTATTCATTTGTAACAATATTTTGAACGTCGTTTTCGAAACAGAGACATAGATTAATTGAAAAGGGGTGTCGCAACTTATCAGAATGGTTTATTAAGCAAACAAAACTCATCAAAACATTGTCGCCCTAAATGTGAGTTTCTTTGGAATAATATGGAATACATTTCCAAAAAAATATTCTTAAGAAAGATAAACCTGTTAAAAATCACTAATTTAAGGCTAAAGCAGAAAATAAATCAGCCCTGTTCATTATTTTATATTTATCGATATTTGCTAGAACCCCCCCCCCCTTCTCTTGCAAAATATTCGAATATTTCTCTCCCAAATATCTTAATTGCAAGGAATTTGTAAAGATAGAAATCTGCGAAAATTATATGATTATTTTTCATGTAAATGTACAAAATAATTAAACTTGAGCAACTATTCTTTTTTAGCATACGTAACTATAGTGTAAAATTCCTACTTTCGATTTCATTGCACATAATGGTTTTTATGGTTTATAAAAAGAGTAGAGCTGCATTTATATTGCTGATATGTGCAGGCCCGTAGGAAGCAAATTCATTGGGGGGGGGGGGGGCTCAGCCATACATTTTCAGTTGACAGTTGAGGAGGCACTACCAAAAATTTCCTGACAAGCAAAAAAAAAAAAGGTCATCAGACGTTTTTATTGAGGGGCACAAGCATATAGTATCTATGATTATGAAAGTAATCTATATATCGGCAAAATTATCACCCCCCCCTTCCGGTTCCTACGGCCATGATGTGGGTCACAGTCATAAGTGAAAGACATGTACGGGTGTTCATTTATCCTTGTCTTCTTGTCCTGCAATCAGCGCAAGATTGATTTTATTCAACAAAATCTTGCTTAAAAAGGTAACACCCTCAGAAACAATAAGAGCTGTCCCTATATTTTCTTTTCAGTTTTCTTTATGAAATAGTTTTTGTACACAGTGGTGGCGCCGCACCAGGCACCCCTCCCCTTCTCACTGAGAAAAAAAATGAGAGGAGTAGGAAAGTATAAAGCAATTTTCAATTTCTAGATTGATTTCAATTAATAAACAATAAAGAAATTTAAATTCAAGACAACTTATGGGATTAAAGGAGATGGGCGAACATAGCGTGCAGAAAGCCTATAGCTTCAGAAATGTAAAAATCATGTTCAGTTTGTGAATTTAATATTTAGAGTAAAGTTCTCATTATTGAAATTTATGTAATTGTGATAAACAAAACTTTTCTGAAGAAAATTTACTCGGCAAAATTTATTCTTTTATGAAAAAAATTAATGTGGTATTCGTGGGGTTCGAACCCTAGCAATAAAAATCCTGAGATTCATTTTCTTTCGAGACTATCACGCTAACCACTAGACTACACAAGTCCTGGCGAACAGTGACATTTAAATCATGTTTGTGATATGACCCTTGACTTAATGGACTTCAAGTATTTCTCGAAAAGATGCAAATGTTATGTCATAAAAGTATATTTTTAAGGTATAGTGGGTCATTGCTCCATATTTTTGGTAACCAAAAAATGTATATTTTTATGCAAACTTTGAGGATTAACTTTCAAAAAGGTGGAGCGAAGACCCACTCATATCGAAAAATAGTGTTATAGTATGCGAAAATGACTCTTTTTGCCCGCTTTAGTGTGTGTCTAATATTTCACAGGCAAATAATTTCAATCTTTGAGGGATTTTTGCAAATTGTAGAGATTTTACATAAAGTATATTTTAATGTTAGACGAAATATCAAGGAAAATTTTGATATAATAGAAATTTAATTTTTCATCTTCATGTTTGTCACACTATAGGCTTATCGCTCGTCATGTTCACCCATCTCCTTTAAATAATTACATTAATTGCAAGTTTTGCTGTCATTAGTTTGTGACCCCCCCTTTTTTCAACCTCAACTGGAAGTCTTGGATCTACCCCCCCCCCCCCCGATAAGTCCTATTTACATATCATGATACTAATAATTAATTAATACTGAGGAAGGAGGTACAAGTGTACTATACCAGAATAAGCTGACAATAGATTTTAAAAAATATTATTATTTCATGTATTATATAAAAAAAAATCTACTTCATTGGGTATAAAATAACCAGCTATAAACAACTTACGCCCATACGTTTCAAAGAATATATTCTTGGTTTATTGTCTTGAGTTTTAAAAACATTTTAAGGAATCTCTCTCTCTCTTTCTCTCTCTATGAGATTTCATGGTGCTGAATTCTTAGATAAAACAAAACTGCATACTTACAGTCGCAATGAAGAAATGGTGGCAGATAAAAAAAAAAACTTACGAGTAATTTATACTAGTATGTAGTGTACTTTATTTTATTTATTTCTATTCTTTATTTTGTCTAAATAGATTTAAAACCACTACCCCCAACTATCTGATGATCAGAAGCATAAATTATTTATATTGTGATAGTAACAATAAAATTTTTGGAGCACAGTAAAAGATGCATAAACATTTTATACTGGATTTCTAAGACATACTCTGATATTTTTTATGCATTTTTGCTCACTGGGGTGTAACTGAATTATGTTTCACAAATGATGACAAAATCACTTATGTGTTATATGTACACATGCATCATCAATATCCTCTCTTCGAATTTATTAAATGCGCAGCACAGTTAAGGCTACAAAAATGGGGCGGAGCCTAATTTGTACGGGAAAAGTTAACTATGACATCATACAAAACCAACAATTCTTAAAAATACTAGAAAATGAAATGATTTGCTATTTTTAACTATAGGAAACCATCAAACTACATCTAAACTTACTATTACATGCTGTTTTGTCTTTAGTTAAATTCCACATAGCAAGGTATAAACAAGTCACTGATCGCGATGCACTTGTCGATGTGACGTCATTTCGCAAAACCTGACGCAGTTTGTATGCAGTGAGAGGCGGATCAAGAGATATTTTAACACTGAAAGATGTATCCTATAATTAAATAAAATATTATTTAAAGATATTTAAGAGGCCATTAATTTGGATGCGATGTCTTCTTTATGATTTTATTTATATATATTCCGTATATTTCCTATTTAATTGATACAACCGTATATTTGTATGCAAGTACATCGGAGGGTAATGTAAGGGTCTTAATAAATCGATCTAGTGCAAGGGCATACACTCAATGGATCACAGTAAGCTTTTACATGTAAACTCTAGAAGTATTAAGGTATCTGAAAAGTGCTGCGATCCTGATGAAATCTTGAAAATGAATTAATTATATCTATATTTAATGCCGTTGACCAGCAAAAAATACAGAATGCGGTCATATAAATATGATTTTAACAATGAAATAGCAGAATCTATAGAGGATCGCAGCACTTTTCAGAAACTTCGATATGTGTTGAAAATATTTATACTCTAAATTTAGAATTTTAACTTGATTATGCCCTTGCACTAGTAAAATTTATAGGTGACCTCAATATTGCCAGTATATGTGTTATATCACGTGACTGCCGCATCACGTGATAAGTCTAAATATAAAATCTTATCGTCTTCAATATTTAGTTAATAACCATAATTTCATTTGTCGGAAATCAATAAAGTACTGAAAAGAATCGCCATCCTGATTAAGAATATCTTTTTAATCACAAAAAATGCCGATATTTCCATTGCGCACCTTAACTGTACTGCGTGCAGACATAGTTGAAAAATATATATGCTTTTGAAGCAGGATGGAAATTCACCCTTTTGTGTTACATGCATAAGAATCATCTCAGAGGATTTTTTAAAATATACAGTTATTATATCGATAGTTTATATATGCTGGTACAAAAGAATATAGTTATAGTATATATGCATGTGTGTATCGATATCGAGTTTCGTCAAAACACTTGCACTTAATGAACCCGCGCCCGTGACCTAGATTCTGTTTAGCCGAAATGTAGATGATTATCCAAATGCGTTTTTTAATTCCTTTTTTTTTTTTAATTTTCACTTTGCACAGCAAGCTATGTTTTTATTATTTCGTTTGTTTTACAGAGGTCTAGCGTGATATCTTTGCTACATTCTCTTTTAATTTGTTTACAATTTGAGTCATGTCTGTTAACACGCACAACATTATTAAACTTGTCGCAAGAATATCAAAAATAAATAAATATATATTTAAAAAAAATGCTTAAATATAAAATTGTAGGTCTAATAACAGCTTTAAAATAGCAGGTATTGTGGGGGTGGGGGTGGGGTGGGTGTGTTAAGGGCAGTAAAGAAAACAATTTGGCGTGAATTTCTGATAATTAATAATCTGATGGTATCATCCAGTTGGGCTTAAATCATACAAATAATGACAGCATTCCAGAGCATAAAAACTTTTCAGCAACATTCCAAATAGTTTAGAGCCTTTATGACGTCATAACTGACGTATTATTAGTAACGTCATATATAATGGACCTACATGTATTCACAATAAAAAAAATGTTTTGCCAGATATTTATTTTAGAAAATGTTTATTCTTGAGGTTTTTTTTCCACAATAAGCATTTTAAACGAACAATAAATTGCTTTTTTCGCATATTTTGTGAAATTTATAATTTTTTATTGTTGTATAAATTAAATGTTAACGATTGATTCACAAATTAGTGATTATTTGATGCGTCAAAATTTAAATATAAAATCAAATTTCATATTGGCCACACCCACGAACAACAACGATAATAAGCATAAAGATTTGTATCGGCAATATCTATATCTATGGTAAGTATAAAAGTTGTTCTTGACTGTGGCCACAACTAACTTTGGAAAAATCTGTCGAAAAATCGGCATATTTTAACGCTTTTATCACACCATCGCATGTTCCAACCGTCGCATGTGCCTAATGGCGCATTATTTAACAAAATAAGTTACGTATGGAAAATAAGTATGTTGTCCTCTAACATTTAATGTATAGGACTCTTGTTGAATCAAAACTTTATTTTTGTGAAAAACACAGGGCCAAATTTGATGGTTCGTGGCTTTAGCTCTTTTGTACTTTGCAAACAAAATTCAAATTATCTTGTGAAATTATTGGAGAAACTTGGTTTCTTTGTGAATAGAGAAAAATCTGTATTAATCCCAACCACTAGAATTAATTATCTAGGTCATATCATAGATTCTGTAGATTTTAAAATTTACTTACCAGAAGAAAAAATTGAAAAAAAATACGTCTACTTTGTGAAACGTTACTCCTCAAAAAGATGCAAAATATCAGAGAAATAGCTAAATTAATTGGTCTTTTTACCTCATCTATGTATGCAGTTAATTTAGCTGGATTATTTTTCAGATATCTTGATAGAGATAAGGTGGAAGCTTTGAGGACATCAAATAATGATTATGATAGTGTTATGATTCTTTCTGAATCTGCTAAAAAATGAAATAGAAAAATGGGAAGTTGATAAGGAATCCTCAAATTCGATTTTATTTGGAAACTGATGCCTCAAAGTCTGGATGGGGGGCAAATTTAAATGGAACTTCTACTGGGGGTAGATGGACTACGGAGGAGTCATTATTGCATATAAATATTTTGGAGCTTAAAGCTGTAAAAGTTGCCCTTCAGAGTTTGTGTAATGATCAGAAAGATATTCATATATGTATTAGGTCATATTAGTGCTGCTGTTTCATACATTAATAATCAAGGAGGTTCGGTAATTTCATTATTTGAGGAGTCGAAAGAGATATGGTTGTGGTGTGATGATAGAAATATTATTCTTTCTGCCGTTCATATAGCGGGAAAAAAATAATATTGTTGCAGATTATATGTCTAGGACGTTTAGTGATTCAACAGAATGGAAATTAAATGAAAAGGTTTTTTGTGCTATTTGCAGATCAACATTTTTTTCTTATTTTAACCTTTCTGCCTCTAGATTAAACAAGCAGTTGGATAATTAGATATCTTGGTTTCCTGACCCACAAGCATTAACATCAGATGCCTTTACAGTGAATTGGTCAGATTTTAATCCTTATATATTTCCTCCTTTCAGTTTGATTGGAAAGATTCTACAGAAAATAGAAGACGACAAGGTGAGCAAAGCTATTCTTATCGTACCAAAGTGGGGAACCCAGTCTTGGTTTCCAAAACTATTAGGAATGTTAATAGCCAATCCAATTCAACTCCGAGTCAGACCAGACCTATTGCGTTTAGTACACAACAATCAGTTTCATCCCCTAAACTTAAGAAAGTTGTTTCTATGCGCTTGTCTTGTATCAGGAATAGACTCAAAAATACAGGGTTATCAGAAAATTCTATCAGATATATCTCTCAGTCATGGAGATCAAGTACAAATAGAAAATATGACTTTATTTGGTATAAGTGGCAAGTTTGGTGTGATCAAAGGAAAATCAATTCCATGCAACCATCTTATGAAATAATAAATTATCTGTCCAGTCTAGCAGAGAAAAAACTTTCTTACAATACTATTAATGCACACAAAGCTGCAATAATTCAAACAATTTCAGCCTGTGGAAATTTTTCATACTTACAGAGTCCAATAATTATTAGATTTATGAAGGGTGTATTTCTTAATAATAGACCAAAACCAAAATACACTGTTACATGGGATGTTAGCAAAGTTTTGAATTATTTAAAAACTCTTTATCCCTTGGAAAACTTAAGTTTGAAGGATCTTACCATAAAACTGTCAGCTTTACTTGCTTTAACAACAGCGCAAAGAGTTCAAGCTTTGATATCATTGGATATCAACAATATGGCTGACTTTGGTGAATACGTTGTGTTCACAATTTCAGATCTTTTGAAAACATCAAGACCGGGTCATGATGTTCAAAACATAAAGATCAGTGCATTTCCTGATAAGAGTTGTGTTTTACACACATTAAAATATTATTTGAAAGTTACTAAAGAAAAAAGGGAAACTAATAAGTTATTAATATCATTTAAAACCCACAAAGAGATCTCTACATCTACAGTAGCCAGATGGCTAAAAGAGGTATTAAAGCGATCTGGTATTAATGAATCAGTTTTCTCTGCACATTCATTTAGAAGTGCATCAACCTCTGCAGCATTTGCAGGAGGTGTTCAATTAAGCGAGATTTTAGAAACTGCTAACTGGGAAAATGTAAAAACATTTTATACTTATTATAAGAGAGAAACAATAAATTCTTTTTCTGATACCATATTAAGGACAAAAAATAATTGATTTTTTCCCAGGAGGTAGCGCGCATCAAAGGATTGTGAGGAGTTGGAGCATTCGGTTCTGGATTGAGGATAGACATTTACATTAATGATTGGTGGATTTATTTGTGTAATGTGATGGACACTGTGCTTAAGTTTAATAATTTGTAATGTGTTAAAGTGCTTGGATTAATTGTAGTATTTGAATAAATAATTGTTATTAAGCATCATTAGTTGTTGTCTTGGTTATATTTATTTCAATAATTTTTGAAATTAGTTATGAAGATTCTTTCAGGTTCTAAATTTGAAAAGCTTTAAAGATTCCATTTAAACCAGAGTAAAGCCTGGAGGCTCAATGAAGGAAAATGGAACCCTCATCCAAGCATCCTTTAGAATGTGATGGATGAGGGTCATTTTCCGAGTTAGCCGAAAGGCTACGAGGGTTTAAATACCCTCCCTGTCTCATTTAATAATTTTGGTATTATCTTTGCCCACCGCTTATATACAAATTTAGATCCTGAAATTTTTTTTGATAATTACTTTAAAAAGACACGGACAATGGTTAGTTACAGGTATATATAAGGCATGACAACCACTCAGGTGTGAAAAATCTTTTATTTTGATCACTTTATAAGAAGGTACACGTGGACTAAGTGTGACATGATATTCCATTTAAACCCTCGTAGTCTTTCGGCTAACTCGGAAAATGACCCTCATCCATCACATCCTAAAGGATGCTTGGATGAGGGTTCCCTTTCTCATCATAAAAATTGTACATTCTTTCATTCTGTACACATAGAATAACATCTGAATCCAATCATACAAAATGAAAATGACTCGTCAGCTCACTGTGATTATAACACCTACCTTATACCCTTATACACATGTCTATTAAATTTACAGAATCATTTCATTGTGATTTAAAACTTACCTCACAGATAAGATTTTTGGGAGGGCTCCAACACAGGTATCACATGAAATGCAGAAATTGGCAGTCCAGAGAAAATATCTGAGCAGTGTTCTTTTTTGTGAAACAAGGCATTCTGTAAACATGGTAAACATAATTATAATAAATTTTAGGGAAAAAGTTAAAAAACAATTCTTTTAAATCTAGATATTAATATCAATCTTTGTTGAACATGTTGAAGGGTGTCAGTGTTTTAACTGAATGGTATTTATTTCCTGAAACTGTTTCCGATAAAACTTTTTTTTCTCTGAGACTTTATAAGAATAGAGTTTTGCTTCAATCTCTCCAACATCAATAAATGTGACTTTGAATTTGATTATTGTTTGTTATCTTCATATTTCATTGAAAGTCTCCTCCATTTTTTTCTATAAGCATTTTAACCTCAATGTGTTAAACTATACCAGATTTCTCGATTTTTTTATTGGTCCCATCAGGATAGAAATAACAAGGCTTGTCTGTACCATTAAAATGCAGGTCCTAAAAAAATGGTAACCTTTGAGATAAAGTGGTGGCTACATGTACATTCATTTTTTTTTCAATTTTATAGAAAAATCTTAGAGGTTTCTACAAGAATATTATGGTATTTATGAATCAATACCAAAATTTAACCCCCCCCCCCACACACACACACCCCAGCACCTTATCTCTTCCTTACAAGTGCAACCAACAACCTAAGTCTGATTGAGCATATAAAAAAACTTTCATAAAATGAACATTCAATTAAAAATAAATATGCTTGGTAGCATTTAAATGAATTCGAATTACCATATTTATATTGGATTCCGAAACTTCATAAAATTCCTTACAAACAAAGATACATAGCGGGTAAATGTTCAACCAAGCCTCTATCTTTACTCCTCACTAAGATATTAACAGTGGTGAAGGAGAAACTTCAAGAGTACTGTGCAACAATATATTCGAGAAGTGGTGTAAATCAGATGTGGATACTTAAAAATTCCAAGGAACTTTTGGAAAATTTGAAATCACAAGATTTTACCAAAATCAACAGATTAAAAACTTACGACTTTTCAACTTTATACACAACCATTCCCCCACGATAAATTAAAGTCCAGGCTTTTTGATATCATTGACAGCTGCTTTTTCAATAAAAATGGAACTCGTAAATATACTTACCTTGTCATTGGTCATTTGCAAAATTATTTTGTTAAAAAACATTCTGATTGTACACACAAGTACCCTGAAGTTGACATTAAAAAAGATGCTTGAGTTTCTGATTGACAATATCTATGTGGTTTTTGGAGACCAGGTCTTCCAACAATCTATTGGAATTTCTATGGGTACCAATTGCGCCCCGTTATTAGCATACCTTTTTTTGTATTCATATGAAGCAGAATTTGTCCAAAAACTTGTACGTGAAAAGAAGAAATCACTTGCTGTGGCGTTCAACTCGCCTTTAGATATATCGACGACGTATTGTCAATTAACAATGGCTATTTTCATTCTTATATCGATACGATATATCCTGGTGAACTTGAGATAAAAGATACCACAGAGTCCGACACATCTGTTTCATATTTGGATATTTTACTTGAAAAAGACGTTAATGGTAATCTAACAACCAAGCTTTATGATAAACGTGATGACTTTAACTTTTCAATCGTCAACTTCCCTTACTTATGCAGCAATATACCTTCATCACCTGCATACGGGGTATATATCTCTCAGTTGATTCGATACGCAAGAGCATGCTCTACGTATGTACATTTTCTAAAACGAGGTAAATTATTGACAAATAAGTTGATGAAACAAGAATATCAGCTGTCTCGTCTAAAGTCATCGTTTCGTAAGTTCTATGGTCGATACAATGACCTTGTCAGCAAATACAATTTATCATTGAGTCAAATGCTGACTGACGTTTTTCATACTAATTGTTAGGCCATTATTTACACACTGAATTGTCGACGGATTTTTCCGTTATTTCCCGATCATGACAAGGAGCACACGGCGGGTGTGACCGGTCGGCAGGGGATGCTCACTCCTCCATGGCACCTGATCCCACCTCTGATGTTTGGAGGTCCGTGTTCGCTCTGCTCCTATTTTGTATTGTATAATGGACTTTTGAGCTTGAATACTGTTCGTTATCTCCATATATTTCATTCACCATGCTCAATGGTAACTTAAGATCAGGTAAGACCCCTTTATTATACTCCCTTTTTGATGAAACCAATGCAGTTGAAGAAATTCAAGTTTTCAATCTTAACCATTTCAACTAGAGAATATTAATTATTAATACTTTATGCAATTTTCATCTAAAAAAAAAAGAAGCTATTTTTCAATTTTGCTGCACTCTTCATTTGATGAACAATTTACATATAAGGCAATAAGCAAATTAAGTTGACATCCTTGAAAATTGTTATCGTTAAATTTACTTTTCCCCATGAGAACTACATATACTGCTCTAATCTGCAAATTAGAAGGACCAAGTCCAAAATGATGGTTTGTATACATAGTACACACTTATGTGAATATTATTTATATAAATAATTAATAATACTTGCATCTCTTTTACAAAAAGTAAAACAAAAAAGCAATAAAAAATTGAATATCAAAATTTTGATTTACAAATAACACAAATGATTTACCATATATGTGTACTACGTAGAGCCACTTCACTTAGCCATCATTGGACATTTAACTTGGTGTGTCTGAGGCTCAATGAAGGATCTTACACAAAAATCGCTCATTAATGAAAACAAAATTTAGTTATTTACTCCACTCATACTATTTGAAACCCTGTTTTTGACTGAACTATATTTTGATACAATAACGAATACTTTTAGTATTTTGAAACATAGTAACATTTATTAGAGGAACCTTAAATATTGCCCGCTACCAAATTGTGGTCTGCAAGAAACACGTTGAAGTTCTCAGATCCTTTGTATAACATTTAACCTTTTTAAATTTGATGTGCATCAGATCGCAGGCGTTGTCATACCCAAAATGTATTACTGATACTAGGAGTTATATCGTATATCTGAGATAAGACTCATAATTCACAATAAACACAAAAATCGACTTACCATCTCCTACTTTCACTTCAGCCGAATATCGCCTGAAAGACCTCAGAAATACACTACGCTGAGTGAATATACTTCTTAATTTTCGTGCAATAGTTTTCAGTATTATACGACTTTGTCCTACATTTGTAGGATTAATATGCTTTTTGATAAAAGGTAATTAATAGCCTTACCTGCAAAAGAAATAACAGACGTTAACTTCAGTCGTAACTGCTAAAACTGGGCGCGTATTAATTTATCTGGTCCATTGTAAAATCAAAGACGGAGCATTCACTGATATGACGTAAACACCGATGTTACTTTTATAATAAAAAATATTAAACATTTGGATCGAAACATTCTAATAGCTGGAGATATTTTACGAGATATCTATCTAATTGCTTTGTGTAATTGGGGTACTAGAGACATCAGATTACAGAATTAGTCGGTTGGTTTCAATACCGGAATGGCAGCCCACAGATTTCGCATGGCGGACATGCCTAGTTGATGAAAAACAGACAGTTATGGAAAAAGTACGCACAGAATTGCTAAGAACGAAACAAATAGTTGTACCTATGACGTTCAACTATCTGCAGATATACAACAAATGTCATGTTATTGTTTCGTTAGACCTGTAGCTGTGCAGTCCTGCAATTGCAATATGCACATTATTGCTGCATGACGACTGCAAGTGACAACCAAACTGCATACATGTCAAGACAGCTTTCCCATGGAAGGTGTCATAGGTCAGTTTTCAAGAGTAAGCAAGAAGTATTTATTAAGATATTGAGTTTTTTATTTCATACGAGTTTCACTTGGATGAACACAAAACCAAACCCTTAATAGAGCTTCAGAAAACGTAAATCTATAAAAACTGTTTATCAGAGGTTTAATAGATTACACACTCTGTTTTTAGCTCACCTGAGCTGAAAGCTTTTCTGATCAAATTTTCTCTGTAGTCCGTCTGTCTAGCTGTCTGTCCGTCTGTCTGTCTGTCTGTAAACTTTTCGCATTTTCGACTTCTTCTCCAGAACCACTGGGCCAATTTCAACCAAACTTGCCACAAAGCATCCTTGGGTAAAGGGATTCAAGTCTGTTCAAATGAAGGGCCACGCCCTCATTCAAGGGGAGATAATTGAGAAATAGTGAAAATTTGGTGACATGTTTTATAAATCTTCTTCTCAAGAACCACCGGGCCAAAATTGAAACTTATAGGAAACCTTCTTTATACGTGTAGATTCAAGTTTTGTTCAAATGATGATCCCCCGGGGGTAGGGTGGGCACAATAAGGGATCAAAGTTTTAAATAGGAATATATTGGAAAAATCTTTAAAAATCTTCTTCTCAAGAACAGGAAAGCCTTGTTTAGTCATATTGATATGGAAGCATCCTCAGGTTGTGTAGATTCACGTTTGTTCAAATGATGACCCCCGGGGGTAGGGTGAGGCCACTTTTGGGTATCAAAGTTTTAGAAAGAATAGGGAAAAATCTTTAAAAATCTTCTTCTTAAGAACAGGAAAGCCTTGTTTAGTCATATTGACATGGAAGCATTCTCAGATAGTTTAAAATTCAAGCCCCCCCCCCCCTCCCCCGTAAACTTTTCAATACTGAACTGATTTGTGCTTTTCCTAGCCAATGTGCTCAGGTGAGCGATGTGGCCCATGGGCCTCTTGTTAAATTTTGACACAGTTGAACATACTGTAAAATCACAAATTTTCTATTTTCGTGGCGTCACATTTTCGTGGTTTCAGGAATGAGTATTGGTTCATTAGGATTTAATTTGAAATTCTTAGATGAAGAAATGGAAGAAATGTATCAAAGCAGAACAAACCAGAGAGAAAGAAATCAACCAGGATATGGAAATCATCAAGAAAGTCATAAATATTAAAGTAAGATAGTTTTTTGTAGGACAAAAATGTTTTAATAAACATATGTTGACAATACTGAAAAAATTTACTAGATATATTGTAATGACAAATACTAGTCCAATGGGGCTAGTGTCATCCTATGTTTGACTATAGTAAGAAGCAGATTTAAAGCCATCTGCTAAGAAATGAGCTCTACCATCTGTGTTACGTGTGGAGCAATATTACACATTTTTTTAAATACATGTATGTACTTGCACCCACGTTGTTTCCAGATGTAAATATATACAATAAAATGTCTTTCTTTCTTTGTTAATAGTGTACTGTTGCAAACATGGCAGGAATTTTAACCCACTTTTGCAGATTATGTATTTTTTTCTGCAATGTTGCAACGGCTCACAATTGGTACTTACCTGAGGGTTAACTGTAATGGTTGCGGCTCATACCAACTAATTAATGGAGGACAAGGTGTAGTGTGTGATCACATGACCCACTTACTCGTGTTACTGTATTATTCCTGGTCTAGAAGGACATTTAATTGATTTTTTTAAATGTTTATCAGTCTTGACTTTTAATGCAGTCAATGATGCATGTTCTGCAAATTGATTCAAAGTTCATAATGTGTATGTGAAAATTAAGGCCTTTGCTCTCATGGAAAACATGAGATCATATTTTTTGAGTGATACTTAATTGTAATTGTAATTTAAAAAACTAAGACACTTGCAGAAATTATAGTCTTTAAGGAAGCTCTAAACATTGCATACTAAAGAGTCCCACTTCTAGGGCATGTTTTATGCAGTTAGAGTGATCTGCCCTTAGAGGTAAGATAGAAAAATGGCTATTTACAGTTAATTACACAATCTAATAAATTAAAATGGTCTTAACATTAAATTTAACCAAGCATAAGTAACTGAATTCATTGTTTCCATCTGTTTTCCCAATTTAATAAAACAACGGTGATTTCTGTTCAGGAATAGTCCATTGTCTTTGAATAAATTTCCGGGGGAAATAAGGCACGTACCCTATGTTGAAAAAAACTAAATAGTCTCAATATGCACACCTCTATATGATATTTTTTCTCCAAGTCCAAAAAAGCATGTCAGCTTTAATTAACCTTGAATAAACACTGATAAATAAAGAAGTAAACATAGCCATTGGTCAACATTTTCCCGCCAAAACCTCTGACCCCCTTTGTCCAGAGTACCCAGCTAATTAGAAGCCCAGGAGCAGTCAGTATGTAAAGTTGTGTTTTTGTCATTTTGGAGAATTTTATTAGTCCGCTGACAGTAAGTTGACTTTTTGACACTCTTATTTCATATTTATACTTTCGTATTTCAGTATTTCATTTTAATAAATGTATGAGTGAAAAGATGCATATGAGAGAATTTATTGAATTAATTAAGTTTGTCAAAGCTGATGAACTTAGTCTAGTTGATTTCCAACTTTGTAATAAAAGTAATGCATTTTATGACACAAAGGATATATAGTGTATAAATGTTATTTATGAGTTGTAGTGAAATATATGGAGATAACGAACAGTATTCAAGCTCAAAAGTCCATTAAACAATACAAAATAGGAGCAGAGCAAACACGGACCTCCAAACATCAGAGGTGGAATCAGGTGCCATGGAGGAGTGAGCATCCCCTACCGACCGGTCACACCCGCCGTGTGCTCCTTGTCATGATCGGGAAATAACGGAAAAATCCGTCGACAATTCAGTGTGTAAATAATGGCCTAACAATTAGTACGAAAAACGTCAGTCAGCATTTGACTCAATGATAAATTGTATTTGCTGACAAGGTCATTGTATCGACCATAGAACTTACGAAATGATGACTTTAAACGAGACAACTGATATTCTTGTTTCATCAACTTGTTTGTGAATAATTAACCTCGTTTTAGAAATTGTACATACGTAGAGCATGCTCTTGCGTATCGAATCAACTGAGAGATATATACCCCGTATGCAGGTGTTGAAGGTATATTGCTGCATAAGTAATGAAAGTTGACGATTGAAAAGTTAAAGTCATCACGTTTATCATAAAGCTTGTTAGATTACCATTAACGTCTTTTTTCAAGAAGTAAAATATCCAAATATAAGAAGGATGTGTCAGACTCTGTTGTATCTTTTACCTCAAACTCACCAGGATATATCGTATCGACATAAGAATGGAAATAGTCATTGTTAATTGACAATACGTCATCGATATATCTAAATGTCGAGTTGAAGGCCACAGTAAGTGTTTTCTTCTTTTCACGTACAAGATTTTGGACAATATTTTGTATTTTGTAGATAATCCATAACAAGACATATATACATATATACTGTAAATATAGAGATGGATTCATATCCATAGTTTGGTATGTAACTATAAGTACATGTATATAAATGTAAATATTTATTATCCACTATATGACGTGAATACAAAGAGAAATATTTTTATATTCAAAGTTAAGAGACATAGCTCATTGACCTGTGTCAATATTTATTATTTTATGACCTAATTAATCTATAAATAGTAGTATGATTTTATGATAATTAAAGATTCTGCTGTTATATATGATATTAAATTTATTTAATGTATTTAATATTGTTTTGCAGAATCTGGTAATCTTTGATCATAATCTTTGATCGTAATAAACAACATCATATCGTAAAACCATCTTGTGTTTATTGCTACAATATTAATTGTAATGATTGCACACATAAGCCACTATTTTTTTAATTTAAGGTTTTCATGTACTATATTTTTTCACAGAAAAATGGAAACAACATGTTGCCTAGCCACTCGATTTGCTTAATTTAATATGTATTGATACTTTAGAGAGTCTTTGGTGCTTTTGAAAGCTCTGTTATATGTACATTAAGCAGATACTTTCACGTTTCAATAAAAATATCGATGTTATGTACTGATTTGTTATCGTTTAATACTGATCATATACAAAAAAGGAGATTGCCATTAGAATGACAAGTCACGTGTACATTTTAGCAGGAAAAGGATTCCAAACTTCAGGAAAAAGATATCAATGTTATTTATGAAGTTATTTGCTATCTTTAAATACCGATCATATTCAGAAAAAGGAAAATTCGTTGCCATTAGAGTGACATGGGCAAATATGGTCATACAAGCTTCGCTAAATTTTGGCTGTGTGTGATATATACAAGAACTTGATCGTTGGGCAGACATATCACCCTTGCTAAATCCTACGAGGACCCTGTGACAGTACAAATATCGCTAACGACAATGTTATTGTCGATATAAAGTGCATGTCTTTGTATTAATTCATTTTTGTTTAGGCGCTGTCTGTGCGTTAATTCCTGTTCTCTCCAGATGTAATCTCCCAGAGACAACAATAAAGAAAACTTAGAAATTCAAACATTTAGTTTATCATGTCATGTTTGTGCACAGTATATCTTATTAATTTCTGTTTTTATAGCAATCCCCTATGTCAAATCTAACTGAATTGACTTTTTCGTATAAATACTATATATGGAACACGACCCAAGTCCAGGGAATAGTTTGTCTTGTCCATTTCATCCATATTTTCTCATGTTTTGATCACTGAAGCCGGTTAAGGCAAGAACTAATATTAAAAGCTGTTGTAACTCAGAGATTTATTGTTCAAGAACATATTTTACTGCTATCTTGATAACTTCAGACAGGGTCGCAGTCCAGTTGTTACAGCAAGTCGATCTTAGTTCAGTTATCATCCAGTGCACTTGATTGAGTATCTCAACTTATCTCAAAAGTACAGTAACTGATTTAAATTAATTCAAAATTTAGTTTCGGCCTTAGTGTTAATTTGGTGTTTTGCTGCATTTTTCAACATAAGGCATGTGACATAATTACATGCATATACATGCATGCATTGATGAATGTGTATTTATATTTACAAATGATACTTATTTGTGCATGATTTGAAAAGATATGGTACAAATATCTGAAGACAAAGGGGCAAAGAATGGCATCTACCCACAGTTTGATGATAATCAAGCTTTGCTTTTTTCTATCTCACTGTATTTGCTATCCCCTTCCTTAAATCAAAATTAGCTTTAATTCTATGGGGGTTTTTTGTTGATTTTTTAATTAAAGGGTCCATTTTTTTTTAATTGTTTAATCCACTATAAATTTTAGTTTCCTCCATAGCACCTGATCTGACCTCTGATGTTTTAGAGGTCCGTGCTTGCTCTGCTCCAAAATTTGTATTGTTGAATGGACTTTTGGGCTAGAATACTGTTCGTTTTCTCCACATATTTCATTCTTTGATTTGAATTTGCCAGTAGAAACATAGTTAATTAAAGATTCATGTCTCTTTGTAACTATAATTCCACATGGATAAGAAACTATTGAATAAACATTGACTAAATCAATACTTTGTAGCTGTACCTTTTGCGAGATAAACAGAAATCTTCGAATAACGAAAAATTAGTAATGTTTAAAGGATTCATATCTAATCCTTTTTTGGTTGTACGTTTTGTCTGCATGGTTGTTCATTTTACTTTTCCCCAAAAAGAGGGATTCAAATGTGTAATGAGATAATACATGTATATACATGTACATATAGAGTAATATTTGAAATAATGTGTATTCCAATTATAATAGTACTAGTGTTATTGTGTTCATCAAATCAAAAACCGACGAGGCTATGCATCTGTTCAATGTAATTCATATAGGTAGCAATTTTGATGCACCAGATGCGCATTTCGACAAATTATGTCTCTTCAGTGATGCTCAAGCCAAAAGGTTGGAAATCCAAAATATTTAAATAAAAAAGACTTGGAAGAGCTGATAAAAGGTGCCAAAGACTGGAGCCAAATCCGTCGAATGTAAATCAATGATTGAGCAACCAAAGACATTGAAAATTGAAACTTTTTAATTTACTTCATGTCACATTTTTCTGACATAATGGTTTTAGCCTTGTTGGTTGATATACATGTAGAGCATTGGGTGGTTTTCGTCAAATTTAATTTCGCAGTTTTGCTGCATTACTTTGTACCGTGTTTTGCAGCAGCATTACTGTATATATTTGTATCGTGTTTTACTGTATTAACATGTACCATATTTTCTTGTATTACTATAATTACTCTGTTTTGCTGAATTATTATTTACCGTGTTTTCATTTATATACTGTATTTACCCTGTTTTGCTGAAATATTATGTACCGTATTTTCATGTGTAACTGTGTACTTCGTTTTTTTTTCTTTACATTAGTATGTCCTGTGTTTTGTTTCATTACTATATGCCCTGTTTTGTTCAGTTACCATGTACCATGTTAACTTTTTACTAAATACCGTGTTTTGTTGTATTACTATATGTATGTACGGTATTTTGCTGTAGTACTACATTATGACTGCGTTTTGCTGCTTTACTTAAGAAATAAATAACAAGTTTAAAAACTTCAATGGGAATTGAAGTGGGTCGGTCACGTGATCAAATCCTGTGAAGGCCGAAGGCCTTCTCAGAAGATTTGATCACGTACCGACCCACTTCAATTCCCATTGAAGTTTTTAAACTTGTTATTTATTACTTATATATACATTTGAGACGGACAATTGAATGTAATCGAATATAAATATTGCACTAACTGTACGTCGTAGATTTTGACTAATTACGCTAGGTGTAAATCGGTTTGAAAAGCGGTTACGCTTCAAATTCATCTGGCAAAGGATTCTGTTTTGAAGGGAATAATCTGTGAAAGGCTACTTGTGATCAATTATAGTGAGCATATTGGTGTCTTGGAATTTTTGTATTCATGAGAACCCATATTCGATGTTTAAAAACGCAAGAAACACGTCCGATGTTTGATAATAAAAAGTTGGAGGAATTTCGGTCGGAAAGGGATGGATGGAGACACTTGTCCGGTGTCGCATAATTTACGTTCCGGATACTTCGCGTTCCGGCCGGAACCTTAAAATCATAATATTGGTTCCGGATTTTACTGTAAGTTTGGTTCCGGCCATGGCTGCAATCTTCGAATCGCGGTATCTCTCAATTATTATTATCTGCCAGAATTCATTCTACACTGAATCATAGAAGTAGTTTTTTTCCTTGAGGATTAAGCATGGCGCAGCGGCATGCCATTCTCATGTGGCGCAATGTTCTTTTTATAAGGCGTCGTGCCCTTTTTGTACAGCCATTTTTAAAAATAAATGAATTAAATAGTCCAAGTAAAGATCGTGAAATACGCTTTCTGATACATATACACCGAATAAAATTTGGTCGCAAGAAAGGCTTTGTTTTTCTAATGCATACAAGTTAAGTCCCTTTGTTTATTTAGTGCATGTCAGGTGTGAATTTCTCGCTTGAATGCACGCAGACCCGGTATTTACAGGGTAAAGAGGACAGAAGATAAACTAGACTGAGATTACAAAAGCCTAGAAAGAAGCATAATGTCAAAGATGAATTTGATCAGTAAATTTTAATTTTATAATCTGATAAAGTAAAGAATTAAATACAGAATGGTATATGTATTTACAGAGATGCATTCCTCATAGATATTATCACTTGGCATGAAAATATGATTTATATTCCATTAGAAATAAACAAACATAAAAAATATAATTCACTGATGAAGATAGTTATATAGTTTTGTGATAAATTAACAATGGCTATTTCAGGAATATGTGGTTTATTCTGCAATGAAACAAACATGAAAACATAACGATATGGTTTATTCCCTTAGAATGAACAAACACAAGTAATTAATGAAAATTATGTTGTTGTTTTTTAAAGACCGTAGGAAGAAGAAAAAAAACAAGGTTGAAACATGAAAAGTAAAGACCAGCAATGTTGATTGTGAAAATAGCAGTGAGGTAAACTGAATTAGCTCAAATATTTTAGTAAAATCAAGGTTTTAGCAAATTTTAAATGATTTTTTTTTTATTATGTTTTAAAGGCCTTGAAATGGACTTTTCTGTAACTTCGATGCATATCCTACCCACCCACCCCTTAAGATATTTGGGAAATAACTTTTATTCCTTGGTGTTTTTTATACATAAAACACAATTAGAAAATGACAATTTTTATGACACTTTAAAACTTTATCGTTTTATACATACCATTATGTTTAATGAATATCAAAATTTGTGGAGAAAAAAATTCAAAATACATATATACATGTAGGCAAAAGGCAAGCGGCAATAATGTAACACCCCTCCATTTTTTTTTAAATCTCAGCCCCCTCCCCCAAATTTGAAAAAAGGAGGTTATAACAGCTCCAAAAATAAAAAAAAATTGTTAGTTAATTATCTAAGCCCCCCCCCCCCTCCAAAAAAGGGAGGAGTTTAAATTTAAGCATCTGCAAAAATGTAAAATTGTAAATTAATTTTTTTTTTAATTGAAAATAATTATCATTCCAGGTTACAATTTCTGAGACTAATATCAAACATTTTTGTTTCCTGTTCATTGTATTCCACCTTTTAAAAAGATAATAGTAAAATAAATTCAGACTTTTTTGTAACTAAGTTGTTTCTGTTTCACTTTATTACGAAGATAAAATAGTCCGGAACCATAATTATTGTCAGAATTAACGTTCCGGGTTACAATTGCGGAGAGTATTTTCAAACATATTTGTTACATGTACTAGGTTGTTTCTTTTCCACTTTATAACGAAGATGAAGTAGCCCGGAACTAAAATTATGGTCATAATTAACGTTCCGGGTAAGAATTGCTGAGAGTATTTTCAAATATTTCTGTTACAAGTTGTTTCTTTTCCACTTTATTATAAAGAAAAAGTAGCCCGGAACCAAAATTATGGCCATAATTAACTTTCTTGGTTGGAAGTGCTGAGAGTATTTTCAAATATCTTTGTTACTAGGTTGTTTCTTTTCCACTTTATTACGAAGATAAAGTAGCCCGGAACTAAAATTATGGTCATAATTAAAGTTCCGGGTTACAATTGCTGAGAGTATTTTCAAATATCTTTGTTCCTAGGTTGTTTCTTCCCCCACTTTATTACGAAGGTAAAGTAGCCCGGAACCAAACTTATGGTCATAATTAACTTTCTGGGTTGGAAGTGCTGAGAGTATTTTCAAATATCTTTGTTACTAGGTTGTTTCTTTTCCACTTTATTACGAAGATGATCATGAAGTAGCCCGGAACTAAAATTATGGTCATAATTAACGTTCCGGGTAAGAATTGCTGAGAGTATTTTCAAATATTTCTGTTACAAGTTGTTTCTTTTCCACTTTATTACAAAGAAAAAGTAGCCTGGAACTAAAATTATGGTCATAATTAACATTCCGGGTTGGAATTGCTGAGAGTATTTTCAAATATCTTTGTTACTAGGTTGTTTCTTTTCCACTTTATTACGAAGATGAAGTAGCCCGGAACCACAAATAAATTTCTGATATTATACTTTCAAAGTAAATTAGTTAAAACTGATTCGTCGAGAAACATTTTTTTAAAAAACACGATTACCCGCTGAATGATGAAGCCACGCACATGCAACACTGTTATGTGTACATGTATTTGTATAAAAATTCAGTATAATATAATAAATATTGCATGTAGTTGCGTTTAACATTTAAAATTTTCACCTTTCGAAAACCATTGTCAACCTCGGCTGCGCCTCGATTGACAATGGTTTTCTTGGGGTGCATTCAACTATATGCAATATTTATATTAGAGTAATTTCAAAGTCATTTGTTACCTGTTCATTTTCTCCCTCTTTATAACAAAGATAAAATAACCCGGGACCAAGTTAACGGTTATAATAGACGTTCCAGGTTACAATAGCCAGAGTATATGTAATTTTAATTTCACAGGTGTATTTCTAGTGACAAGACTTTGTCTAGGATACCAACAATTTTGACCTTGACCTTGGAGTTTGAACTATTAAAAAAAATTAACTTTAATTTAACCTTAGCCATAACTTTTGACATTTGATCCTAGGGCTTTTATATTTCACATGTATATTTCATGTGACGGGTCCTTTCCTTGGGTATCATTGATTTTGACCCTTTGAGTTTGACCCACTTTTTAAAAACTATAACCTTGGCCATATATAACTTTTGAACGGTTGGTTCTTGGGCTTTCATATTTCACAGGTATTTTCATTGATACAGGTCCTTTTTTGGAAAACAACATTTTTGATCTCTTGACCTTGACCTTAGAGTTTAACTTGCACTTTAGAGACTTTACCCTTCACAAAAGACTGCCGTACAGGAGCATCAGTGTTTCACAAACGCATTTTGTTTTTTATTACGACTCACTTTACCTGATGTGTTTACGTTAAAGCGTTTGAACTTTTTTTTTAACTATTAATCTAAAACAATTCCAGTATTTAATGTGAGTATGTAACCCTGTCTTTGACACATAATCTTTCAATTTTAGCCTTAAAAATAGATTATTATCAATTGCTTTAGACATATATCTTATCGCATTTCAACAATAACAAACAATGCAAAATAATACACAATGGCATTGTATGGTAGTTTTTATAGATGACTCAATCGTAATATATAATTATATCATGGAGAATTACCATATCATATAAGAAAAAAACTTTTTCTCAACTTAAAGGCATAATGGATATATGTCCCAAAATTACAGAGATCATGGACCTTGTGAGCACTTAATAATTGTACAAATTTGAAAAAAAGACAACTTCTGTCAGTAATACTTCTCGACATATTTTTATAGAAGCTTTTCAAAATGCAGGCAATTTAAAACAAAATGGTATTCATCCTCTACTTCACCACTGCCCCCTCCCAGTTAAAGTTTTCATTCGTACGTTATAACAACTCTCATTTCATCTTCAACATCCCCCCCCCCCCCGAAATATTTTTAGATCAACGCATGTTCACTTGAACACATTCTACACATTCCACTCTCCCTAAGTATTTTATTATGACGTCCTGTCTCATTTTCAAGATTATAAGATGAAAGCCTAATTCGTCTAACTTGAAATGGAGCTGTGCAGTTTTAAACTGACGAAAATTACACGCCGCATTTTAGTTTCACGGGGGGAGGGGGATATTTTCCATTTTCCACTGCATTCTATAGCGGAAAACATGTTCTAACAGAATTACAGAATAATCTCTTCTTCTTCCCAAATAATTATTGTTTTGAAACTTCGTTTATTTATATATATCATTCAGATATGCCTTTTGAAAACTGAGTTCTGAATACATGGTATATAAAATTTTAGCGGGGAAAAATGGACGTTTTAGCGAAAAATGTGACATTTAAGCGGAAATTAAAATACATACTTACATTCAACAAATTGTTAAGTAAAATATAATTATATCTATGCCTCTTCCGTTAGCCAGTCGGGCTAAGTTTTCTGCCCCCTGGGGGGGGGGGGGGGGGCGGGTAGGTTTTTGCGCAGGCTTAACAATACTATTAATTTCTCAGGATTGTAAAATACAAATCTGTATCTGTATTACATTTCCTCTTCAGAGTTAATATTACAAATGCTGATAAGTGCACTTACCTGTATAAATAAAAATGAGCTGAGTTTTATTCAATATAGTTTTTAGCCGTGACCTTGAAACCTTTGCTAGAATCGGGATCTTAGAAATTTTAAAGTTCGTCATATTTTGCTGGCATTACATTGACTGTTTAAAAAATAAATTTTATCCGAGAAAAAAAAATCCACAAAATTTTTTACTGAATTATTACAGGAAATTGCTTTTCTTCATATTAAATACTTTATAAATTTTCCGCTGAAATTAACGTCTATTCACACCTTTGCAAGTCCGTCGCCCACACATCTCCTATTATGTTCATTCACGTAAAGTGATTTAATTATATAGTTGGCTTTACAAAAACGCAATGGATGTTTGAAAAAATATATATAAAGATATCAAAATATTATCCAATAATTTTTTTTAAATCGTAAATATAATTCATCTATTAGCATTACCAGCTGATCGGGGTGCCCTTTGCCTAAAACTCATTTAAAATTGCGGAAGTGACATGCAGCGATTCGCGTGAATGCACATTGTATCGAAAGAAGGGAGTCATAAAACAACATGACGGGGTATATCAATGTAAACAAGTTTCACACCTTCGCGTTCTTTTGTTTACAAAGAAACAACATAATTACGTATAATTCCATGGATTATAGTATTGGTACATGTATTAAGACCGTATATTGGGACTTCTAAATCGATATACGTGTAAATCCTGCTGCATCGTATAACCCGTTAAGAGAAAGAAAAAATCCAAATTATTTGTAAATATTAATTATAAATAAAGTTTTTAAAAGGGTGCTTGAATGCCCGGAACGTTTATTATGGCCGGAACCAAACTTACGCGGGCCGGAACGTTTATTATAGCCCGGAACCAATATTATAGGTATTTAGCGTTCCGGCCGGAACGCTAAGTTACCCGGAACGTAAATTATGCGACACCGGACCAGATAACTTGAAACAAGTACAAAATTTGATCAAAAACATAAAATCTACGATTTAAGTAAGGCATATTTATTAATTTATGATGTTGACATGGAGACACTGGTGACAGCTTACATTGTTAAGACAACGTCACAACGATCTCGATGATGGAGGTGTGCCTACCGAACTTCCAAAGTGCAGTGTTTGTCAGCTGTTTGTGGGGTGATTGCATTACATTGATATTTTTCAACAGATTTTCAAATTTATTGTGAGTAAAGTTTAATGAAAAAAAATTATAGCATTCAGAGGTCTGCGAGAAAAATAAGGGTAAACGTTGAGACTATGCAGCTCAGGCATGGAACTTATAACACGTAGTTTTCTATTCTCTATGTAAAATCGATCAAGAACTGTATTAAACACCCAATTTTATGTTAACGCCCCCAAAATCCACCTAATTCAAGATCAATAATATACCGCCTGTCAATCATTAAAAAAACAATAGCTTCAGATTTGATTGACGGGCCAGCTACGTGGGCTACCTGATCATCTGAGTTTGCATGTTTTGAAAACAATTACCTGGTCACAAGTCACAAGCTTTCATGTACCGCGTGAACACCTAGGGTTGAAATTCACCAAAAACCTACAAAAAATAATCAAACTTGTTTTCGACAACCTGGTTCATATTTACCGGTAACCCAATTATTTTCATAGCCAGTATAGCTTACATGGTATAACCGCTGACTGTTCACACCGCAGGTGTGGTGAATGGTCGCTTTGTATACACTCTGGTTACAAAAATATCATGTCGCTGTTATTATAATATTGGTTGATAATTTTATTTTTAAAAAAATAATTGTGAGTAGATAATTAAACAGTGACTTCGTGATTTTTTTCCCCAATATCCACTGCTGTTTTGTATTTGTTAGCGATATGGCGTCCAAGATAATTGTTGAACTTTTCGAAAAAAAATTAGCGGATATTCAAGCCCTCTCTTCTTTCAATAACTGAGATCCGGAAAGAAAAGTTTCTGTAGCAGCACAGACCGATAATTCTTCCGAGCCCCTTATTCAACATGTGCCCTAATTTTAAGAATGTACGTAATGCCCTTGTCGACCTTGCACTTGGGTACACAGAAATTCAATTCGCCGTAACTGGAAACAATCGACCCCCTCCCCCACCATTGAAAATTATAACAAACTACAATGGATTAAAAAAGAGGGGATATTTATACTAATATAAATAAAGTATCTTGTATCTAAAGCCATGAATTACGAAAGATTCTTTTTATATCCAAATCTGTAAACAGGGCATAAGAACACGGACCCTCGGAAATGGCGAATATTTGGACACCATCGTTCGCCAGAAAAGTAAATATTATTCCGATCGTTGTAAATGTCCACACAATAAGTGAAATCTTTTTATTTCAATATTCACACATAATATTTTTTTATAATTTCTTTTATTGTCGATTAAAATATTGATATGATTGCTTTGTAGTTTTCACCCGTTTTTTTTTTATTTTACGATTTTTTAAAAAAGATGTCTTTTTAATTTTTTTTCTTCGAAAGATATCGACGAAAACGCTAAGTCTACAAATTTTATATTTCAGTGCATAATTTATTTTAAATATTTTCACTCAAAATTGTGCACAAAACGCGTAATGTTGACCCTGGTTACCAAAAGCCGGTCTTCCTGTGTAATGCAGCGTGTATAGGGATTTTTGACATCTTGAGTATTGGGGCTCTCCAGGTAAATAACACCAGTACTACTAAGACCACTCCCCTCCTCAGGTAACCGTACGGTAAAAAAATTGGGTCTTTAAATACTCGTTTACATTGTAAATAAAATGATTATTATTTTACTTGCGTATTTTGTACATTTTTATGCATGAAAAACATGCTATATTGCTTAGTGGAGTAAGTCTTTTCATGTAGATATTACTGCGCTGTGTGATTAGGTCACGTAATGACCTATGACCTTCGAAAAACTTCATACAGGTATGAAGATATTTGCTCTCTGCATGTTTATATAATAGAGAGATACCACAAATGTATATATTATGTATTGTATTTTGTTTCATTACTATGCACCGGGTTTTGCAGCATTACTAAGATGCAATGTAGAGGACTTGTATCTCTTTAAAAAATATTTTTCGTATTTTGGTATCCATCTGGAAATTCCACCCGAAAAAACAGTAATTTCCATCATTTTTGATTGGCATCTATAAATATTTCATCACTAATTTCAAGAAAGACCTTGAATGCAGAGTAAATTGCTAGATAGTGAGCATATTTTGGACAGTGTAAGTAAATTGTAAGCTTTATTGTGTGTGCGACATATAAATATTTCAATGTTTTCTTATAAATAGGACATCCTATGTGCTGATTGCACAGAGTTTCATGCACCATGATCGGGCAACACATTGAATAATTAACTCCTCCTTTTCCAGTCTAAATCATACAGAATAATGAAAAGCGTTTCACTTATGAACCCATTGAAATAGATTAATTAACATCAACAAAAGTGCTGTGAAACACCGACATTTCCGTGATAAATAGATTAGAATATCACCTCATTATGAAGACTTATGACACATGTTCCTTTTCGTATTTTCTTTAAAAAAAATAACGGAAGTCGTGGGAAAACCACATTTTTTCCGCAGAAGTATGGCTGAACTTTCAAAGACTGGTCACTGACAGCTCTGCAATCAATCAACATAACCACAGAAACAGTTCATTGCTTTATATTTTATTTATTTATTTATTATTTTTTTTTTTTAAATAGATTTGAAATAATTACTTCTGGAAGCTGAAAAACACGCAGACTATTAGGTTCACCATTGTAACAATTGCATGTATTTTTATAAAAAAAAATATTTGACATATGTCTAACAACCTCATCCAATTAACTACTATTTTCTTCATTTCAACGCGAGAACACTATCTATTTTTTGAAAAGAACTGATCGAGGGTAGTTTATCTTTCTCTCACATAATGGAATAGGCCTGCACAAGGAATGATTCTATACAAAACTGTGTATTAACTAAGGATATGGGTAACTTGCTGAGCGCAGCTGACTGTGATAATAACTTTGTAAGTCGTAAAAACATGAATTCACAAGTCAATGCTTTTGGTAGTGGGAAATAATCACTCTTTAGTCAACTGATATGCGTATTGTTTAGGCAGATGTGTGAGGCATTTCTCCTACGTAAGACTTATTCTTTATAATCTTACAGGGCATTTTACTCAGACGTTTATCTTGTTTTCTTTTCAGATAATTTAATTTTAATCATTGAGCCATTTTAATTATAATTTAAAAAACTTACAGTGAGATAAAGTATCATTAAAAACATATTTAAAAATGCGGTGCAGCAAAATGATTTTTATTTGCAAATGATTTTTCGAGGTTACGATGTCAGAGTCCAGCGACAATAAGGTGCCCCTCCACTAATTACTACATGTATATTTCCAATTTCTTAACTATCTTTAGCTATTTCCGATATTTCTTTAAAATGATTTTGTTCAATTTGGCAATCAGTTGGTGTGTGTGCATTTTGCATGGCAGATGGAAAATGTACAAACTTTTATGGTGTGCATATTATACGCAGCTTTAAGTATAGACTTAGTATACATATGAGCCGTCCCATGCGAAAAAGGCGCTTAAGGTAAAAATTACCAAAATTTATTTTTAATGGATTATGATTGACTGAAGTATAGAAAAAACCTTGTATGAAGTTTAATTCAAATATTCAGCATATTTGTTGAGATAAAGAAATTAAACATAAAGAAATATGAACATGATGTAACTAAAATAACGTTATAAAAATGACATTAAAACTGACACTGAGAGCGTTTCAATTTTCGGACATTCTTGACATGGTTACATCCCTGAAACACTCCCAAGACATGAGGTCTGATATGTCTATAACGAAATTTTTGTCTCTCTCTACAAAGTCTGCCCGGCAATATTTCTGGTGGTAGATCTCTATTGACTTTACCGTTGCGAAGGATCACTGGAACCTTGTCGCTATCCGAATCAATGCTATGTAGCACAACTCCAGTCACAAGAGCTGAGAAATGGGACTTATGTAAGTGTACTCTTCAGTAAAACACTTTATGTCTGATCAATAAAATTTAAATTCACTGAAAAGGATGCGAAATTAGAAATAATATATGAGACAATATTACTGATACTGAAAATAGAAATGGATGCAACCAAAGGAAATTATAAGCGAGTCATTGAATAAAAGCCTTAAAAAAGTAATTGTGAACGTTTGCTATCCAGTTTTTTTTCTTTTTTATGCCCCCGTAATCGAAGATTCCGGGGTTTATAGTTTGCCCTGTCCGTCTGTCTGTCTGCAAAAACTTTAACATTGCCCATAACTTTTGATTGGTTGGACCTATGGCTTTCATATTTTACATTAAAATTTTGTATTCCTTATGAGAAGACCTTCCTTTAAGTACCAACGTATTCGACCTCTTGACCTTGGAGTTTGACCCCTTTTTTTTTTTTTAAAAAAAAACCTAACTTTTACCTTGGCCATGTACTTCACATATGTAATCCTTGTAAAAAGACCATCCTTTGGATACCAACAACTTTGACCCTTTGACCTTGACCAAGGAGTTTGACCTACTTTTGAAAAACTTTAACCTTGGCCATAACTTCTGAACGGTTGGTGTAAGGGCTTTCATATTTCACATGTGTAATTTTTGTGACAAGTCCTTTCTTTTGATTTCAACAAGTTTGACCTTTTCAACTTGACCTTGGAGTTATAGCTCCTTGACCTTGGAGTGTGACCTACGTTTGGAAAACTTTAACTTTGGCCATTAATTTTGAACAGTTCGTGCTAAGGCTTTCATACTTCACAGATGTAATCCTAGTGACAAGACAAAATTAACCATTTGACCTTGGAGTTTGACCTACTTTTGAAAAACTTTAACCTTGGCCATAAATTTTGAACGGTTGGTGTTAGGGCTTTCATATTTCACGGATATATTCCTTGAGACAAGACCTTACGTTGGGTACCAGAATATTTGATTTGTATTTGAGAAAGTTTAACCTACGCTATAAATTGCCATACGGGGGTATCAGTGTTTCACAAACACATCTTGTTTCTATTTTTTTTTTCTTAGAAAATCTGATAAATTTTGAGAGACATGATTGATATTCTATTCTATCGTCATGCATACAAATATACCATATCAGATGTCATGACGTCTATATCAGTAGGTCAACCCCTTTTACCTTAACAAGGCACTAAAGCTCTTGATATTCAATAGGCCCTCTCTTTAAAAAAAAAAAAAAACCTTTTCGAAATCCGCCCCCATTTAATACTTGAGAATAGAGATTATGTAATGCTTGTATAAAGTATTTACTTTAAACGATCACAAACATAAGCCACTTTTCTATCGTCTCTTTTTATCTACTTTCATTGATTCATTTCTTTGGTAGTTCTTCTCACAGAAAGTAAACAATTATTCATTTATCATATCTGTTAAATTTAGTTAATTTATGCATTTGTTTCGCACCAATTGCAAATGAAAAGACCAGACGTATTTTCCAGGATTATACTTACTCGAGGTTATGTTCAGCAGGAAATTACTTGCATGCTTTTATGAATGTAAAATTTTGTCAATTTGTTATTTTTATTATTTTCTATTATGCAATTGATAGTCTATGGCAAGTCAAACGTTGCAATATTCGATCTTTCCTATTTGCATTGTAGGAATTTTCATTTGTATTGTATAATTTTTATTTGTATTCTATAATTTTCCATTTGTATTGTACAATTTTTATTTGTATTGTATAATTTTTATTTGTATTCTATAATTTTACATTTGTATTCTATAAATTTTCATTTGAATTGTATAATTTTTCATTTGCATTCTATATTTTCCATTTCTTATTTATATTGTAGAATTTCTTATTTGTATTCGATAATTTTCATTGGATTGTTTATCTATTTTGTTACGAAGGATGTCAATGGTCAAGATTTAGCCTGTATCGTGTTCAAAATGAGGGTGGTAACAAACCCGAAACTTGTTTGAACACTATATACTACAAAAAGACTATAACGAGACCAATGAAATCCTTTGTAACGAAAAAAAAAATAAATAAACAATCCCTCAGATACAATACATTTGAAAATATAAAATACAAATGAAAAATTATACAATCCACATAAAAATTATACAATAAAAATGGAAAATTATAGAAAATAAATAACAATTATACAATACAAATGGAAAATTACACAATACAAATGGACAATCATACAATACAAATGGAAAAAATCGAATATTGCAACGTTTGACATGCCATAATAGGCTGGTTGCTGAAGTTGTACGAAAAAGGAATATATCTGTTCAAAATTCAAGTCTTATTTAGAATACAGTTTTAAAAAGCTTTGTGATATCAAATTAAAAACTGAAGACAAGACCCCTAGATTTAAAAAAAATATCCGCACTCGTCGATGGAAAAAAAGAGACTGCTATTAAATTGATAAGGTCAAAATGTGATCATGAGATAATCCACACGAAGTTTTCGTCAAATATTTTCTGTATTGAATTTACAGCATTTATTGGACCGAATTAAATCAACCCTGATTATACCCCGATCAGAATCTTGTGATAAAATAAATGTCACTGATTCCAACTTAATTTTCACTGTAATTATTGTTGTTGTCAGCAATAACTGCATTATGTTCTTTCTCAAAAGCAACAGAAAAAGATATTTAGTCTCATGGTTCAGATTTCGGCCATATTCTATTTTATCATCGCCATGAATTGGAAGGCATAGTTTGCGCGTGTGTGTATATATATATTTCTTGTTTTATAAATTGTGAAATGGGGTGACAAATCTGTACTTTCGTTATCCATGTTCTTTTTCAATTCACGGACCAAAACTTTAGAACAATCGTAGATATTTAAAGTACAGTTATTGAATGGCGCATACAACAAGGAGAGTTAGTACACAAAATTCCTTCATTTTACAAGAAAAAAAATATAATATATTGATATAATTTTACTTCAAAAAACAAGTAGTAATAAGATGGCAGTATTAAATCAAATTGACTGAGAGTAAATATACATGTTCATATAAAATTCTTTTTTTTCATACATATCGACCAAAACAAAATATTTTGTGAGCAATCCTTTTACATTGCTTTCTGAACTTGCTGCTTAGGAAACTATAGATGACCGGGTTAAGCGCACTGCTGAGCATATAAGAACGTAAAAACACATTGTACACTGCCTTTCCTGTGTTTGAGAGGTTTGTGTAGTGGTCGCTATTTGTATAGCGTATGAAGACAATGGTACAGTATGGTATGAAGGAGGCGATGAACAAGACGGTCACCAGAAACAACATAAATGTCGATTTTAGCATCTGTCTTCGTCCTCTTCTGTCCGCTTTGGCAAATGACGGCTTAGAGGAATGTACCTTTTTGGTCGAAGCAATAGTGACAGTCGAACCTTTTCTGTCCAAGGAATCATATTTTGATTTGATAGAAAGCGAACCGTTCATTGCGGAGTGTTTCCTATCGTATCGTGTGTCTTTCTCTCCATTAATTAGAATAGGGTCATGAACTTCATGGGAATACTCGGCAGAAAAGTCCACACTGTCATTTGTCGCCATGGCAAATTTGGGGAAAAACTGGTTCGTTTCTCGTATGGCCTTAATTGACCTGCTTCCGATGTACACATACACACATATCATTATGAGATCTATAATGCATGTTCCAACAGTCAGTATAATATTAAAGAGCAGTGGATACATGGTAGATAATACGTCATCGTCAATGAGACAGGTTAGTCCTCTTAAACAAACACCGTTTGACGAAGGAAGTGGAATGGTTATTGTTTGAGACCCGTAAATGAGAAGAGACGGCCATGAGAACAGGAATGCTATCACAAACCCAATACTGATCACAATTTTGGTAACTCTGTTACTGTATGGTGGTTTTAGGGGTTTATAAATCCTTTTGAATCTGTCGATGGCAATGAAAAGAAGCACAAATGATGATGCATTGTTCATAGAAAAGGTGATAAAACGAGACAATTTGCATAATATTGGACTAGGATTCCCAATAAGATTGACAATAAAGTATATCTCCGTTGGAATGGTGAATAAACAGTTCACAAGATCGAAAATGGCCAGTGCAATAATGACGAGACGAGAGGGGGATCGACGCCATGAGTGGTACACGTAAACTACTAACACATTTCCCGGTATACCTAAAATTAACAGTAGAAAGACATATACAATTGTGGGAGTAAAGATGGTTTCCACAGATTTCGTGTTAATCTTATGGAATAAATCCTCACTGTCAATAATACTTCTACATGTGCCACTGAGATTTTTTCCTGAATTGTTAAATAGTTCTTCTTCGAAAGAAGGTTCCAGCGTCTGGTTCATCCTTATCATATCTGAAAGAAGTCATAACAAATGAAAACTTTTATCAAAACAGTTACCACATGTGATTAAACCGGAAACCAAAATTTAAAGGACGGAAGGCACTTAACTATGTCGCAAAATACTTCATCCTCTTAAATTGAGTGGAAAGGGATCACAGTGAATCCAGAAATATCTGATATATGTTTAAAGATGACAGCTAAACTCCCTTGAAAGAATGACTGCTTATTTCCTTATAATTCCATTGAACGAATAGATCACACATCTTACACGACACCTTCTTTCAATATTTTTTAATGTAGGTTAAAGTCAGCTTAATCTAAAACGTCGTAAATAAACATCGATTGTTAAAATGTTACGAAAAATCACGAATGAATTTTCCTTGGTAACCGAACCATGAAAACACCCACTCTCGGGCATTTCTTTCTTGATCAGTGTGATAAAGATCAGAGGCGTAATACAACAAAGAGCATTACAAAAATGCACCAACTATATATTAAAAATTTACGGCTATACATTTCCGAATATGACTAATCATAATTCTGGAATCATTTATGAGTTAATTGGTGTGACTCTTAATATTAATTATTTAAATAAAAACGGATTAAAGAAATAATTTGGAAAAAAGTAACATGATTTCAGTTCACTGAGCTCATAAATCAAAAGAGAGTGTGCAAGCACCAAGTATTAATCAGTCAAATTTTATGTCTAGAAATCCATCCCTTTTTTGGTGTTATTTTGTAATTTTTAAAGTTGTGTATAAATACTCCAAGAAAGAACTCTTAATTCAACATCGTGACAGAAACGACATTATTAATGATTCTTATTTCACTTCTGCACGAAATCTGATATCCGGTGTCTTTGTCCGGGAGGATTTTTAAATACTGCTTAGTAAACAAGAATTTTGTACACTTAGTTAAAAAAGCAGTGATGTCAAGTTTGTGATGAATAGTTGTATCATGTTGTAAACCTCCATCCAATAAATTCTGTTATATTTGATTAAATGACAATTAAATCACTGAATTGAAAAGGATGGCATAGGTCTATGCAGGATCCATGAGTTTGAGAAGAAGAAATCAAAATGTTCAAACAAAGTACACCACTGATCTAATACCTACTAGAAAAAATAATCGAAAAAGGGGGGAGGGGCAGTCCAATAACTTAGTTCATCTTTCTGAGTCTCAGTGTTGGTACTGGTTTCCTACATCTGCAAACTGTAAACAGCGGACAGGAACAGGGTGATATTGTGCTGATATTTATATATTCAATAGCCCTTTATAACTTTCTAATCTTGTAAAGAAAGATGAAATTCAATTGCTTTTCCAGTGAAAGCCGGAAATGCAATTAAGCTTGCTTCTATTTTTATTTTTCCTTATTCTAGAATTATTTTCAAACAGTTACTCAAAATCTGGGTTTATAATTTAAAAAAAAAATTTAAAATTCTCATAATGGAAATAAGTAGGGAAGATCGGCAATGAATATTTATCTACATAATGTATCAATGGGATTTGTATATATACTAAAAATAATTTACCTTAATACATTATTTTTACATATTTATCACCTATTCTGTCAAAGTAGATTTTTGAGATTCTAGGCCAAAAACGTATTCTTTTTCTTTCTAACAGACGGAGTAGAAAAAATAGAGGTACGTACACTGTGAGCCATGAGCTCGCAAAATGATACCCCAGCCTCCCATATGTTTATAATGGCGAAGTCCATGTTTTGCTATGGGAGTCCGGATATAAATGTGCGATTAAAAAGCAAAATAGGAGATGCACAATGGCACTATGTCAAGAAGATTCTGTGAAATTCTCATTGAATTTTATTCAGTGGTATAGGAGTAGTTGCGGATAAGAGATGGATACCCCTAAATCTTATAGAAAAAAATGGCATTGTCTATGTTTTTCTATGGGAAACCCGAAATATGTGTTCGATCAAAAAAGTAAAATAGGAGATACACAATGGCACTATGTAACAAAGATTCTATGAAAGTCTCATTGAATTTTATGCAGTGGTATAGGAGGAGTTGCGGATAAGAGATGGGTACCCCTAAATATTATAGAAAAAATGGCATTGTATATGTTTTGCTATTGGAAACCCGAAAAATGTGTCCGATCAAAAAAGTAAAATAGGAGGTGAACAATGGCACTATGTAACAAAGATTCTATGAAGTTCTATGAAAAGTCTCATTAAAATTTTATTCAGTGATATAAAAAAGTTCGGATAATAGATGTGTACCCCAAAATGGACGGACGTACAGATAGACGGACGGACACCCCATCACGATACAAAATATTAATTGGTCGTCTTTACCATATTATGGCTCTTTTAAATAAATAAACTTACTCCTGGCTAAATGACCTCTTCATTTTAAAATTATGGATAGAATTATACAGATGGGACTATTTAACCATTTTAATTGAGAGAGAACTACATAATTACAATGTAATAAAAACAGAATTTCAATTACACTATAACGTTGTTGTGGAGACACATTGTACAACTGACATATGTAACCAAGTCAACGGGGCAAGGTTGAGCTCCTAGAATGGCAGAGAGAAATTCCTCTATTTTGGGAGATAATATTAACCGGCTTAGGGTAAATTGCTGAGTGGAGTGGAGTCATGGACTGGAGTCTGTATTACAAGTTTGTAACAGAAAATAAAGTTTAAAAAGACATCTTAAGGACATTGGCAAGTCACAATTATCCAGAGAAAAAAAAGGGTTTAATTTGTGTTTTTTTTTACTTACAAAACTATGATTGAGAGTGATCCCCAGTGTAGAATTCTCTACAAAGTGAAAACCAATAAAGCGTTTATTACGGAGATAAACAAAAGCTCGTGTGCTTCCTTCCACAGGTAGAATCATCTGTACAGTAAGAAAGAAAAGCAGCGGTGGCTTTGTTGGACATTGAAGGACAGACAGTCAACAGATCGTTATTTATCGTAGCTATGGTGGGAAGGGTAAAGATGTGACAAATGCTGAAAACGGTTTCTAAGCAATCATGGTCCTGTGAAGGAGGCGGCATTTAGAAAATACGAACAAAAATTTAAAACAAATCCATGCCAATACTTTTATAACAAATGTGTTTCCAATAAAGTAAATTACATTTTAGAAACAGTCAATCAGTCTCTCTACCATTATTAAAAATAAAAAATTCTCAGGGAAGTAACTCAAAAATAAAGAATGTTGTTGGCATATCCGTGTCTTGTTTCTATGTTTGTTTGTTTGTTTGTTTGTTGTTTAACGTCCCTCTCGAGAATTTTTCACTCATATGGAGACGCCACCAATTGCCGGTGGAGAGCTGTAAATTTTGTCCTATACTCGGCACTTACGGCCATTGAGCAGTGAGGGATCTTTTTCGTGCCAGCACCTACTGCGACACGGGACCTCGGTTTATACGGTCTCATCCGAAGGACCGGTCTCCACGTCCCACAGTGGGATTCGAACCCGCGACGTAAGGATCAACTCTTTACTTTGCGACTCTAGAGCAGACGCTCTAGCCACTGCGCCACGCGGGCGACGTTTCTATGTTTGCATTTTCAGCCAAAATATCTAGATCCCATAGGGAATGAGGATACAATATTAATATAATACATAAACTTTATGAAATAAATGGGTTTTGAAGAAATCGTATGATGAAAATATATGTAATATTCCTTTTTATCAACATTTTACATAGGAAATGTATTGAGAATTGTAAAAAAAAAAAAAAAAAAAAAAAAAAAAAAAAAAAAGAAATTGATTTGTCAAAATCTAAAAAGGAAGAGTGGTTTAGTGGGTTAAATGTACCAGAGTATAATATGTTTAGTACCATAACACCTAATCAAGTGTCTTGAAAAATTCTATATAAAAGCCAGGAACCCTGTCAATGTCCTTAACCTTCATTTGCTGGTAATCAGAGCCAGTGCATGTATTATAAACCACATATAGTCAATTAGAGTTAATGATAGGCAGTTTTATTTCCCCATATTTTAAAACTGTCCGAATTTTTGAACCCGGCAGAGAAGAAAAGTAGCAAATAAACAGAGGGGTATAATGAACCTCTTTTAAAGTTAACAATTTCAAAAGTTTAAAAAGAATGTTAAAAGATTGTCCTTTTTCTGTAGGGGTATTTTTTTAAAATAAATTTGAGGGATGCACATACAGTGTAAGATATAATTTTATAATAAAGAGTAAATTAATATGGGGTTAAAAGGATTATGGTTTATCCACTTTAAATAAGGGAAGTTGATGATAGAAACATGTTTTGCATTAAGTTTAGTTGTTGAATTGCCATTAATGTCTTTCTCTAGTAAAACATCCAAATGTGAAACAGATGTGTCAGATTCTGTGGTATTTATTTTTCAAGTTCAATGGGATATATCGAATAAAAATAAACATTGTTAATTGGTAAAGTTCGTCGATATAATATCTAAATGTCGACTTGAAGGACACATCAAGATACATCTTTTATATAAAAGTTTTTTAATAAATAAAAAAAAAACAAACAAACAAAGGGATACTGCAACTATACATGTATATAATTCTTAAACAATACTTTTCTCGATAAAATAACAGGTCGAGATGAAATTCAAAGTCGTTAAGTACATCAGTCTGTGGGGAATATCGCTGGTGTAGTCTGACGTATATAATCAAATAATGCTTAGTGACACAAAAGCTGATCGAACCCTAGCTCAGTTTTCCATAACATTACACACATATAAGATAACTCGAAATAGATATTTTAAGGCTCTCTATAGGGAAGAAATCATTTCCTTGCAATTGGTGTGTCTAAAACAAAACTTTTATATCGATTTTTTGGTAAATGAAATTGTGAAGCTGTGTGTGTTAATTTCATTGAACGATTATAATATCAATAGCTACTACAATACATTATTGTAAAATAGCTTTAAGTTGATATGTTATACGTTGGATTTGGGGTTTGTGTTCTTATCAAACTTAAAGCCACAATAAACAAAATTGCAAAAATATGAATATTTGAGGTTGCGAGCACATTGGGTTATTATATGCAGGTTACAAAAATATCATTTCATGGGGTTACAAGCCTATCAATTTCTGAGGTCATAAGCACATCAATATTTGAGATTCCAAGCATACATGTATCAATGCATAAGGTTTCAATATCAATTCATGAGGCAAGCGTATCAATACATTTGGCTACAAGCATAACAATACATTAGGTTACAAGTATATTAATGTATGAGGTTACAAGAATATCAAAACATGGGGTTTAACGCATTTCATTACAAGAGGTTACTATTTCAATAGATGAGACTGCAAGCATATCAGTATATGAGGTTCCATGCATATCAAAACATGAGATTACGATATCAATGTCAATATACGTTTCATCGTTCATCATATCAATATTTAAGATTACAAGCATATCAATATATGAGATTTCAAATACATGTATATCATCACATGAGGTTACAACATATCAATACACGAGGTTACATGCATATTAATGTAAGAGTTTGCAAGCATATCAAAATACGAGGTTATAAGCATAATTGATACTTGTGGTTAGAAGCATATCAATGCATGAGGTTACAAACATTCTTTATGTGTGAGGTTACAATGTCAATTCATGAGGTCACAAGCATAACAAAACAAGGGTTGACAAGCATATCTGTGTATGAGTTTACAACATATCAGTATATGAGGTTGCAAGCACATCAATACATGAGGTTAAATGCATATTAATACATGAAATGACATTATCAATTCATGAGGTTATAAGTCAATCAATACGTGCGTTTTAAAGCATATCAGCAATATGATGTTACAAGCATATCAATATATGAGCTTGTAAGTTTATCAATACCTGAGGTTACAAGCATATCAATATATGAGCTTGTAAGTTTATCAATACCTGAAGATATAAGCATATCAATATATGAGCTTGTAAGTTTATCAATACCTGAGGTTATAAGCATATCAATATATGAGCTTGTAAGTTTATCAATACCTGAGGTTACAAGCATATCAATATATGAGCTTGTAAGTTTATCAATACCTGTCGTTACAAGCATATCAATATATGAGCTTGTAAGTTTATCAATACCGGAGGTTATAAGCATATCAATATATGAGCATGTAAGATTATCAATACCTGAGGTTACAAGCATATCAATGCATAAGTCTAGTCATATATAAATTCATGTACACGAAGTTTCAAATACCAATTTATGAGTTGCAAGCCTATTAATAAATTTGATTACAAGCTTTCCATGGTATGAGATTACAAGCATACATGTATTGATACACGAGATTACAAGGGAATCCTTGCTATAAATTACAGTCTTGTTTGTCTTGAAAACAAATTTTAATAGGTTTCCCTGTGTATGTTCCTATGTAGCACTTTGAATTTATATTAAAGTTTGTGTTTCTCGAAATAGTGATGTGGAAAAATATGTACACACGATGAGATCGTTTAAGAGGAGATGTTCACTCCACGAATCAATTATGCTCAGAAACGGTTTTCCAATTGTGACCCTTTTTTAGTCTACTTCTTTAAATAATCATTATTTCCGTGTATTCCTATGTGATAATCTCAAACTGTTGTGGTGCCACCATCTGTGAGTACATGTACTGTACATGTACGATTAAAGACTTCTTTCTACAGGGAAGTGTTTGTAATTCTATTTCATGAGATACTGTTGCAATGCTATTGCTCTTGAGAAGAACTTTGTCTCCCTACACATTTTTATGTTGATTTTTTTTTTAATTAAATAATCTCTTCCATCGAAGCCCTGTAGCAACCTCTAATGATAAAACACCGCTTAATGATAGAAATATCATTAATCGTTGCAATGCAACGCTTAATGTCATAAATTATTGCATTAATAGTTGACATTCTCAACCGCTTAATGATATAATTCTTTAATTAAGCGGCGATTTAGTATTAGCGGTTGAGAATGTCAACTATTAATGCAATAATTTATGACATTAAGCGTTAACGTTGCATCACAACGAAACATGATATTTCTATCATTAAGCGGCGTTTTATCATTAGCGGTTGCTACAAAGCCCACCCTTAGCTGCAGGAACTTAAACAAACCGGAAGTTACATGTTTATCATCGTCGGTAGCCCACAGGTGATTCACAGGGAGCTTGTGGACTCAAAACCGTGGTTTGCGACGATGGATGTACATTCCATGATTTTTTTTTTTTAAATAACATAGTTTTTTAACTTTTTGCAGCGAAATCATTCTTAGGCTGAATATTTTGATTTGATATTCCATCTTATATAAGAATTATGAACCTGTATAAGCTCCCTTCCTCTCTGCCCCTCCTCACAGGTTAAGGGGATCATGATTTGAATAATTCTGTTTATTCACATTATTTGATTGAGTTGCATTGTGCCTGGGAGGAAGATTTTCAGAGATATTTTTAATTTTTTTTTTATACTTCTAAATGTATATTTTCCCAAAAGTCAATGAAATATATCTAGGTTTTTGCAAAAAATTTATAAACTTTTCTCTTTTTATTGATTTTTGTCAAGTCTTTTCCCCACAGAAAAACTTCAAGTAAGGGAATTAAGTTGATTAACTGTTTCATTCCAAGTCTTCATGATGAAAGATTGATGTCCAATTAAAGCAAATGACATTCTACATGCAGTGAATAAGAAAATATATGAGAATATTTATTTATTTGTTTCTGGAACGTCTCAGATAGCTAGCAAAAGGTAATTTATGCCTCAACCACTTCACGATTTTCATATACATGTATAATAATTGTGTGAATTTCAATTAAAACCAATGTCATGAAAAATTAAGTTGAAAATGGAAAAAAGATTCGCTGTTGTAGACACATATACATGTAAGTACAATAATTTCATAGACAATACTCTATTACGGCATAAATGTAAATACTTATAAGCAATTAGTACTACTCGTCTATACAATTTTGTAAAGTAGGGTACATTGCCAGTTTAGACTGCAAAATAACACAGAAAACTTACGAACCTAGTGTTGTCCTTAATTTTTAAATCGCCATAAGAACAAGTAATCTTAAAATTCCTCATTCATCAATCATCTGCGTGACAGGACGATTTTTGTCAAGCTGACAGTGTGATAAAACTCGGGAATCAGGTTATAATTTATCATTTTAGACCAAACAAAGGTCAGGGGAATGATTGAGGGAAACTGTTTGTACTGACCGAGCCGATAGGGGGTCAAACTATTAAACTTCTAGAACTGTCTGAACCCTGACATACTGTACAAGTTTCATGATAATCGTCACATTAACTCCGATAATATTGCTTGAGTTTATGACCATCAATAATACATGTAGTTTATAATTACACTGAAAAATTTATTATTACGATGATAATAATTTCACTTACCCATGAAATCCATTGAATCAATATCTCAAGTTTTTCTCATTATTAAAAAAAAACTAAATATTCATAAGTTGAAAATTTCAGCAACGTTTACCACATAAAGTTAGAACGAAAACTAAATTATTTAACAAAAATACACGTTCCAAAAAGCTACACCTCTTGACTTGGCAATTGTCGTCTATATTTAACTTCGGATGACAAAATGTAGGATTAAAACACTCAGTCTGACGCTATCAACCCTATAAGATCCATCCCAGTTAACGATAAATACAGGAGAATGTTTATCCATTTGTGTTGACGCAACAGACGGACAAAGTGACACCCTTCAAGTGTTATTGTACTCTTACGAACGTTCCGTAAATATTTGAAACGTCATCTGATATCATTGTATTGAGCTCTCTTTAGAGTTCAAAAAGTCAGGTATTCTCCGCGTGTGATCAATCCGAAAATGTGATGTTAATTTTTTACGCTTTTATCTATTTTTCATGTCGTGGACGATTTTTACCTCCATCTTACTGCTCAGGGTTTAAAGAACCAGTAATTACAGGTGCCTGACTGTGGTTCACATAAACAAGTTTTAATTAAATCTAAACAATATATTTCAAGCTACAGTAAATCCTGATCGAATCCGAAACTGTAGGATCTTGCAGCTGGAATTTTCCATTTTGGTTAATTCCTAACAAACTTGAACATGAGCAATATTTCTATATTTAATAATCTTTATATACAATTTTGCTAGGGACACCTGTGATGTAGTTGGGGATGCGTTATGTTATGCCGATTGAATTGGATGTTAGGACACTAATGAAGTGTTGCATACGAGGATTTGGACAGATTCGGACAGACGTGAGGGGATCGGAATGTCATCTCGCCGATTAAGAAACTGAACAAAATTTTATGGTTTAGTGCATTTTAACGCACAATCTCTAGCATAAATATTGATATATTTGTATTTATTTATCAGAAAGATGACTAAAAGAAGCCTATTCTTTGTCTATATAAATACAGAGGATTGTGGAGAGGACTTATATAGGCAGTGCCTGCTGTCCAATCCAGTTATGTTTAATCATAATAAAATATTGTTTAAATAAATAAAAAAAAAAACAGAGGAAATAGGTGCATCCAGAAATCTGTCTTAACATGAAACAAAGTAGCTGTGTGTGAATGTTCCAGGTCTATTAAAAAGAGACATGAATACTCGACAAGTCAATCTCAAAAGAAAAAAAATCGAAGAACTGATAGTCAGGAAGACATGATGGTGATAGACAGATACTTCACGCCAGGGATAGTGTGAGGAGAAGAATATTTTAATAGAGGAAAGAATTTGGAAATTATTGAATAATACAAGTACATGGCTTTTTTCTGGCTTTGGTTTTCTTTTCTTTACTTAGCAAAAGAACAGAAAATACAATTATCTCATTAAATCTATGGAAAAAGTACTTTTATTGCAATTTCTACCCATTTTGTGTGTGGAATTTTTTAATGGAATTGAATGCTTTAATCGTACATAGATTCCAGTCGACTTCTGTGATTGTCCTCCACTTTTTAGTCATATTAATATATGAAAGCCGAAATACGCATGGGTCGGTAAAAAATTTCAATTGTTATGTAAATCTCCTAATATACAATACATGTATTCAACGTTTAAAAAAAAAGGGGGGGGGGTGTCAATCTACATGTATAGCAGGAAAAAAATGCTAATATATGAAATCAACAATGTATGAAAATATAAATGAATCTGTTGAAAGCATGTTGATTATTTAAAAAAGTAAACAAATGATAGGAAACCAAATACAGTTACATACACGTACCAGCGTTAGTATTTTGAATATTATATTACATGTATATACACATATCAGCGTTACTATTGTGAATATTAAGTTACATACACGTACCAGCGTTACTATTTTGAATATTATGTCACATGTATATACACGTACCAGCGTTAATATTGTGAATAGTAAGTTACATACACGTACCAGCGTTACTATTTTGAATATTATGTTACATGTACTGTATATACACGTATCAGCGTTTCTATTGTGAATATTCAGTTACAGACACGTACCAGCGTTGCTATTGTAAATATTAATTTCAGTGAGATCAACTGAAATTTGACCAAAGTTTCCTCCTACGAACAGAGGAATATACACTCTAGTTCACAATTTCACCTTTTGTCAGTTAATGGCCAATAATACGATGGATACGCTGAGTTAATTCAATTCAAAATGTCAGATGTCGTTGAACTGTATACTCTTTTCAACCTCATAATGCCACGGTTATTTTCATACTTGTCATTCTCATGCTTGAGTTGTAAGCAAATGAGCTTTTTCCTTGCAAATTTATTTTTAAAAAATATTTGAATGTAGCTTTTTCTTTCAAAAATATAATTGCATGATAGTCATCTTCAGTCAGATGACATGACAATGTTATGTTCTGAGACGTCGTTGTTCTTTTACAAAAATATCGTATATATTTTGAAAGTATTTCTCCTTCCAACTTGACTATGAAAAAATATTTATACGTAGTCAAAGATTAATAAAATCGCATACACACTTTCATAATCCAAGGACTTTTAACTTTTATAATATCACAGAAAATATTATATTTCAAAATAAAATGGATGGTGATAAGAATCTTTTTTATTCTCATGTTATCTAGAAAACATATACTTACTACCAAAACAAACTTATAGTCAACGATTAACAAAATCGCATACACACTCTCGTATATCCGAAAGACTCTTCACTTTTATAATATCAGAAAAATATATTTCAAAATGAAATGAATATAAGAAACTTGGTTATCCTCATGTTATCAAGAGAACACATACTTACTACCAAAGTTCTTTGAGTCCTAAACAGAGGAAACAACTATCGATCAATTCTCACAAAGTATCACAAAAGCGTAACATTTCACAGGCTAAAAGGCCTAAAGTCTGAGAGTCACCTTCAGCATGCTTTTAACCGGAATCGTAATAAGTTCATCGAATCTCACGGGCAGTCACTATTACCAGCGCCAATGGAAACGCGAGTCATCAATTTTGCATGGCACAATCGAAACATGGCATAAAAATCTTTCAAGTTATAAAATTTGCCGATTGTTACAGTCTGTACCAACTCTTAATACAACAAAGTCAGTATCCACGGATAAGAATTAACCTAATGAAGTACATGGGAGCGATAAGATCAGGGCCCTATAAAGGGCATAAATTACAAACTTTGGCTTTGAATTTATAGAAATTTCAAGTAATTCTACTCTATTTAGACTAATGATGACATATTCAATATAACACAACCAGATTTACATTCTAGATAAATAAATAAATAATTTTTAAAAAATATTATTGAATGCTACATGTACTAATCCATCGAAATATAAATGTATCTGATTTCTGTTTTTCAAATGTTAAATAATTGTTTAAATATAAATGGTTTGATGAAGATGGTGTATCATAATGTGTGTGTGTGGGGGGGGGGGGGGGAGGGGGGGAGGGGGGTCTTCAAAATTGGGTTTTTGTATTTTTGTATTTGTTAGCATATTCAAGTGACCTCAAGGGGGGGGGGGTACTTAATTGCTATTGTCATTATATATTATTTCTTTCCACAAAAATGAAGAAGAACTTCACATGGTTTCTTCTTTTAAAAAAAATGCCAATATTATTCGCGAAGAACTTTAAAGGATGACTGCACTTAAGGACATGCGAAATTTGCGACAGAATAAACTTTCAAAACAAGCATTATTTTATCTTTTCATTGCAACAATGATCAACATCCAATCTACAACTTTATGTAATTACGTTTAATAAAAGTGTGTATTTACGAAGTTCGAATCTGTTTTCAAAGGCAGTGGTCTTCACAATTTCTTGAATCTCCGTTCGATAATGAGGACGCCCACTTTTTTACTGACTGTATACATAGTGAGTGCATGTTTGTCTATTGTTCTACGTTTAACAGTAGTTGTATATTTGCATAAATAATAATGTGTCAAAAGGAGATTGATAGACAAACATGCGCTCATGGCTAAAAAGAGAAAAAAAACTGCTTCTTACATTCGCTCTCTGTGTTGTAACCAAGGATTGTGACATGTTGAATATTATAATTCACCACGTGATTTCTTAACTCAGGTAACTTTGTGAATACTAAATTCCGTCACGTGACTTTAAGGTAGCATGTTTTGTACTAACTAGGGCATTGTGTTCGAACACGTTAAGTCATCTGGCATTGATATAAAATCTGCTTTCATTACATTGACATGCTCATATTGTGAATTTCGTTTTCAAACCTTTGTCAGAAGTGTTTATGCCATACAGAATGGAGAGGGAGATTGGAAAGAGTGATCACGTTCTTTTTACCAAACATGTCATTGTTATTTATCAAGTCTAATTTTAGACCCATTCTTACAATGTTAGCTTCACCTCTTATGCATATCTAATGTTCAATCAAGGGCAGGTAAGTGTGAATTCACTATATCTGGAAAGCAGTAAGGACAAAAAACATTGAATCATTTTATTGTATCACAGTCTAAAATGATTTTAAGATTTAAAATTGGTTCCAAATTGAAAGGATTTTTTCCTAAACATACAAAAGTGAAATAAGGTTTAGATATAAAAGCAACAGAAGCAACCGAAAAAGACCCCAAAACAGGCGTTAAGAGCAGTCATCCTTTACAAAGGTGAACAAAGTGTTTTTAACAATTATTATTTATTTTTATGACCGCTGAACATATATAGGTGTTGTATATGTAATCAGATCTAGCAAAATGAAGACAACGATAATCCTTCGAAGTGTCAGTGAAATTATTTTATATTTTTAAATAATTTTATTTTCCTCGGTATTGATGCAATAGTTATCTTACAATATTTTTGATCACATGCATTTGTGATTATTTAAGTGCCTCTATATTGTTTTGAAAAATGGTTAGTCTCTAGTTAATAAATTACCCATGATTGTTTCGGTATAATAAAACAGTTATGGAATGGGTACTCGGGAAATATCAAATTTATGGTTCTCCTCGGCGGGAAACTATTTCCCTCGGCGGCTTCGCCGCCTCGGAAAATAGTTTCCTCCCTTGGGGAACCATGATATTTCCCTCATACCCATTCCATAACTGTATAATACAACATTGGAGTACAAACCTTGATTAACTTTCAATGTATTTATGTGAACAAAAATTAAGTAATTTTTTAATCTATCCAACAAAAATTGTCCAGCGGTTTTCAAAATGCTGAATGTCTGCTTCAAAAATCTATCCTCATTAAACCTCCAGAGATTATGATAAATCATGATTTTCACGCCATTGTGCCGATGCAATTTCTGATATTTCACCGAAATTAACTTTTGAACAGATACTTGCAATCATCATAAAAAAGCGAAGCATTAAGTATTTGTCTCTTGTTTTTTGTTCACGCGAGGGTAATCACAAACACATTAAACTATCCATCATAGTTATAATTATTTCCATTAATTCTCTCAGCAAATTTAGCTAAAGGGAATCCATTTCAAAGCAAACAAGTTTTTTAAACATTCTGGTTAAATTACTCACTAGAGAGAACTCAATAACTACATTCAGTAAATATTTGAGTTTAAACTACTCACCAAATGGTATTCGGTTACCAAATAACGTTGTTCCATCAGCTGCAAAAATAAAGAGTAAACATTTATTATGCAACAAAGCAAAAATAAATACACTCCTGTATTCCAATATCAGATGATATTGAACATAATTGATAACAGGAAGGAAATTTCAAATATTATCATTGTGTCTGGAATTGATTACAGAATGGACAATAATCGATACCTGTCAAATTAAAACAAAGGACATGATGGCATCATTATCATTACTCATGTCTCCGATGACTATATAAGTATGATCCTGGCTTAACCGAAATTTCCGAGTTGGATGATTAGGATGAATATTCAAATGTCATGTCGATAAACAATCTATTAGAGTAACCACATGCTACATAGTTATTGGAGAGAAAATGTTTCAAAAGTTACAGATGCCTCCAAAACCTCGCGGATATTAATCAAACAACACAAGTTAATCCAGTTTAGACCTTAAGGACATACGCAACGTAGTTTGAACTTTATTGTCTTTTTCCCTGGAGTTGAAGAGTTCCAATACTTAAAGGAATTGTGTGATACATTTGTATGTCTACATGTATATATGCTGTTGTACACTTCTTCTAAAACAAGTTTGGATAAACAAAACATCTAGAATATGTGTTTAGTAATATTTGTGTATTTTTCTTTGCATTATACAAGAATTTTCATGAATTGATATCTTTTCAAAACCCCTGGTAATGCATGCTGATTTTTTGTCGACGAACATCTGATGGCACTATAATCTTAAATTAAGAATATCTTGAAAAATTATCAGTAGGTAAGGTACGTTGCGTATGTCCTTAATCGTTATTATGGACCTGCGTGAAAAAAAAAATGATACGATTTGGCGAGGACTCTGTAATCATTATCATATACGTACACCTTGGCTCCTTAAATGTCAGAGAAGACAGGACAATTAAGGAAATGTCTTTCAAGATATGGCGACTTGGCCCAGCTTGACTCCTGGCCCCGGGGCCATAAAACTTAGACGAGCTCACTTTTGATCTCAGTCTCACTTTTCCACTATAAATTCTTTTTGTAAAAGTGAGACTAAGATCAAAAGTAAGATTGGCAAAGTTGTATGGCCCCAGGAGCCTGGACTCAGGGGTCTTTTTTTAATTCTTTTTGGGGAACTTTTTGAAGAGGGTTACTGCTGATTTTGATAATACAAAAAAGCTGCCTACAAATATGCAATTTCATTACAAATTAGCCCTATCCTGAGACATTAACCGTGGACCGGGGTCAATCAAATTACAGAGAGATGGCTTAGTCTTAATTATAATCAATGCAAATTTTGGTTAGATGTCCATGAGTAAAGAAAGATTTTTAAAGGTGTAATGTTTTCCAGAATACTACCAATATAGTCACAACCTGGAGCCTGAACAACGGGTTCGGCAGCCAAAACTTTCACAATACATATATTTGTAAAAGACAGAGTGAATATTATAACTATGGAAATAGTTTGCCTGCTAACTGACCATGAGTAAGATGAAGTGTATGTTCAATATACAGTATGACCGACTTAACCCCACGATAGATCCTAGACCATGGACAAAGGGGCCATAAATTTCATTATTTTGGTATGTTGAGAACTCATTAAAATAATGCATAATACTTGGCTGCTAGATATCCATAAGAAGATTTTAAAAGAGGCGATGTATTTCAGTGTATGACAAACTTATCGCCATATTTGGGCTTAAACATTATACTCAGGAGACTCGATTTTTACAAATTTATTGAGGTTTACTACTTACTTAATCATACAACAGTTTATCAGCTACATATAGAAGTCCATGAATAAAGGAGAAGATTTTTAACACTTACAATATATGACCAACTTAGCTCCATTCTTGAACCTGGTTGTGATTTTTACATTTTTGATAAAAGGTTAAGTGGTGATTATATCAAAGAAGTAGTTTGCCTGCATATTGCCAATGGGTAGACAAGAAAAAAATGTAATGTATTTTTAAGTTTATGACCACCTAAGCACCGCCTCAAAAGGCCTTAACTATGGGACAGGGGTCATGATCTTCAAGTTTTGTAAAAGGCTGAGTACTCATTAAAACCATGCAAACAATTTTCCTGCCAGATGTCCTCGACAAAGAAGAAGATTTTATCAGATTTAATGCAAGTGGCCAAATGAGCCCTACCATGGGCCTTAACCAGAGATCCATGGGATTTAAAGTTTACAACTTTGGTAAAGCGTTGAGTACTAATAATAATTAGGCGAACAGGTTTTCTACTAGAATAAAGAGGATTTCATAAGATGCACACAAAACATTTTCCAATATTTGACCAACTTAGTCCCACCCTGGATGTTGAACTCTGAACCCGAGGGGCATGAATTACACAATTTTGGTGAAAGTATTATTTCTTATTGTAACCATATGCCAACAGTTTGTCTGCGTGATGTTCAAAAGTAAAGAAGATATTTGAAGATTGGATTCATTTTGATTGTTTTCGCCATGCCCATCAGAACAAAAGGAGGCAAGAACCATGAAATTCACAATTTTTGTTCCCCTACACCCATAAAAACTTTATACTGGAGTTAGTTGAAAATTGGTTAAAGCGTTCTATCGACGAAGCTTCAAATGTTGAAATTTAACGCATGACGGACGACTATGTGTGAAAACAGTAAGCAGTAGGTCGCCAGAGTGAAAGTCAAATGAACTAAGATTGTTAAGATTTCCACAGAGACTTTATAATCATACGATAGTTATGGGTAACTGTTCTATTTATTTATTTATTTTGGAGGGGGGGGGAGGTATTGGAAAAGATCACTGTATATGACATACTTAGCCCCACCCTGGGGCATGGACATGGGCCATGATTGACCTCTGGACCCGAGGATCCATGAATTTAGCAATTTTATTTGGTGGTGTAGGGCTTATGATAATCATGGAAATAGGTTGACTGCTTAATGTCCATAAGCAAAAAAGAATATCTTATAGATGAATTGTTTTTTTTTAAGTAAACGACTTTAAGTTGCTTAATCCCTTCTAAGGGCTAGAACATTGGACCCAAGAACCATGAATTTTACAGTTTTGGTATAAGGGGAAACACTTGTTGTAAACGTTTGAACAGTTTGACTGGTAAATGTCCTTGAGTAAAGGATAAAGGACAAGACTGTCAAAGTTTTAATATATTTTCAATTTATGATCAAATTAGTCCCGTCCAGTAGTCTGAACAATGTATCCAGGGGCCGAGAATTTCACAATTTTGATAAAGGGTAAGTTTCGAACATAGTTTGCTTAATGTTCCAGGATATGAAAGGAAGATTTTTAAAGATAAAAAATATTATTAATATTTTATATATGTGATCAAATAAACACCATCCTAGTTCCTTAACTAGGGATCCAGGGCCCACTTGTGGTGAAAGGTTGAGTTCTCATTATAATCATGTAAACAGTTTGCCTGCTAGATTTCTTTGAACAAAGATATTATCATTAAAAATATAATGTAATTATCAAGATATGACAAACTTGTCCCCCCTGAACCCTGAAAAGAGAGGGTATGAATTTCACAATTTCGTTGAGGGGATCATTACTTGATATAATCATGTCAATAGTGTGATTGCTTGACGTTTAGGAATAAAGAAGATTTTTGAGAATTGTATTGGCTTTGGCAATGCGCCTCATGCCTCAGTGAGACAGGGACTATGAATTTCACAAATTGTGTTCCCTTTTGACCATAGATGATATAAAAATTGGTCTAAGAGAAGAAGCCGAAAGTATTTAAATGTTAAAGGACGGCTGATGACGGACGACACACAACGCGTGATATGAACGAAATACATTATTTATATATCACCTTATTGACTTGGATTGATTGATTGTATGTTGTTTTACGTCCCGTTGGGGAATTTATCACTCATACAGAGACGTCACCATATACCGGTAAAGGTCTTCAAATTTAGACCTTTACTCGGCACTCAGGGCCATTGAGCAGTGAGGGTTTTTTATCGTGCCAACGCCCACGTACCGTGACACGGGGCCTCGGTTTTTAAGGTCTCATCCGAAGGACTCGCAACTTTCACTTCAAAGTGCCGAGCGCCCAGCGAAGGAACAGTTGCTACCTATATTTTTATCGACCTAGATCAGTCGCGACCGTGATTCGAACATACGACCTTCCGATCACGGAGCGAGCGCTCTACCGACTGGGCTACCGTGACGGTCTTATTAACTTGGATGATCTTTTAAAAACAATCCTATTGTTATTGGACACAATTTATGGTATAGAAAATCATGCTTGTTTTAATTTACTGTCAGATATCTGAAAAATAACCTTGTTATTTAGTGTTTACATGTAATTGTATATTCATGTATATACATGTACATGTACATCAAAACATTCATATGATTCTCATCTAGACGAAGCGATCTAAAGACATTTTAAAATTGGGCCTTAAATCACATTATTTTTAAGTGGCAAAATTTAAATCTTTGTATCCCACAATATGTTGATGTTGGGAAAACATGTTATACACATGACACAGAATGCCACAACAGGCAATAAAAATTTGCCTTTAACTAGAATCATACTCAATGACTTCCTCTGTTTGGATGAACATATCTACTTCAATGTTTACGAGTAACCCTTTGAACTTTTGTCAATCCTTCCAGTAACACGAATCTCTAGTTTTGTAGTTTTTAAATTTACTGGACAAGGATAAATACAACAAGAAATCCATGAGCTTTGACAAATTTTGTCCGAGCACTATGAGTAAGGTGTTAAGTCTCTAAGACATAAACTACAATATTGTTGTTAATTAGTCTTAATAACAAGTGTAACATGTGAATATTGCAAATTAAAGTTAAAAACAAATACATGTATTTGTATACATATATGTAAATAATGAGAGTTGTATATATATTTTTGATAACTTTGATTTTGACCCTGTCTTAGTGAGTTTTCGTCTAAATCAAACAATACAACATAAATAATATAAATAGTATTCTCTACTACAAAGTTATAAACAGCAAAAAACATTTTTTTAATTTACCATTTTAATGAAATCTGTATTGTGCAATGACCTTTAAACATGGCTGTAGAACCTTTGGAAGATACATTCAAACATATTAATGAAATTATTTAAACATTACATGTATTTAAATTGTAATTTAATCCTAAACCTTTATTTCAGCTTCTTTTGCACACTAAGTGTTGCCAATCTTTTTTAAACATATTTTTCCATGCACCTGTCCTACCTGGGTAACTTGTTTTCCTCATCCAGTGTGCATGTAATAACAAACCCACAGAGGATACTGAATTGGTGATTACTAAGCAAATCGATTCCCTGCTAGATGTCAAGATGAAAAGACTTACGAAAATAGAATAATTCATTTTTTAAATATATTCGCAAATAACTTTTGAGTAAGATCCCTTAACCCAAGAGTTCATAGAATTTCAGTTTTTTTGTGAGGACTGATATTTTCATTGTTACCGTGTATTCCTGCTAAATGTATATGCAGAAGGAAAGGCAAATGTATTCAATTCTCAGCATATTACGAATTAACTTAGCCCCTATTTGAGGTCTGAATGCTGAAGTCAGGAGTTATGAATCATACAATTTTGGTTACGGTCCGGTTGCTCACATAATCGTGCAACAAGTTGGCTTGCTAAATATCGAGGAGTAAAGAAGATGATTATATACAAAACTTCAAAGTAAATGAAATGCTTAAAGATGTATGTAAACTCTAAATCGGCCACTTCACAACTTCAAAGAGAGAGAGATGGGGGTGAATCTCATGTTGTTTTTGGAACAACTGCACATTATACTTGAGGAAAATTCGATCATATAATATCCTAAAAATCTTGGATACAACTAGCTATCAAAACAATAACACATATTTATGAAAACTTTTCTTTGAAATAATTAAGAACTTTTTGAAATTATAACTTTTTCAAGGCCCATTTTGTATAAAATGGAAGATTTCTAACAGATTCAATTGAACCACACTCATAATATTTAAATAGGTTCATTATCCAGTATTCAATGAATTAAGTTAACAATTATACTATACACATTCAATCAACCTAATTATATCCTAGGAATACGGTAATTTATCCACTTCAAATGTCTGCCACAATCACCATTATTGGCGCTATTATAATGCATCGCTTATAAAAATCAATCTTTAAACGCAACATAAATCGAGTAATTTTTAAATTATGTTGTCATAAAAAAAATGATATTCTGTTCCGCACATAAAAAGCAGTTTGTTATTCAAGTCTATAATGATTTTTAATACGTACCATATATTATTGAAACAATCAGGATTCGTCAACCCGGCGTTACAAAACATCGCATTCTGTTTATAATTCAGTCACAGTGATGAAGCAATGTTAAAGTTGTTTTCAGTAAAACAGGAAATATGAGTAAACCTCTTTACATTCCTGAGTGAATTGAATTGTGTCTAAGTTGACCCAACAACTTCTGTTATAACCCCTCTTGTAACTGAGACCAAACGTGTCAAGAATTACCAAACTCTTGGGAATCTCAATGCTATAGTTGATGTTTATCTGACACATGCAGATGCCTACAAGTTCAAGACGAGTTATGACGAGTCCTTCAATTCACGAGTATTTCCTTTGAAGATTATTTTGAATATGTCTCTCACAAAACTTTCAAACTTCCTTCTTTGATAAAATTGCAATAATTTCCCATCTATCCATAAAGCCAGAGTGAGAGGATGATAGGACATTTTTCTACTTGCATTAATTTTTATAAATCTGAATTTTAACTGTAACTTACTGTCACGAGCGCAAAGTCATGACATGAGGGCCTATTTATAAGTGGATGAAAATGTATAGTCATTAGTATGTAAAAACAGGAGGTCCATGGTCCGTAACTGTTAATAATAAAGCAATTTTAGTTGTGAAACCACATTATCATGATCATATATGTGTCCTTATGTCTTTTCTACCCAGTCGTAATAAAATTTCAAATCCTTTAGGCCTTGTGCATCGCCATTTGGCCTAAAGACCAAAGTTTCAAACGTTTTTCACCATATGACAATATTTTCAGAATAATTTAACAATTTTGACCCTTCATTTGCTTTAAAAAATAAATAAGTAAAAACTATACTAAGCTGAAAACTCAGGAAATATCTTTAAAACCTTCTTTTGAATAATAGCAGTGTCATGATTTCACTGTAGTCATTTTAATATGCAAGCATTCTTAGGTTGTGAAGATTTTAGTTTGTTGAAATAACGGCCCCCGGGAGTAGGGCGAGGCCAGATGTTTTACATGGAAATATACAGTGAAAATCGCTAGAAATCTGTTGAAGAAAAGACGGTTCATTATTAGTCATATTAATATGCAATAAAATAGTCATATCACCAAATTTTATATTTTGATAAAGAATTGTGAGAAGACAGTAGGAACAAATCTTTTCAAGAGTAGCAGAGTCCTCCTAAATCATATTATGCATTCTAAAGTTGTGTGGAATCTTTTTTTTTTTTTTCAGATTACGGACTTGGGGTTAGGCTTGGGCTAACTCGGAGATCAAAATTACATCATAAATTTGTGAAGGAAAAAGATCTTTAGAATATCTTCTCCAGAACAGCAGATTCGTGTTAGTCATATTGATATTAAAGCATCCCATGCTAGTGTGGATTCAAGTTCGGTAAAATCATTACCCCTTGAAGAATATGGAATCAAGATTTTTCCTGGCAATAAGAGGGTAAAGCATTTCAAAATCGTTTTCGTAAGGACAGTGGGGCCAAGATGAATCATGGGAGCATTGACCTCTTGTTTCAATCTCCATAAAATGTATTAAGACAGTAATCCCTTTAATTTGATGCTTAAGTGTATAAAAAATGATAACTTCATATGAATATTTTAAAATTTGTAACCCTGCAGTACTGAAAAAATTATTTTAAAGATTTTTCATATATACATACATTTGAATCTCTCTTGTGGCGTGGGCCGAAGGCTGAACCATCTTGAAACTGCTTAACGTGATTTTGACAATTTTTTAGAAGAAGAAATGTTTTATACATTTCAGTGTAGAAATTGATTATGGCTACCACGATTTTACAATTTTTTCGCCTTCTACCAAATATGCTTACCAACAATGGTCACAATTGATTGGGCAGTTTCTGAACATGTTCAAAATTTTACGACCAAGCTTAACGAACGAGAAACACGAAGTCTAAAAAACAGAATCAAATGTACCTCTGTGACTTTAGAAAGCTTTGTGACAAACAGGATCTTCTCCTATTTCTCGTTACTCACTGTGAAAAAAAAAATATCTAAGGTCATCTTTAAATAATTGTTTGTTTGCCCTCTCCCGAACGACTGGCTGGAATTTATATATTTAGATTCATTTGTACATACTACATCAAATCAATTTTGTACATGCATAACCTATGTAAGATAATCATATTGACCTTTGGTTCCAGTGTAGTTTAATTTTTTAACATTATTTTGTGTAATTAATTGTTATAAAGGAGAGGACGTTCTAAATTTTAAGAACTTGTGTCCGATCCTTTTGTTGTAATATCTAAACAATAAAATATGTTCAAATCAAATCAACGACTGGCTAAAGATGACCTCCAGGAATTAAGATATTCTTTTTTCTTTTCATTTCTCAATTTTACCATTCCTTCAACATATATGTTGAAATTTTCTGAGAAAAAAAGATTTTCCCACCTACATATATACCTACTGACCCAACTTTTTACCCTGAGTCAGGAGAGGGCAAGCAAACATTATTTAAAAGATGGCTTAACTCTTTATCACACACCCTATGGCTTAAAAATAATAGTGAATTTTACTGATGCTCATAATCTGTTTAAAATAAATCAAGATAGATCAATCCGTGCAAAATATCATTGTATTCCCTCTCACGGTCCAAAAGTTAAATTCGTATCTACACTTTTTAAATTTTGCATAGGTACAGTGTATTAACCCGTGTGCTTAGAATATTTCACAAATATGCTGCATCCCTGTTTTTTTCTGCACAGACATCATATGTTCAATACCTGCCCTCCTCCTTTCGTTTCAACAAAAAAGTAAAAACTTTATCAGTAGCAAAACAGGACTCTGAACATGAAATATCACAAATTTTAATATCTTCTCGTATTTTTTTCTCGAAAATGACAGAAAAATGTTGAATTTAATACTTTCTCAACGCCCTTTACCAGGCTCAATTCTCTCTCCCGGTGGCGCGTCAAACCTAACACGTACAGTGTGTAACAAAGCTTTGCCAAGTGCCAGGCTTTAGAAGTCACGGGTCCTTCGGATGAGACCTTAAAAACTGATGTCCCATGTCACGGTAGGCGTTGGCACGATAAAAAGCCCTCACTGCTCAATGGCCCTGAGTGCCGAGTGAAGGTCTAAAGTTGAAGCCCTCCACCAGTTTATACATGTAGTGAGGTCTCATATATGTGAAAAATTCTCGCAAGGAACTGTCATGTTGTAAATTTTGTATTTATTTCCACCCGGTAAATTCAAAATTTATAACATGACAAAACCGTTACAACAACAAACAATCAATCTACATACAATCATGTAGCTTTTAAACGAGTCAGGAACTATGAGCGTTTCACAGAATAATATCAGGTGTGGATACTTGAAAACTCTAAGGGACTATTAGAAAATTTGAAATCACAAAATTTTACTAAAATCAGTAACATAAAAACCTACGACTTTTCAACCTTTATACAACAATTCCCCATGATAAACAAGCATTCTGAGAGTATTGCATTAGCAATACAAGTCCCCTGCAAGTGTAATCTGGTTCCCGTTAAAATAAAAAAAATGTCATATTTCCGTCAAAAATCAATGAAGCGGAACGAAATGCAAACTCGATCTATAACTCATCAAGGTAAAGTCACATATCAAAAATCAGCTCAATATCTGCAAGCGTTTAGAAAAAAATTGCGGAAAACCCTGAAAAATTGAAAAGGTCGTAATTCCGTCAAAAATCATTGAAGCGAAACGGAATGCAAAGCTGACCTGTAACTCATCAAGATAACTCACATACCAAAAATCAGCTCAATATCTACAACCATTTAGAAAAAAAAGTGCTGAAAACCAAGTGGGATAGACTGACAGACAGACAGAGGACAGCTAGACGGACAGACAGACGGACGGACGGACAGACTCAGATGAAACTTATAGTCCCCTCCGGTTTCACTAATTAAAGTCCAGGCTTTTCGAATGATAGACAGCTGCTTTTCCAATAAAAATGGAACTCGTACTTTACATGCCTTGTCAATGGTCATCTGCAAGATTATTTTGCATTAAAACATTCTGATTGTATACACAAGAAGAACTCCGAAGATGAAATTAAAAAGATGCTTGAGTTTCTGATTGACAATATCTAGTATGTAGCTTAAGTCTTCGAAGCAATCCGTTGGTATTCCCATAGGTCCTAATTGCGCCCCGTTATTAGCAGACTTATTTTTATTAATATTGAGCAGAATTTATTCAACAAATTCTACATGAAAATAAGCAGTTTCTTGCTGTGTCCTTCAAACTGACATTTAGATACATGTACATGTATATCGACGACGGTTTTTTTTTTAATTAATAATATGCATTTTTATTCCTATGCTGATTCGATATAATCATCCCTTTGAACTCGAAATAGAAGACACCCAAGCGTCTGACACTCCTCTTCATATCTGGATATTTTAATAGAGAAAGACATTAAGGGCACATTAAATATTAACGTGATGACTTCAAATTTTCTATCGCCAACATTCCTTATCCATGTAGCAATATACATTTATCACTTGCATATGGAATTTATGTCTCTCAGTTTCTTGGATACGTAAGAGCATGTTCTAAGTACGTACAATTTCTAAAACGAGGAAAGCTATTGATAAGTAATTGAGGATAGCAACTGTCCCATTTAAGTCAACATTTCGGAGATTCTATGGTCGATACAATGACATTGCAAGCTAATACAATCTATCTGTAAGTCGAATGTTGACTGACGTTTTTCATACAAATTGTTAGGCCATTATTTTCACACTGAATACATGTATATTGTCTATAAAAAAAATTTCCGTTTACCGGGTGTGACCGGTGGACTGATGATACTTACTCCTCCATAGCACCTGATCCCACCTCTGATATCTTTAGAGGTCCGTGCTTGCTTTGCTTCAGATTTTTTTTTTCCAATAGACTTTTGAGCTTGATTACTGTTCTATATACGAATATTTCATGAAACTGATAAAGAGAAAATAGGATTTAAGCAGTGTCGTAAATAATGTTCCGTCAGTGCCGTCAACACCAGTAAAAAAATTGTGATATTACATTTGGTCAATTTTCTTTTTACATATGTTACTTGTATATTGGTCTGCACATGGAATCAGCTAAAATACAGATGCTAGTATTTAAAAACACTCTACATAATTGGCTCCTAAATTGAATTGCTTCCTAAAAAAGGGCTGTGACTGCGAACGACAGGTATAATTGTTTCGCCGTCCGCCTCCAGGTTCATTTTTAGCATTTTAGCAAAGATTTTTTTCTAATTCATGAAGAAATTTACATGAGTTTTCATAAATCAAATGAAAAAGCGATAACTCTATATGTTTGGTAAAAACTCACAATCACGACTTTGTCAGATTTTTCACGGAAATCAATGGAAAACGAAAGTAATTTTGACCCCACCCTCCACCCACCCCACCCCCGGGTGAAACGGAAAAGCCCTTTTACAGGTACTGTAAATTATTATTTATCAATTTCATTCCAAAGCTTTTGTTGTTTAGACCAGATTAAATGGGAAATGTTTATTAGATGTAGATAATTTAAATTAAGTTTAAAATACTAAAAGATTATGTGGTTTTTTATCCATATCCATGAGATTACTCGTATTCCCTGTCAGCTGTCACAAATATCTGATTTCAAAGGATATTTTTTAAGAGCACTGAATTTATTGACGCTGGTATCAGAGTTATTTAATTTCTATAATAAAATTTACTTTGTGTTTAAAAAAAAACAAGAGTAGATTTGCATTAAGCCGGGAGTCGAGCATTAGCGTTCAAAGTGTTTTTGTACTGTTTTTTTTTTTTTTTCAAGGAGCCAGTTGGCGATTAAATTTCAGAAGTCACTTTCAGGTGTGTGAGTGTGTGTGAGTTATCAAAATGTCTCTTTTTTGATACCTTATTTTGTGGCATGCGATGCTTAACCCGCCTTATTTAAGGTTCTGCTAAAGGCAAACTTTTGTTTGTAATTCTAAACAGTTTTTTTTAAAAAAAAAAAACTGTATACACTGCACACTTAAGAATTCTAATTTATGTGGTTACAGTTCTGAAGTGACCTAAATTGAAATCTAAAGTTTATTACTCAATTTGTTATCAATTCACGCATTCTAAATATTTCATTTGGCCTAGATGAATTAATTGAACACTTTATTCGCATTTACTTTTCTCATTTAAGTAAGTAAAAGTGATTCCAGTTCAACAACTCTTCATTTCTTTGAATATTTCTCCATGGGGCAAATGGCAGGTACTCTATGTTGAAAATTAAGTAGATTAACTCCATATTTATATCTTTATATAATATTATTTCCTCAGAGTCCAAAAAACATTTTTCATTGGTGTATAGAGGGTCTTTAATACCTAGGTCACATTTAAACCGATGCAAATTTTTCTCGTATCGTCGGATGAAAAACATGATCGGCCGACACTGGTATCGGACGACCCGGAGCAATCACATTAATTCCTAAGAACACCGATAATTTTCAAAAAATAAATAATTTCAGTCGGCCAACAGTCGCCCGATCATCGTTCGTTAAGCCGCAGTTTGATTTTTCACCGTCGGCGACATTTACGAAAACCCAATTCCTAAATGTCGTCTGACCGACGACCGACGTAAAGAACTGTCTGTCGATGGTCGGACGATTTCGCAGGTTGGTTGACGGACTATTCAACAACTGCTTCAATTGAAAGAATCGGCCACCGACGCAGAAAATTATAACACGACCCGACAGACACAAAATTGGTCTGCCGACGAAATCGGGCAAGACAACGGCCGAGGAACAGCCGAAAATCCTATTTTTGCCTCAAAAACCGTTGGCCGTTGGTCGTTTTCGGAAATGTGACTGAGGTTTAAGACAGTCATTCTACAAAACCTGTACATACATGGGTTTGTAAATATTTACCCATATATAATATGCATTTAAAGTTTGATAAGAACACAATATAATGTTGAAAAACGTATTCCACTGCAAATCTTAATGTCGCTTCATTCATTTACAAATTTCAAGATGAAATTTTCAGTCGTATATTAAGCGTTCCGAATAGATTGCTATGAAATATGGAGATAACGAACGGTATTCAAGCTCAACGTCCATTAAAACAACACAAATCGGGAGCAGAGCAATTGTGGACCTCCAAAAACATCAGAGGTAGGATCAGGTGCCATGGAGGATTGAACATCCCCCTACTGACCGGTCGCACCCACCTTGTGCTCCTTGTCATGATTGGTAATTAACGGAAAAATCCGTCGACAATTCAGTGTGTAAATAGTGGCCTAACAATTAGTATGAAAAACTTCAGTCAGCATATGACTTAATGATAGATTGTATTTGCTGACAATGTCATTGTATCGACCATAGAACTTACATGTACGAAATGACTACTTTAAACGAGACTATTGATATTCTTGTTTCATCAACTTGTTTGTCAATAACTTACATCGTTTGAGAAATTGTTCATACGTAGAGCATGCTCTTGTGTATCTAATCAACTGAGAGATATACACCCCATATGCAGGTGATAAGGGTATGTTGCTGCATAAGTAATGGAAGTTGACGATTGAAAAGTTGAAGTCATCACGTTTATCATAAAGCTTTGTTGTTAGATTACCATTGCCTTTTTCTAGTAAAATATCCAAATATGAAACAGATGTGTCAGACTCTGTGGTATCTTTTATTTCAAGCTCACTGGGATATATCGTGTCAACATATAAATGGAAATTACAGTTCATTTGTTAATTGATAATATGTCGTCGATATATCTAAATGTCGAGTTGAAGGCCACAGCAAGAGATTTCTTTGTCTCATGTGTAAGATTTTGAATAAATTCTGCCTCATATGAATACAAAAATAGGTCTTCTAACAACGGAGCGCAATTGGTACCCAAGGGAATTCCAATAGATTGTTGGAAGACCTGGTCTCCAAAAAAAAAAAAGATATTGTCAATCAGAAATTCAAGCATCTTTTTAATATCAACTTCAGAGTACTTGTGTGTAAAACCAGAGTGTTATTTAACAATTAATAATTTTGCAATTGACCATTGACAAGGTAAATAAATTTACGAGTTCCATTTTTATTGAAAAAGCAGTTGTCAATGAAGTGAAAAAGCCTGGACTTTAATTTATCGTGGGAAATGGTTGTATACAGAGTTGAAAAGTCGTAAGTTTTTATGTCATTTATTTGGTAAAATTTTGTGATTTGCTCAAAAAAAAAAATTTTCCTATATAAAAAGAAAATAAACAACTTCTCGCAAAGAAATGCATGACTCTTCTTTCATACGAAATCAATGCATGTCGCTGATAATCAATTAATTTCCGTAACGATTTTGTTTGAAATTAAACGCACAGAATGCAGATTTCAAAAAGAACTGAAAGTTATCTGAAAGTGACCATGGAATTGAATATCATCGATTCTAGTTGCGACTCTGTTACTTTAGACCAATGATACATTTTCGACAAAACAAAATGAATTAGACAAAAACTGTTGTCTCTCTTAAAAAATTAACATCCGTAACAGTAATTCAGGAATGTTTCTGCATTAAAGATATAAACATTTTTATTATTTTGGGAGCGAAATGCTTCATAATTTTGTTTAACATTTAAAAACAAACTTTAATTTTAACTATTACCGAGAATTTCAACTTTTACTGCTGGAAATTAACTCCAGTAACGATTAACTTCCGTAACGAAATTTTTAATTTTTTCATGTTTTATACCCTGAATTGGTCCTTTAATCGTAGATTGACTGAAGAGTGTCCAAAATATGTTCCTAATTGTTGACTTGTGGCAGTGAGTTTCACCTCTAGCAACCCATAGTTAAAAAGTTGACAAAATAACTGTTTGACTTAACAATTTTCCATGTAAGATATATAATAAATACAAAGTGACAAATTAATGCGCTTTGCAATTTTACTTGGAATAAAATGTTAAGTCAAACAGTATTTTTGGCTGGTCAACTTTATAGCTATGGTCTGCAGGGATGTAACTCTCAGGCTACAACAATTACTAGGAACATAAACAATTTTGGTACTATTAAAGGGTTTCTGAAAACAAAAAAATGCCCATAGTTAATTCTAATGATGTCTCCGACCGCCTGTTACATTTTTTCTCTGATATTGTTGGAGCATTCTCTATCCAGAGTTGTCTTCCGCTAGTCGCTCCCAACAGCTTGTGTATTGCTTCAGAGACATATAAGAGATATGTCTCTGATTGCTTTTATGGGTTGTTTAATGAGAAATATACACGAGTTACTTTTCGTGCACCTTTACTTTTGAGCCAGCTACATAAAAATATATGTAGAGAGAGAGAATACCTTTTGAATTCAGATGTAAGGTTTTGAAATAAAGCATAACGTTTATTTCAACAGGGATATATAATAGTGTTTCTTACACTGTAACCTATTTATGACGTATATGTACATGTACTCATAGGAACTTGTCTTCCGAATTGTTAAAAGTAAAATAAATTAATAAAATTTTGAATCTGCTTTAAACACACTTAAAAAGTTGTTACAATAAAGATTCTGACACCTTCCTACAAGAAATATCATGTTTGTTTGTTTTTAAAAGCATACCACATATACATGTATATAGGCCCCAGGGTCGGGGGTTCTGGCGAAAACGGGGTCTGTTGATTATATATTGAAAAAGCATAATTTCTTTGAAAATATTTATCTCTGCTACTGGGTATAAAGCAAAGAAACTACATGTATAGTTACATTGTATGATGAGCAAGAGTGCTTCTTCCAGAATTGTGAGTTTCATTAATGGCCCCTGAGTCGGGTGTTCTGGTTTAAAGCTGGGATACTCATGGACTTTTGCGAGAAGCACTGACTTTCACACTCGACAGCTTACTTTGACATGTATTTAAACATGTGTTATGTACGGAGGTTCGGAATTGATATTAGATTAGAAAACCTCACTAGAAGTCATAGGTATGGTGTGAGAGGCACTTACATAATTTATTTGTATGAAATCAACACAAGAGATGATGGGAGGTAGAATAACATATTAACTTAAAATACCTTGTTCGTGAGGGATAGTATTTCCTTTCAATCTCAATTTATGAAGGAATCAAATAAGGATAAAAAAAATCCGGAATGAAAACTTGGTAGTAGTTGGTCAAATGGGAAAGGAGGGGGTTAGTATAGGGTGTTATCTCCTTCCCCTCCGTAGACAACGTTATATATACTTTGAATTATTATGGTTTAATTAATAGTTAAGCTAAACATTTATATCGCAAAAGAGCTGCCGTATATTGTCCCAGTGTAAAAGTAAGCCGTCGATTGTAAAAGTCAGCGCTTCTCGCAGAAGTCCATCGATAATATAGTGAAAATGCATTGATTCTATTAAATAATCCTGTCTGCTCCTTGGTGTTGAGCAGATACACAAAGTGCATAGTTATGGTGAGTAAGGGTGCTTCTTACAAAATTAAAACTTGTAGTCCCAGGGTCAGGGGTTCTGGTGTTGTTGTTTTTTTTTTTTTGGTGGTGGTGGTGGGGGGGGGGGGAGGGGTCTTTTGATAATACATGTATAGAGAAAATGTGCTAATTCTTTGAAAATCTTTAACTACATGTGTAAGTGCATAGTTATGATGATGAGGGTACCTCTTCAAAATTTGTAAATTTCATGACCCTGAGTCATGGGCTCTGGTATTTAGGTAGGGCTGCGTTGAACCTGTTGTGAAAATGCATTTATTTATTTCTTTGAAAATCTTCTCTGCTCCTGGGCATATCGGAGGTAAACGGTGTAAAATTTTTAATAAGCGAGGATATTTTTACCACAGTTTTGAACAACTGGACCATTTGGTCAAGTGTTATGGTCCTAGCCAGGGACATTTTGATTTGTGTTCTACTGAGAGAAGTTATTCCTTTTTGCCATACACTTTTGATAATGAATCACTGTAAAAAAAAAAAATCATTTGAAAAGTAAATAGAATAAGTAAATTATGCAAGATTTTTTATTGTATAATACAAAAGGTACTTTTACAGTTTTAATGATCGGGTAGAATTGTGAATAATAGATAAATAAAAATAAAACAAAAAGAATTTAACTTTTTAAAATTGTTCTTCAAAGACCAATTGCAAGAGAGACCAATGTGAGAGATTAGATACGGAGTTGAAAAAATAGACAGTACAAAAGCAATGTTATTTTTGTTAATAGTCTGCATGGTGATAGTGATAAAAGAGGGATAGAGTAATTATTTCGTTGATCCTGATAATCCCATTTCTCTTGCTTTTGGGCAACAAAGCTTAATTCATCTATCAGTTTATTTTATACTCTATGGATCCTCTAAAATGTTGTACTATACTCAGGTGACCGTAAAGGCCCTTGGGCCTCTTGTTAGAAAGATGTACTCATAACTGCAACAGTGTCTGCAAACAAATTGAGTAACGCGACGTAGCACACACCCTAGATAGAATGTTAGAATCTTTAAAATGATAAATGTCCTACGGACCCGGTGAGGGCCTGTCCCGAGACACAGTTAGATTATTCTAACTCACCCAAGAGGTTGCAGTTGATCAATTCTGACACTTTCAGACAAGAAATACCTTTACCTACCACACCTATATACTTAAAGTAGAGGTTATGTATATATACAATGTAGGTGGTACTTTTTTAACATGGTATTTCTCATCTGAAAGTGTCAGAATCTTTAACCGTGGATATAGGCGAACGCCTGTCCATTTCTCTGAGGGGAATGGGGGGGGGGGGGTTCCACTTTTTTTCTTTTCTCTGACACAATTTTTAATGCAAATTTTCATAGAAAGGTCGCCCAAATATGAAAGTGGCCACCTTCCCAATTAATAATACTTTAATAAGTAAAAAATATGTAACGAAAAAAATATTGTACGAATCGCATATCGGAAATTGATGACCTTCTCGGTTTTAGCATTTGTAAAAAGACGACAGCTACTTTCATTTTCAAATTGTTGTCGTTTTGAACAGACTCATTTGATATGAAACTATTCAGGAGAAAGTTGATAGATACGTGAAGTTGCATTGTCTATTGACCATCGAAATCGTACATCTTCGCTTCAAACGAAAGTTTTAACACCGTAGGACGTATTACATGTACCTCCATCCACTCTTGACTGAGGCTAACGTGACGCTACAGGTGTCAGGTACTTGTACACAGGCACTTGTTTCGGTAATAAATTTTTAACCCATATAGTATAATAATAACACAAGGTATCTAACTCCGAATTACACGGAGTACCCCCCTCCCCCAGAATCGCACTCATTTACACTTTCAGAGGAAATACACTGACAAACTGTTTATACCTATGTTTTCTACGATAATTTATCTACACAACCATATATGGCATGCTTGTCTTTATTTTCTTTAGTCTCCGTAAACAGCGTCAAAACTCTGCTCGTCGAGTGGAAAAGTCGAATTCAACCATGAAATGGTATGTGCTAATCCCGCACAGAGAATTTGATTGGCTAAAAATCTGTTTCTAAAATTACATCGGATAAACATCGTAATGTTTTAGGGAAAATCAGACGTAAACAAGTTCTATTTACTCATGCAATATTTAAACACTGGAATTGAATTTTTAAACCCACTCATTTTTTAATTTTGTTCTCTGGACTTTTCCACTCGACGAGCAGAGTTTTGACGCTTTGATCCCCAAGCACCTGTGACCAAGACTTTATTGTGTTTCTCAACAGAATTGAACTTTTCGTTTTTTTAATTGTATGCACTACATCTATATAATTTTTTTTTAAAATATATAGTAACATGTAGGGAATTAATAACATACATCATGTATCATCTTATTTAACAAAAAAAATTCTTCTTTCAATTACTCATTTTTGAAAAAAATTTTTCAGGAGTAATGTAAAGTAGCAACAGGTTTAACTTAAATTAAGGCTGTCCGATCTTCTTTGGTCTCGATAGTATGACATGAAAATGATATGATTACAAATTTATACACTGGTAAAATCCTCATGGTGATACCTGCAGGAAGGTGGCATTATGGCAAAGAGAAAGAACAGCAGTATCATGGAAGGTACCTTTTCCTCAGCTGATGAAGGTTCCTCTGGAACAGAGTCTTCAGATTACTTTAAACTTATAAAACATGATAAAATATTTCCAACAAAAGCATCAGACTGGAAAATGAGTCATCTCTTAGATCTGGGTATTTATTATGATGAAACTGCCACAGAGCTTCAGACATTTATGTCCATGTTGAAAGAGGGCATTCCCAAACCCAAATTAATGTGTAGTGACATAGAAATTCCAGGAATAAAGAAAAAGTTGATACAATTAACAAAAGATTGGTGGAAATTTTCATTTGATTTTGAGAGTGCAGAGAAATCATTGACAGGGAGTGGAGTTAGAGAATCTCTACAGCAGACCATGGAAGCTATCGAAGTATTTGAAGAAGAAAACCACAGTATTGTTGAAAGTTTGAAAAAGATGGAGCAAGAAGATTGGAAAAGGTAATATATAGTAGAAGAAGGCTTTTATGGGTTGATTAACGACAGTTGCAGATACATGTATGTACTCAGATACAAAAAAATACTGTTCGTGTACTTAAAAAAGCGGGCTTCATATTTTAGCGGCTTTGGCGCAGACAATGGTGCGCTAATTCATGAATACCGCTAAGAAACCATTTATAAATACAATATATGGCACAGACATGTATAGCGCTAATTCATGATTTCACCAACAACTTCATACCCAGTGATTGCGCTAAATTTTGAATGTGCCAATTTATGTACACATACAGTATGTTGTAAAAAGATCAAGTTGATTGAAGTATGTCAAATGATGCTGTTTCTTGAACCTTTATTGAAAGTGTTCCTGCTGTTGGTGGTGAAAGTTCAAACCCTTCTTACATCATGCAAAACTGCAAATTGTATTGTAAAGAAAGTTTTGAAGATGATAAATATCTTGGTTACCTGGATATGATCAGTATATATATCACAGGTAAGCACTGTATTCCATGTGATGAGCCTCTTGTTTTCTTCACAGTTTACAAGTATATTCAGTATGGAGGATGAATGTTTTAGAATTCTTGAGATATTTTTCCATGCTTCTAACAAGATGGGGCAAACCATATCAGGGAAAGGAAAGATTTACCAACCTCTTAATGGCTTTCTCAAAAATCTGCTTTCTTTATCCTGAGTAAGTATATGTATGTTGTCATACAGGTATACGTTACACATAGATTTTAATATGAATGAACATTCATCTAAAACAGCATTATATTTTTGCTAAAATTTTAAGCCCACCCAGCATTGATCATGGCTGATGGGAAGTTATGCAATCAAAGTGTATCTGCTGTTTATATGTCTTGCATAGGCTTTATAATTTATGCAAGGCACATATACAGACTGCAGACACTTTTTTATTGCTCATGAACTTGTTATTTTAAAAATAATTTTTTCATGCCCCGCAATGAATATGGCCGGGGCATATAGTCTTTGTCATGTCCGTCTTCTGTCCTCTCATCTCGCTTTGTGTTTAGCCCAGTTCAAAGCTCAGTTTCAAAAAACTATCCAAGATATTTTCATCAAACTTCATATGCTGATAGATATTGATGAGAGCTATGCAACTGCATCAACATCTTTTGACCTTGACCTTTCTTTTGACCTTGACCTCACTTTTCCTAAATTAGTGTTTAGCTCAGTTTTAAAGAAACCATTCAAGATATTTTCATCAAACTTCATATGCTGATACATACTGATAAGAGCTATTCAACTGCATCAACATTTTTTGACCTTGACCTTTCCTTTGACCTTGACCTCCCTCCTCACTTTTCTTAAATTAGTGTTAAGCTCAGTTTTTAAGAAACCATTCAAGATATTCTTATCAAACTTCATATGCTGATACATACTGATGAAAGCTTTTCAACTGCATCAACATTTTTTTTTTACCTTGACCTTTCCTTTGACCTTGACCTCACTTTCCTTAAATTGGTGTTTAGCTCAGTTTTTAAGAAACCATTCAAGATATTTTTATCAAACTTCATATGCTGATACATACTGATGAGAGGTATTCAACTACAGCAACATTTTTTGACCTTGCCCTTTCCTTTGACCTTGACCTCACTTTTCTTGAATTAGTGTCAAACTTCATATGCTGATACATACTGATGTAAGCAATTCAACTGCATCAACATTTTTGACCTTGGCCTTTCATTTGACCTTGACCTCACTTTTATCAATTAGTGTTAAACTCAGTTTTATTGAAACTATTCATAATATTTTTATTAAACTTCATATGCTAATACATACTGATGTAAGCTTTTCAACTGCATCAACATTCTTTGACCTTGACCTTTCCCTTGACCTTAACTTCATTTATGTAAAATTAGTGTTTAGATCAGTTTTAAATAAACCATTCAAAATATTTTTATTAAACTTAATATGCTGATATGTATTTGTGAGATCTATTCAACTGCATCAAAAATGTTTGACCTTGAACTTCCCTGTGACCTTGACCTCACTTTTCTTAAATTTGCATATTGCTTAGTTTTAAAGAAACCATTTAAGATGTATTTATGTAAGCTTATGCACTTGTACATAATTTTGTGAGAATTTATCATCTATATCCAACTTTTTAGATTTCAATTTTAAAGTAACTATTCAAGATATTCTCATCAAATTTCATACACTAAGACAAATTTTCATGTTGCATTACTAATATACCCTCGGTGGGGCATTCATGTCCTATGGACATATTTCTAGTTAAGAATATTATTGCAGTTTGAAAGTTTTATTTTTTTTAACAATTAAAAATTCCATGGTTTTTGTTGTTGTTGTTGTTGTTTTTTTTGTTTTGTTTGTTTTTTTTTTTTGGTATAAGAAAAAAAAATTGTTCGAAAATGTTTATTATAGGTCTTGAAAAGGTATTATAAGTTTTGAAAATTTTGAATGTAATCAGCAACCATTGTTAAATATTGGAGTACTTCAAGCCAAATTGTTTTTCTTGCAGATTGTTACATTGTTGTTATGAAAAAGAACCTGTAAGAAAATCTTTAGGAATGTATACTCATTTATATTTGTACAGGTAATGTTTTTAATCCTATTCAGATAATCATTAAAGTCCAGTAACTTAGCTTTTTCCATTTTAATTTTCATTTTGGTAGGCCAGGAAAGACTCTCTGTGAGATAATACAAATCAAGGACACCATGGTCCAGGGCTCACCAGATATTCGGTTTTTGACTTTTCCTACATCTACCTCAAAGAAAAATTCGGAACTTCTTGTAGTTACCAAGGTAAGAAATAAATGACTGGCATATTTATTGTTTTGTCTGACAAAAAACACTTGATGGCTCCACTTTTTTCTTCTGAAGAGCTACATATACTTTCTAGTTACACCAAGAGATCAATCACAAAAGCATCCCCCATTTAAAGGAAGATTGTGATTTCATGGATCAATTTAGTTATATGTTTCCTTCCCTCCATGCTAGAAGGCACAAAGCTGTTTTGCTTTTCCTCACATTTTCCTGTCATAGAGGCTACTTTGGTGGCATTCTAGCTTGTCCATCCTTCTGTATTTCTTTTTTTTTTAATTGTTTTCTCAATTTAGTTTAGTGATAATGTTATGGTGTACAATTGCAATACATATACATATGCATCACATATATATATATCTAAGTGGTACATGTAGCTGTATCAGATTATCAAGAAATACCAAGTTTAAAGTGACTTTTAATCTGTAGGTGAAGAGAGTTTAAATTTAATTGTCACAGGCACTTGCTTCTGTAATGATTTTTATCACCAGCCATGAATGTGCTATAATCTCATGTAGCATATTAATTGGTATATATGAAATATATGTATGTCGCTCAAAATACAATATCCTGTGATAGGTTGTATTTGCTAACAAGGTCATTATAATGACCATAGAATTTTTTCTAGCAAGGAATCATTTGTTTAATAGTGTATTAAAGTAAAGAGGTTCCTTAGTCATGAAAATTAATTGTAGAAGATGGTTTCAAACTGACAAATTGTATGTAAATGATACTTTATACAGTAAACCTCGTTATCTCGAACTCGATGGGACTGAGAAAAAACTTTGAGATATCCGAGGATTCAAGATATGGAGGGTAAAATACTTTAAGAGTAAGTGGTTGGGACTTCAAAATCACTTCAATATATCCATGGTATTTAAGATATCAGTTCAAGGATGTTTGGTGTATAGTGACTTAACTTAATGATTATAATGTCAAAATAATGAAATTGATTGAATTATGGTTTCATTTATATAGAAAAAAAAGTTGGTGCATGATGCTTCTGTGACCTTTATGACCTATTAACGTCATTTATTTGTTTCAATTGTCAATGCATTTATATACTGGTTATTTTAGGTACAGCAGTATGATGCATTCATAGGAGACTATGCTAAAGGAGAGACATTCACATTTGAACATCTGTCAAAGATAGTGTTAGGTCAACATGGAATTGAACTGTTGATAGAAAGAGAATCTTCATTTTTCTTCCCAGCAGGAGTGGTGGGTCTTCTGTGTATAGGGACAAAAGTAAGTCCAGCTAGAGCTTAATATTTGTGTTTTATGTCCTCTTCTGAAAAAGCCAAGGGTATGAGCATTTGCAATGTCTATAATTTACATATATGTGTATTATTATGACCCATCATATCTTGTTAACAAGTTTCTGACCACATTTAATAAGGGAAGCAAGGGTCTAATATTTTTGAGGAATTATTCAGTTAAGAAAACTGTGCTTTTTCTTAAATTCACATCAAAATAAATGTCAATTTGAGATACTCTTTAACTTGTAAACAACCAAACAATGAATTTCTGAAAAAAATAAATTGCAATTTTGAGAATAATTTTACAAAGAATATTTAGATGAATGCATAGAGAATATTGCATACTAAAATCCATATCATATGTCATACCAGCCCAAGGGTTGATATTGGGCCTGAGGGTTGATGTGACATGTATGATATGGAGTTTAATATGTAGTATTCTATTATTTCATTAGATTTAAAATATTTAATATGCAAGTTTACATAAAGTCATTTAAGCAGTATGGCCTTTTTCTCAAAAAATCTAATACAGCCTATTTTAGGTCAATTAAGTCAACAAATTTTAGTACGGGATTTGTATTGCATGTTTATTTCAATAAATCAAGTTAATAAAATTTTAAACTTTCTAAAATGTTAATCTGGTTTGATATGAATTTTTGCATGCCTTTCTGATTAATGACATGGGTTTTTGGACAGGTTGTTGATATGAGGTATTGTGAAGTCAACCATATCACACACTGCGGAATCAGTGTATAAACTACTAAGTATATGATAATTTGTGTATAAACTACTAAGTATATGATAATTTGTGTATAAACTCTAAGTATATGATAATTCGTGTATAAACTCTAAGTATATGATAATTCGTGTATAAACTACTAAGTATATGATAATTCATGTATAAACTCTAAGTATATGATAATTCATGTATAAACTCTAAGTATATGATAATTCGTGTATAAACTACTAAGTATATGATAATTCGTTTATAAACTACTAAGTATATGATAATTTGTGTATAAACTCTAAGTATATGATAATTTGTGTATAAACTACTAAGTATATGATAATTCATGTATAAACTCTAAGTATATGATAATTCGTGTATAAACTCCAAGTATATGATAATTTGTGTATAAACTCTAAGTATATGACAATTCGTGTATAAACTACTAAGTATATGATAATTCGTGTATAAATTACTAAGTATATGACAATTTGTGTATAAACTACTAAGTATATGATAATTCGTGTATAAACTCTAAGTATATGACAATTCATGTATAAACTACTAAGTATATGATAATTCGTGTATAAACTACTAAGTATATGATAATTTGTGTATAAACTACTAAGTATATGATAATTCATGTATAAACTACTAAGTATATGATAATTTGTGTATAAACTCTAAGTATATGACAATTCGTGTATAAACTACTAAGTATATGATAATTTGTGTATAAATTACTAAGTATATGATAATTCGTGTATAAACTCTAAGTATATGATAATTCGTGTATAAACTACTAAGTATATGACAATTCGTGTATAAACTACTAAGTATATGATAATTTGTGTATAAACTACTAAGTATATGATAATTTGTGTATAAACTACTAAGTATATGATAATTCGTGTATAAACTACTAAGTATATGATAATTTGTGTATAAACTACTAAGTACAATGATAATTCGTTTATAAACTACTAAGTATATGATAATTCGTGTATAAACTCTAAGTATATGACAATTCGTGTATAAACTACTAAGTATATGACAATTCGTGTATAAACTACTAAGTATATGATAATTCATGTATAAACTACTACGTATATGATAATTCGTGTATAAACCACTAAGTACATGATAACTCTTATATTTAAATACATTCTCATTAGAGGGCCAGGTCATATATGTTATATAAACATTCTTTAGGAAAAGGAACCATTACAGATGCTCCAAGAATATTTTATCCAAAAATGCTGAGTTGTTTCAAAACATTTTTATTTAAATTTATAAGAAAAAATGTATACATGTACATTTGAACAAGTGATTTGAGTCATTATTAGATTTTTTATCATTTATAGTGAATTGATGGATTTTCACTCCCTTCTTAAAGTTTGCTCAAGATTGATTAACCAAAACTGCTTTCAATTTATTTTTGTAGGTTATTTTCACATTCCTTCAGATAAGTCAAGGGCATTACCAGATGATCAGGGAAAGAGGAAAGGTTGACAAGACAAACAGGGCGACTATATCTTACACGAAACCTTATGATTACATGTCTGCCACTGACCGAGCAGAAATCTTAGAAGCTCTCTATTGTCTTGGCTTTATACAGTCTAATCCTGAGCAGTTTAGCTAGAAATAGGAGGATTTTTGAATATTATGTTTACAATATTGAGGTCATTATGTGCGATATGATATTTTCTGTAACTATTCATAATTTCATGCAATCAGACAGTATTACTAAAATGGAGAGAATGGTGTGTGTCTGTGTTTCTTTCACATATTCAATCATCAGGTCATATTGCATGCACATGCCAAGTGTATATAGTGTGTACACAACTTACTGGAATTTGACTAAATAAAACAAAACTGAGCTTCATATAAATTACATTTGTCACAGAGTTTCATGGATGTTATCCAAGATAATCTGGTACCTGAGAAACTTAAAAAACAAAGAGAGAGGTCATTTTGATAAAGAGTCCTTCTTAAGCACCATATATATGATTTTGACGAACCTATAATTACACACTTGATAGGATCAAAATACAGTGAAGGTTACGGGCATTACTTTAGGGCAAATAAATATTCATAGGGTATTGTTACGAAGGAATAATTATAGTTTTAAATCTTGGAGCAAATTCTGCAGAATATTTATTTTTAAAAAATAATAAAATAATATAGTTGCACAGATTTGTAATAGATATAGGTCATGTTGGTGATTTATTTACAATATAGTAAGTGATCTAAATAAAATGACTTACAAGTTAGCAATAGCATGTTAACTGTTTTGACTGACGTGATTGACCTCCAGGTCGAAATTGTTTGAAAGGAAATTTTCTAAGCTGATTCTTAAAATTTTGTTAAAAGGAAACTTCACTTCCTCTCGCTACAGATAATTTGGAATTGTAGAGAATACTGATAAAATGGAGTTATCACGTTTTTAATGCCTTTTATTATACCTGACATGGACGTAGCTTCCACTGTGACAATGAGGCAACTGTCTCACTAGATTTTCAGCACCCCTTCCCAGAATTAATAATACATCGCAGAAAATATTTAATTTGTTTTTAAAAGTAATGGTACAAAAATGAAAAAAAAAAAAACAGACAACAGACAGTTTCTGTTCACAATATACTACCCAGATTTGATAAATCCAAAGGACGCCGGATTCAATTAAAGTTTTAAGGGGAAGAAGGACCTTGAGCTGAAAAAATACTTGTCATTCAATTTTTATCATATTTTGAATATTTCTAATTTAGTATGCCCAACATATCTTAAAGCAGTTATATCAGTAGGTTTCTGACCTTATTTTAGAGATATTGATTGACAAATACGACTACGGCGACACTATAAATTTTGTCGCGTCTTTCTGGGGACCCGTAAAGATAAAGTCGTTCCACTGTTTATTTAAAAAAAAACTTGATAAATCTACAATAGAAAAATCTTGTTGTTTTGGTATCCAACTTCTAGTTACATTTACCAAATGTTTCACATTCATTTGATGCACTTGTGCTTGATTGAAAAAAAAATCTGGAAAGTTTTTCAAGGGATTGTTAGCTCACCTGAGCCAAAAGGCTCCAGTGAGTTTTTTCTGATCGAAATTTGTCCGTTGTCTATCGTCGTTGTCGTTGTAAACTTTTCACATTTTCATCTTCTCAAGAACCACTGGGCCAATTTCAACTTAATTGCCACAAAGTATCCGTGGGTACAGGGGATGCAAGTTTGTTTAAATGAAGGACCACGCATTCCTTCGTCCAAGGAGAGATAATTACGAATTCGTGAAAAATTAATGGCATCATTTGAAATCTTCCTCTCAAGAACAACAGTGCTAGAAAATAATTATGAAACTGACGTGGAATCATCGTGAGGTAATGTTGGTTCATATATGTTCAAATCATGGCCCCCGGGGATAGGGTGGGGCCACAATGGGCGATCAAATTTTTACATAGGAATACAGTGGGAAAATCTTTAAAAATCTTCTTCTCAAGAACAGCAAAACCATGATGGACATATTTATATGGAAGCATCCCCAGGTACAGGTAGTGTAGATTCAAGTTTGTTCAAATCATGACCCCCAGGAGTAGGTTGGGGCTACAGTAGGCGATCAAAGTTTTACGTAGGAAAAATATTTAAAAATCTCATTCTCAAGAACAACAAAGTGATGTTTGGTTATAGTGGTATGGGAGCAACCCCAGGCAGTGTAGATTCAAGTATGTTCAAATCGTGACCCCTGAGATAGGGTAGGGCCATAGTGGACGATCATAGTTTTACAGGAATAGGAATACATAGGAGAAATCTATAAAATTCTTCTTCTCAAGAACAGCAAAGATATGATCAGTCATATTTACTTGTGTATATGGAAGCATTCTCAGTAGTGTAGAATCAAGTTAATTTTATTCAAATCATGACCTCCGGGGGTAGGGTGGGGCCACAATGGATGATCAAAGTTGAACATAGGAAAAATCTTATTCTCAAGAACAGCAAAATCATGATCGAACATAATAATATTAAAGCATCTCAGGTAATGTAAATTCATTATTTTTTTTTTTAGATCATGACCCCCAGGAGTATTGAGGGGCCATAACAGGGGATCATAGTTATAGAAAGGAATACAAAGGATATATCAATAAAAATTTTATTCTTAAGAACAGCATAGCCATTATATGTCATATTACTTCAATATCAATCTTAGGGAGTGCAGATTCAAGTTAGTTCAAATCATACCCCCCCCCCCCCCCCCACCCGAACCACTATCATATTTAAACTTTTCAATACTGAAGTGATTTCTGCTTTTTCCTAGCCAAAGTGCTCAGGTGAGCGATGTGGCCCATGGGCCTCTTGTTTTTCAAGTTGATTCTAAAACAAAGAATAAGCCTATCTTCATGTGCCATCCAACAAGAAATCATAAAAATTCGTCTTTTTTGAGCGTGCACGTGTTTGTTTAAAAATTCTTTCGAAATAGACAGTGCTTTATTGAGCGTATATCTGAATTTTCTCTGAAAACCCACCTGTGTTTAACGTTAAACTTAAATAAACATGACAATTTCCAGGAAATCGACGAGGACGTTAAATTGAGTAACAGATACGAAACACGACGAGAAGATGTTGATTCTTTTGTTCCGCAAGATCGATTTGCAATGTGGTAGTAGGATGGAACATATGCAGACGTGCTGAGAAAGAAATAAAAGTTTTTATTCGAGCGATAAGCGGTCAAATACTTCAACGCAGATAAGTGGCTTCTCTCTCCCACTCTCCCCCCTCTCTCTCAAAGAAAAAAAATGGTCAAATTTTCGGGACGCGCTGTCTACAAAAAATGTTAACGTTACTGTAACAGTTAATCCACAATATCAATTTTTGAATAAACCAAGCATTAGTATTTATTGCTTATATTATTGTTTATTATTCCTATTATCCGATAAACAGTTCTAAAAACATTTCAAAATTTATAAGAGCTCCGAAGTCATTATGGAATTATTTTTAATTTCTATATTATTTTTCAAGTTGTTTCTTTTCATAATTTTAGCTACGCTGTTTTGAGAGATTGTACAGAACTTAGGCTATCATACCTGTATTCCGATCGATATCTGATGTCTTTTTTCCATTTTTTTTTTTTTTAAGTTTTAGAGATTGGCTCTCTACGGTATATAAAAATACTATTGGGGGGGGGGGGAGGGTTACACCGTCCTTTTGTCAGATGGCTGGGGATAAGATGAGTGGAAATAGGTGTCAGTTCTAGCCCCGACCACCGGAAACTCTGTCGAAGACACAAATCATAGAAGACACCTATAAAGTCATATATGGCGTATTTTTGATAAGTTTTGACTCACTAAAATTAAAAAGATCTTCCTATTTGTTTTATTTCTTTATATAAAGATAGGACTTTCCTGTAAATTACACAATTTAAATCAATTGCGTTTCATAGATATTAGAAATTTAAAACAATAACCGATTTATTTACCGACTCGGCTTTCAAATATCAGATACAATTTTAAGTTAATTTAACTATAGAAACGTGGTGTTATTCAAATTAAAAATCGGTGAAAATTTTAATTTGAACGTAAATAACAAATATCATGTTCATCTACATTCAATCTCGTATTTTTATTTTATTATTTTTTTTTAGCTCAGATACGCCATATATAGCTTTAAACACTAATGTGTAGGAGCTCCTGTTTTCTATTTTTTTCAAACATGTACATGTAACTTTTTATTTAAAAACGCAGGGTTGTTAGGTGATTTTTTTTTTAAAACTATCATCGACATAAATGTTTCCTTTAATATGGAATCAGGATTAAGAAACGTAATTCACTATCATGGCCGTAGGAACCGGGGGGAGGGGGCACCGGGGGGGGGGGGCGTGCCCCCCCCAAATAATTTTTCCGATATATAAATTACTATTTTAAAAAAAGAGCTATGTGCTTGTGCCCCCTCAATAATAACGTCTGATGACTTTTTTTTTTTTTTTTTTTTGCTTGTCAAGGAATTTTGGAAGTTGAAATGTATGGTTGTGCCCCCTCAAAGTGAAATTGCTTCCTACGGGCCTGACTATCGATGCTTGGGTCGATGGTGCATGTACATTACGATGACAATATGGTGCGATATCGCAGTGATGATGATGATGCGATGACGATGATGCGATTGCGCGACGATACAATGATGATGGCGCAGTGACGAGAAGCGATACTCAATATCGCACATCGTCATGACATTAATTATAGTTCCATTGCATCATTGTCACTGCGTTATGATCACGTCATCGTCATTGCACCATCGTGTCATCGTTATAGCACCATCGACTATGGGTCGATGACTTGATGGTGCAATAGTTAACTACGTGGACATACATGTATCAGGATACCATACCATACTTATAAACACTTATAAATAGCATTACGAATTATCAAGTGCTGAAACCGCATTCACTTCCACAAAAGATGTTCTTTCAGTGCATCGAACAGATCTAAAATATACGGACGTACTAATCAAACCATGGTCTGACCTGACCTTATATAGACTTCCTGTCGATCTAGGAGCGACCCCTGTCTATAGTGAGGTTACCCATCTACATGTATGACCTTAAATTATAACAGATTTCCTTTTTAGAGGAAACTTACTCCTTGGTAATATATTGATTGAAGTGTTTCAAGGACAAACAATTGCATTGATAGTGACAGTATGGATAGTGTTTTGAACGGAAATACGTCAAAAGATATGAAGAATGACGTTTTATTTCATATTATTTATGGTTTTTTGAATAAAAGCCTCGTATACATGTATATCCTATGGTTTAAATTAAAGTGTCTCACTGGAAAACTAGGAGTTCAAGTTCAGTGGAACTAGTTATAACTCTCTCTTCTGTGATTATTTAGTGCTTTCTTTTCCTTAATCATATTTACATGTAATTATTTGAAAGCTTAATTCTACTCTTCAACATTCATACATGTGTCTGTAAAATCTGACGCTCTTTCAATTCATTTTGTTTTATTGTATTAGATCTTCTAGAGGTTCCAATAGCAAGTAAGTACTAAATTAGACACAGATCTGAAGGAAGAAATTTTAGTTTGGGAGGGCACAACCAAACACATTCAGTTAAATGCCGTCACGGTAGCTCAGTGGGTAGAGCGCTCGTTCCGTGATCGGAAGGTCGTGTGTTCGAATCACGGCCGCGACTGACCTAAGTCGGTAAAAAATAGGTACATGTAGCAACTGTTCCTTCGCCAGGCGCTAGGCACTTTGAAGTGAAAGTTGCGGGTTACGGTAGGCGTCGGCACGATAAAGATCCCTCACTGCTCAATGGCCCTGAGTGCCGAGTAAAGGTCTGTATTTGAAGCCCTTCACTGGTATATGGTGACGTCTCTATATGAGTGAAAAATTCTCGAACGGGACGTAAAACAACATTCAATCAATCAATCAATCAGTTTTGAAGGCGCAAGCATTTTCAGTTAGGGGGAGGGGGCACTACCAAAGAAAACCTCCTTGAGAAGCAAAATCTAAATAAATAAATAAAGTGTCATGAAACTTTATTATTGAAGGGGATCAAGTATAAAGTGTTGTTTTCTATAACATACTATATTTCTGCAAAATTATTGGGAGGTAGCCCCCATCCCCCAATTCCTACGACCTTGAGACAACCAAATACCTTTGGTCAAAGTGAAGTCAATTTTGATTTATTTCATATTTTTTTTTATGACAAAGGAGAGATAGATTATTTAAAAAACAATTAACATCGCCCAGAGGATCGAGATTTAAGGAAATGCATCCAAATTAATACAGACACAAAGACACAAATGCCTATTTTCTACTTTGTCCAGAAAGGTGCACTTTAACTTCAATAAAATTTGATATTTGACACTTCTATATAAACTTTCAAATGCTTGTGGACTGGTCTAGATAATATTTTTTTTGGGGGGGGGGGCAACTTTTTGCACTTTATTTCTTTGAAATCAAGCGATAAAGCACATAGTTTTTAAAAAGCCTGTGATTTATGTGCACTTAAACCACCATATGTGCAGATGTCTCTTTTTCTATTAAACAAAACATGACCTTGGCTAAATACATGTAGAAATATATTAAATGATGAAAGTGAAGATAACAAGTCGTTGTATCCCAAATGTTGACCCTTCACTTTAAGACGAGTTTTGTTTTCACACTCCATCCTCGTTGTAGTTTCCGTTCACTTACCACATACAAGGAAATCTAATTTATATTACAGTGCATGTATGTTCCTCTCTTTGATTGTGAAAACAGACATCAAACATATATGATTGACCTTAACATTTGAGGTGGCCAGTCCAACAGAAAGAAATTGTGTATTTTGTAAAATTGTTATATTAAAAGATTAAATTTTAATTTAGATATATTGTTCATTGTCATATACACAATGCGCATTGTACATCGATGCAATAAAAGTAAAATTATTCGTTTTTGTTCTCTATAATCGCTGATTCAGGAGCTTACGAGGACGAAGCCTTTTCCCAAATCAAGGACTGTCCTTGGACCTGTTGTGAATCTTGGGGGTCCCCAGACACCTCGCCATCTATGGCGCTTCCTAACACAAACTCGATCCGCGCCTACAGTATAGAGTTGTATCACATTCAAATTATGTTTATGCCAACAGTATTAGGTATGCCGGTCTTGTAAAGTAGGTTTTCTACTCTAACCCAACCCCCCCCCCCCAACCCCCCCAGCCACGGAAAACTGGCTCTAGAGTAGAATTTCCCCCTGGGAAAAATGACTCTAGAGTAGGACTCTCCCTAGGAAATTCCACATCAGATTCAATTTTTCGGGGGTAAAGCCTACTCTGTGTAATAGTTTTTGAGTGCAATTTCCTCCAGAGCCAGTCCCCCCCCCCCAACAAAGTGTCATGGCTGTACTTGTGTAAGGGGGAGGGGGCGAAACATTATTAGTATCCCTTTTATGATTTTTCCCACAAGTACTCTCATGGACAATCTTAACGAAACTTCACAAAAATCATAATCATTAAGAATTTTCTCACATACTTTTTTGTAAAAAGTGTCGATACGTAGAGAAAATCCTGACTTTTATTGATTTGGTTACATGTTGCCCTCCACAGATATGTAGAGGGCAACATATAACCAAATCAATATAAACTGGCCTGGTGTACATTTTAAATTTCATGATCAAACAGGTACATATAGCACTACTCCGGAAGGGATGTTGAGACATCAAGTCTTCCCATCTTTTTTGGAGTGACTAATTTTGCAGTTTCTTATGAGTTAAAATTTGGGTTGAGACTCATTGATTTTAAATATATATTTTAAGATTTCATTCTAAATTCTTGAGTCTAAAACATTTATATTTCATTTTAAAATCAGTTGATTTTAGCATTGCTAGAAGAGGGGAAGTCCTACTCTTAGAAAGGAAAAGAGGGAAATTTGGTTCTGGTGTAAGATTTCCCCTCTGAGGGAAGTCCTGGAAAGCTGGCTATGGGCAAATCTTACTTTACACAACACCGATACTTTGGCTTTCTTGAACTTTTTTTTTTAATTTTAAAACTAGTTTGTTGCAAAACTAATAAAAACCAATCTTACTTTTGTACATGCATATCATACGAAAGCCACTTGATACTAATAGGTTTTTGTAATATTCGGTTCCATTGATATGCCGCTTTAAATATATGTGTTGTGTGTAACACATTCAAAAACGTGGAAAGAGCTCATATATGATCAACATGAGACGAAGTTCCTGGGTACTTTAGATGTCCAAGGCTAATAGAACTTGAACGACGGTTATCATACATGTATATGCAGTCTAAACTGTTTTTAACTCAAAAACTATTTTGCTAAAATGAGTGTGGGAATCTCTCTCTCTCACTCTCTCGTTTGTAATGCAGTTCAGTTTTTCTGGTTTCCCCTTTCGAAAACGCCTGCAAAAGTTCAGCAGCCCTGATGTTCACCCTAGACAAAACAGGATGTAAGGTACGTATTATAAAAATATTCATATAACATAAACATTATTAGAATGTGGGTTACATAATGCACAAGTAGCAGTAAATTGTTTACATGTTTTGGGGAGACTTAGTCATCAAGTCCATAAGGAGGTGACCTGGAATTTGCCCTGAAGGCTTTAGGAGTAAAGACAGATCTAACAAAACTTCAGATATAGAAAATTTTTTATTAAAAAACCATAAATTCTGTAAACACTTTCTCTGAAATGACATTTTTCCCCTTCTCGTCTTTCAACCATTTGACAGAGTTGTTAAAGGGACAAAAATTCCAGTCTCCTTTGGGTATAAATTATCAGATGTATGGATGTTAGATTCTTTATCACACTTACGCAGATTTGAAGGAATGTGTTTAAAAAAAACCTAAGTGTTGAACAACAAACGAAGTTGAAAACTGACCCCAAGATCATAAACTGAGAATAGAGTTAAGTCAAAATACCTTAAGTTTTATTCAAAGTATTTGCATACAACTTTGTAGCTATGTAAAAATGTGACAGTACAACGTGTTCACCTATATTTGTGGAAAGATCAGCATCTTCCGAGATCGGTAATATATATTCATAAAATCTTTGTTTACCACCAAGGTGATGTAACGGATGTTGTGTCAAATTTAGAGATTTTTTAAAATAAATTATTTTCTAATGAACGTAAACCATATTTTTTATTTACATTTCCTTATCAAAAGGCTGCCATTTTTTTTCTTAGTATTCCATACTTTTAAGTATGTAATACCCTCTAAAAGTTCGATTTTTATTTTAAAAAATTAGAATTGCCAAAACTTTGGCTAAGGAAAAAAGGTACACCTTTTTGCTAAGTATTTTTTCTCCACTGAATTAAATTAAACATATCTTAAAAATGAAAAAGTCAAACTTGAGCCAATGTCCAGGTATTTTCAACATGCATTACATGTAACTATACTTTCATCAAAAAGACAAAATTACTTCAACGTCCTTGTAAAGTTTAATCACTTTTTTCTACAATTAGTATACACTGTACTGATGTATATTACAAGTATTTTCATAACAAAGTTGATAGATAAATAAGATTCAACAAAATTTTGTCTTTTTATTAAGTAATTATAACAAGTAATGAACTTAAATGAATTTGGGTCATCAAAATTTATCGGCACTCTGCGTACATTTATGTCTTTCACTTATTTTAAAACATACAGTCCATATGCGTTTCGTGTCACCCAACACTTATATCGAATCATCTAACATATACAAAGTTGAAAAATGCTATTTAATCACATTCCTGATTGAGATTTTGATTGAGATGTTATATGTCGGGAACAAAAGGCACCTGTTCCAATAAGTTCTTTTTCTTTTGCAATTGTTCCGTGTTTCATTCTAAATAAAACAAGCGTATCGAATTAAATGTACATGTGTGTGAAACCATTTCAGATGAATTACTGTACATGAAATCATGTCAAAAGAATAATTGTTTAAGTTCCAATTTCAGTTACCCATTTGTGAAGTAAAGGCATGAATTCTATAACAGTGAGTAGCTCTTTACATGAATTCAATGTTGATCAAATACTCTAATTTTCTTTGTAGAAATTTTCTATGAATAAAATTAGAGCTACAAGACTATTATGGATCACAAACAATTTTGTTTATGATGGCGACACCTGTAACAGGACTTGTTAACAGCTAAGTAAGGGTATCCTGGGAGTAGAATTTATATAAATATTGTTGTTACTTGACATAATGATTGATGCATGAAGGTTTTTGTTACAAAAACAGATTGTAATTCAGTATGTCTGACCACCATTCCATAATGGCTTCATTCATGACCATTGGCTATCGTCGGATATTGAAATTATAAAAGTACAAGTACGATTCATTGAATAAATTAACTCCTTATATAGTAAATAAATTAGTCTCATGAAACAATGTAAATATTCAAGTATTTTCGCACACCCACACAAACAATTGCAAGTTGGTACACGTAGGGTTCGGGAAGTGCTATAACATTTCGCTTTTTTTCCTAATAGGATATGTACCTGCCATGAAAATTATTTCTTCTCAGTTCTGTATTCACTGTATTTAATCAAATGAAGCCAATTTTCACGCTGAATCTGTCAAACTACGACATAGTCTGTATCAGTCTATGAATATTTAGTTTTTCATCTCTAAATTAAATACTTCCTTCACCTGACGACACACTTTTGTAACAGCTTTTGAAAACGTACCTCACAAATGTTTATTCTGCAAAACAGTTTCCACATCTTGTGCACATTTTTCATTTTACAGTATGTTAAGTACATGCATATGTGTATTGACAAAAGGTTCGATAAAAGAATTTTCAGCGAACGCCCACCTTGCACAATTTAGACTAAAAACTTTGCTTATTAAATCTACATTTTCGGGGTTCATATTTTCAAAATTGGCTCAAAATGTGCCCTGTCATTGTTTAGATCATATTACATGTACTGTACTTGTCATATGCAGATTTATAAAATATCTTTAAAATGGGCAAGCTGATATAGGACATCATAGTGAGGCAACTGAAGTTGATTTTTCGAATTCTTGCAAACTGTCTGAAAGAAATATTATTTGCTAAATTGGAAACAACAGAAAGTTGATTTATAGTTTCGGAGGACAGGGTCCGTCTGTCTGTCCGTCCTCTTCTCTCTGTGTGTAATGCAAACTTCAAAGAAACTCTAATTAAACACCTATTTTTTCCAAAACAAACACACTCAACCCCGAATTTCCATAAAACTAAGAACTTAATTAAAACTTACTATTAATTTACAAATCATCACCTATTGTACTGCTCACATTTTCACATTTTAAAATCTTCCAGACAGTTTTTTAAAAGCAGGTCCGGTGTAAAGACGGATAATGACCCCCGTAGAATAATGACTGCACGGGGTTCATTTTGCGACGTTGAAAAATGCCCCCCCTGTCATTATTCGACGTTGAAAAATGCCCCCCTGTCATTATTCGACGTTGAAAAATGATCCTCGTTCATTCAGTGGAATGATAAATATTGTCCAAAGAAGAAATAACAATTCTGTTGGAACAAGTTTGTAATTCAGTAAGTTGTCCAAGCAAATATCCATTCCAAACAACCCCCCTCCCTAACATTTCTACTTTCATTTTCTTCTAACGTTAGAGTGTACATATAATTCGTCTGAACGAAGAACATATTTGTCCACACAAATATCTTTTTTGTCCGAAGAACAGACTGGTCAGAACTTCTTCTTTTTTTTGGTCAGAACAAATATCTTATTCGTCAGAATAATTATACATTTTTTGTCTTGACTTCAACTATACCGTTTATTGCCCTCAGTTCTGTATTTTGTAAAAATAATGGTCTTCATGTATTTTTGTAAATGTTAAAGATAAGATTCTGAAATTACTACATGTACATGTAGGTCATTATAATGATCCAGGATTTTTTTTAAATAGAATATGAAGATTACGAACAGTAAACAAGCTCAAAAGTCAATTGAACGATACAAATTTGGAGCAGTGCAACACGGATCTCTAAAAACACCAGAGGAGTAAGCATCCCCTGTCCACCGGTCTCACCCCTCGTGTCTTCCTTGTCATGATCGGGCAAACGGAAAATTCCGTAGACAATTCAGTGCGTAAAAATGGCATAACAATTAGTACGAAAAACTTCAGTCAGGATTCGACTTGAATAGATTGTATTTGCTGACAAGGTCATTGTATTAACCATAGGATTAACGAAATGTTGATTTTAAACGAGATTGTTGATATCCTTGTGTTATCAACTTATTTGTCAATAGGTTGTCTCGTTTTTAGAAATTGTTCATATGTAGAGCATGCTCTTCGGTATCGGATCAACTGGAAGACATGAACTCCATATGCAGGTGATAATGGTATATTGCTACATAAATAAGGGAAGTTGAATATCCAAATATAAAACAGATGTGTCAAACTTGTGGTATCTTTTACCTCGAGTTCAAAGGGATATATCGAATCAACGTAGGTACGAAACTGATTTTATTCATTGATAATTTAAAACGTCGTCGATTTAACTAATTGTTGATTTGAAGCCCACAGCAATGTAAAGTCTGACACGAACTAATTTCATTTTGTGTTTTTATACGCATAGGCATAAAACTTATCTTTTTAAATTAAAAAAGCATTGTAATACTTTGGAAAAGCTAGTTGTAATTTATTGTACATTGATAAAAAAAAAACAGATTGCTTACACCGAAAACAACAGCGCAAAGGAGCAAGGTGGTTTCGGAGTATGGCTGACTACAGCTCCAACAGATAAGAAATGTTATTCTTGACCTGTTATCATCTACTGAAACTCTCAGTGTCAGATCTAGACGACTGCATCACAAACGTATTTATTGCAAAATTTTTCGCGTTTGTCAAGTACACTGAAGTTTACAACATGCATACATGTATCTAGGCCAGTATTATTTCGATACAAATGTTTCAAAAGATTTACTAGTGGTATTAAATATCCTAAGGATTATCATTTTAATTTTTTTTTTATGTCAGCTTCTCTTGAATGAACTGTTAAGTGCCTATTTCGCAAATGTATATCTTGTAATATGAGATTTTTTATATCGTTACGTTTGCTACCTATGTTTGTGCAAGAGCCATGTTATCCCTTATCTTTGTTCAAAGTTGAACGGGGCTACATTTATTAATTAAATAAAGATAAAATAATCTGACGATCTTTGGTCTTACAGTTGAGTTTTTGTTCTTTTTTATGCCCCCGTATCGAAGATGCGGGGGTACATTTAGTTTTTGCCCTGTCCGTCCGTCCGTCTGTCTGTCTGTCTGTCTGTTTGTCCGCAAAAACTTTAACCTTGCCCATAACTTTTGATTGGTTTGAGATATGGCTTTCATATTTCAGATGCGTATTCCTTGTGACAAGACCTTTCTTTGGGTACCACCAAATTTGAACTTTTGGCCTGGACCTTTGAGTTTGACCCAGTTTTGCAAAATTTTACCAAACTTTAACCTTGGCCATAACTTCCGAACAATTGGTGCTAGGGATTTCATACTTCACAGATGTAATCCTTGTGACAAGACCTTCCTTCGGATATCAACAACTTTGACCTTTTGACCTAGACCTTGGAGTTTGACCTACTTTTGGAAAACTTTAACCTTGGCATTAACTTTTGAATGTTTGGTGCTAGGGCTTTCACACTTCACATATGAAATCCTTGTGACAAGATCTTTCTTTGGATACCAGCAACTTTGACCCTTTGACCTTGACCTTGGAGTTTGACCTACTTTTGGAAAACTTTAACCTTGGCCATAACTTTTGAACAATAGGTGCTAGGGATTTCATATTTCACAGGTTTATTCCTAGAGACACGACCTTACTTTGGGTATCAACATATTTGATTTGCATTTGAGAAAGTTTAACCTTTGCTATAAGTTACCATTCGGGGGCATCAGTGTTTCACAAACACATCTTGTTTTTTTTAATCGAGTGAGAGTCATTCGTCTAAACAGTGCATGGTTGATACTTGTTACAGATGGTGAAAGCTAATTTTAGATCAGGAACACTAACATGATGAAGCTATATTCAAGTATAAATGAACCCACATATCTTTCTTTGGGGGAGGGGGAGGGGGGTCAAGCATTTTTAAAAATAAAAATGCACTTATATGATGTTAAATTATGAATATATATGTCATACACACACTAAATATGACAAAAGGTGCAGTGTAACTTTCAGTTCAAAGATAGTGCTTGTTTGTTGCAGAGTAAACCACATGTTCCTTCGTAGATATATACACAGGATGTTCGTGATTTAGCTATTATCAGTAAAAGTGATTCTAAGAAACGTTATTTTTAGAGCGGTGAGTTGTAGGAAAGCTGCAGAAAATACTGTTGTAATTTAAAGGTAAGTAAGTGGTTCATTGACTTCGCTACATTAATTATTAGCTTAGTAGGCCCCAATGTAAAAATGTAATAAAACCAAATGTGATTTCTTTCTGGAAGAAAGAAATAGATAACTTATCCCTACACTGAACTCTCTGATGGATATGAATTTTATTTTATTTTATTATTTTTTTTTTTAAATTTAGGAATTCCTTTCAATAAAATTCATTTCTTAAGTCAGTTTGTATATTAAATTAAGAAGCTCTTCTTTGGCCAAAAATAGTACAGTTCTTTAGAACAGAACTACTTACTAGTATTTCGCATTTTACATGTTTTTTCTCTCTAAATAAAATCAAACTTCATTTTTTTAATTTAGCATATTTTACATGTAAATTAAATAGCTATTTTTTATTTATTGCAAAGATTAAAATTCACATGCGTGTGCAAGTGAATTACTTGCTCTGTCGTTCATGTTCTTCAGTTTATCAGTAATATTTTGGAATCATACATACATTCATTACTGTCAATGTTTCAAGCTGTTACAATGTATTCCAACAAAACATGCCCCGTGTAGAGCACCGTGTGTATAAGCTACCGATACCTTGAATCGCCATGCCTGCTCATATTTTTACTGCCGATGGGCAATGTTAAACATGTGGAATACTGACCTCAAAACTTAAAGGTAATATTCGTAATTACATCGTATAAAATATATGCCTTAGTAACATGGAATGAATATTAAATGCAGCATTTTTTATTAATTTAATTCCAGTAACGTACAAGCGTATTGATAGCATGAGATAACAACTATATATATTTTTTGTTAATAATCTTGTATCCAGCTCCGGAAAAAAGAAACAGTGTTTCACATTGACATTTTTCTTTCAGAAAGATACGAAGACACTACTTTTAATTAATATACATGTAATTAGTGAAGCGATAGAAAGAGCTCGATAGAAAGTGTATATGTAACGTGGATAGAGTTTTTAATTTGCATCTCACCACCATTTTCTACTTAAATTACAGGTATTTGTACAGGGGGAGGGGTTATTTGTACAGGGGGAGGGGTTATTTGTACAGGGGGAGGGATTATTTTGCTAGATTTATTGATTATTTTACAATACTAAATTGACTTTTTTATAAACTCGTTTTCAAATTACAATGGTTAACACGTCATTAACACGATTTATGAATCTAGCTGCGGAACTGTAGTTCTGGGAAAGAAAATTTGTAAAATGCTTCAATTTACAGCAATACATTTTGTCGCAAGTTTTGGGTATAATTTCTCGATTTATTTGCATCCCCCATCACCATCTGAAGCACATTATATTTTATATTAGTATGACCCAAAATGCCTTTCAGAAGGAAAAATTTTTCAAACGGTGGCATACCAAGCTGATAAATGCCCTCTTTGAATTTGAAATGTCAATATGAAGGGAAGATGAAAAACAAGAGTAAGTGTACAGTATCTGTTTAAATTTCATGCATCTGCTGGGAGAATGCATATATAATACCCAAAGGAGTAATACCGGCCACAAAGGAGAATGTCTCAGTCATTTGGTGGATTTGTACATAACTCTGGGATGTCTGTCCCAATATCCTTTCCAGACAGTTTTATTAAGAGCTGTGTTCAAATACAGGTTATGGTGATCTCTCTCTCTCTCAATTCAGAGTTTCAAATCTCTATTATAGCATAAATTGTAAAAAATAATAATGATAATTAAAAAATATATAAGGTTTAAATTTGCATACGTAAACCAATTTTTCTTAGTGATATTCAAACCTGCATAACTTGGAGACATACTGGTTGGTATTAGCTACATTTACACAACAAGTTATTCTTTCCCCTACATGAATTTCCCGTTGTTTGTTGTTCTTAGTATTTCACTTTATAAAGAAATTCTTCATCTAGGCAGTGTGTGCAGCCCTAACCAGACAAGATCTTTCTTTTTTATGAAGCTGATATAAGAACACATGTGTTTCCTTCTTCCTGGTTCAGGGCATGAGAATGCTGGTCAATATTATAATAATATTACATAACTGCCTCGAGTTGAGCGTGTTTTTTTAAAAGTGATTCTTTTCTTGTTTGCATAGATCTTAACACCATGATACACGTTTAATACTTTAGGAAACAATGTAATAGACAATTGTATGTCGAGCAAAATAACCCTAGAGTCAATCACATCATCATTGCTCTGGATGCTCAGAACAGTGCAATTTGCCTTTGATTTGCTGTTCTTATCAAGACAGAGAATTCAGTTCAACCATTGCACACTGGTGAATGTTTATGCAAAGGAAATCTCTAGATTCTTTGTAATAAGCAAACTGAGACGTAAACTGCTTA